>NC_054378.1:8345695-8690695 GCF_017654675.1 Xenopus laevis
ACGCTTTATATTGTTCAGGGGATTACATGTCCCAAATTTCTACATTCCACAAAACCGAGCGTTGGCATTAGGAAAATCAATGTTGCGAAGTTAATTAAACCGAATCCTTTTTCTTTTATTTGCCTTTCCGACAAAAAGGTCTGCGTGCCGCTCATTATTGCTCAGGGCCCCGTGGAAAGACATAGGGTTAAACGGGAAAACGTAGCCTTGCCGCTTATTTAAACAAAAAACACCTGCGCCCTCCTGTCAGCTCCCTGATTAATAACTCGGCCCCTCCATCAGGTTTCCCCAAACAAAGCCCAGGGAGAGAGGGATCGGTTACAGATCACTGATCCTTCGCTTTCTTGCTTTGTCTCAGCTGAAAAATGAAGATAAAATGGGCAACAGTTGCTCTTTTTTTTTTTTTTTTACTGCTCAAAAGGAAAACAAAGGGCGTTCAGAGGGGCTTATTAATGACCTTGCGGCAGAGAGGGGGGTAGCGGTGCTAATCTGCCGACAGCTGAATCGATTTTGCAGCATAATTGTGAATTAAACTCTTTACATATGTTTCCGCGTTCCTTCACATGGCGGCATCAAACACAGGAGGATCCCGTGGGTCAGTCTATAATATCCGTAGCCATATTGGACGGAGGCCACGGTGTTTACTGTTCTTGTAATATGATCAAGAATAGTCTTTGGGACCTCAAAGAGTCTGGGTTTATTTAGGGTGGCCGCACACGTGACGATTCGGGGGGGAGATTAGGCGAAAAATCGCCTTTTCTTCGGGCAACTAATCTCCCCTAAATGCCCGCCGGCGATTCACATTCTGGTTTGCGGGATGGCATTCGGATCACTTATTTTTCCAAAGTCGCCCGAAGTTGCTGGGTGACTAATCTCCTTGAATCTGTGTGCCACCAACCTAAGAGCAGAGACACAAGTGGAGATTCGGGGATATTTAGTCTCTTCTTCGGACAACTAATATCCCCGAACTGCCTAAATCACCGGCGGGATGGCACCCGGAGCGCTTTGTTTTCCGAATTTGCCCCGAGGAAACTTCGGGCAACTTTGGAAAACAAAGTGCTCCGAGTGCCATCCCACGGGCGTTTTCATTTCAAGCTGGAAGGAAGGCAGTTCGGGGAGATTGGTCGCCCGAAGAAGAGGAGATTAGTCGTCCGGCGACAAATCACCTCGTCTTCTTGCCTTGCCACCATCCTAATTGCCGGCGAGATGGCACTCTGAACACTTCGTTTTCCGAAGTCGCCTCACGAGGAAACTTCGGGTGACGTCGGAAAACAAATCTAGTGCCATCCTGCCAGAATTTAGATTCTGAATGAAGTTCAGGGAGATTAGTCGCCCAAAGAAGAGGCGATTTGTCACCGGATGACTAATCTCCTCGAATTGCCTTCCCGCCATCTAAGTCGCCGGTGGGATGGCGGGAGAAATTCGTTTTCCAAAGTCGCCTCATGAGGAAACTTCTGAAAACGAAGCACTCAGAGTGCCATCCCGCCGGCGATTCAGATTCCAGCCAACGGGAATGCGGTTCGGGGAGATTAGTCGCCCGAAGAAGAGGCGACTAATCTCCCCAAATCTCCACGTGTGTCTCTGCCCTAAAAGATAAAATAGCAAAAATCCAACAGATAAAAAAAAAAAAGCTTGGCAAGTACAAGTAACAACAAGTAAACAATTTATTTTCCCAGTTCATTAAAACATTTGAAATTTTTAGCCAAATTGAAAATGAATGGAATTAATGTGATTCTCACTGGCGTGTGACTTTTCTTCTTTAAAAAAACAAAAAAAAAAAAAAAACACTCGGTAGTGTTGTAGACTTGTATTCTTAAAGGAATTGTTCACCTTTGAGTTAAGTTTTAGTATGATGTAGAGAGGGATATTCTGAGACAATTTGCAATTGGTTTTCATTTTTTATTATTTGTGGTTTGAGTTATTTTTAGCCTTTTCTATTTCAGCAATCTGGTTGCTGGCGTCCAAATTCCCCTAGCAACCATGCACTGATTTGAATAGGCTGGAATATGAATACTGTAGAAGTAGGAGTAATAAAAAGTAGCAATAACGATAAACTTGCAGCTTTACAGAGCGTTTGTTTTTTGGATTGGGGGTCAGTGAACCCCCATTTGGAAGCTGTAAAGTCAAAAGAAAATAATTTAAAAACTATAAAAATAAAATAATTAATGAAGACCAAGTTGGTTAGGACTGGTCATTCTATAACATACTAAATGTTAATTAAAGTTGATTTAATTAGTAGATAGGCTTCTGACTGCCAAGATGGGACCAGCCAAGGAGGCTGTAATGGGGGGGGGGTGCATTGGTGCAGTCCAGGAGGTAGGACGGAGGCTTCTCCAGGGTTACTTCCTTTTGTTGCCCTTTAATGTTACTAGTAGGTTATTAGCAGTTATGGGGTGTCTCCTACTATTCTACCTGGGTCGCACACTGTTACATCGTTATGATATTAGCAGTGTTAAACTACCAATATCATGGAAAACATATAATTAAGAAAAACAAAAAAACAAAAAACAAAAAGGAAATACACAATTAAGTGGAACCTCTTACAGAGCATTTCTATAGACCGCAGTAATAGTTTCAATTCCAGAAATGGAATGTTCCAAAACAAAAAGAAAAATAACCCAACTGCAAAGTGTCTTTCAGTAATGTATAATAGTCTGTAGCAGAATAAAAGTTAAAATGAAGGTGAACTGCCCCTTAAAGGGCATGTAAAGGCAAAAAAAAAATAAAATCCCATTTTTACTTTTTCTTTAATGAAAAAGAAATTCTCCCTTCATGTACTGCTGTGGATAGGAATTGTCAGACGGTCCCTAACTGCTCTGCAGGGAAACAATCATACTTTTGAACAGCAGGGCGAGCCCCCGCCTTACTTCCCAGCCATGCAGAACTCAAGCAGCTTTGTTTGTTTCCCTGTAGAGCAGTCGGCGACTGTGTAGAGATTTGTATTGGATTTTATTTTTGCCTTTACATCCCCTTTACTGTTTCCAACTCCAGCTGCAGGGACAAAGATCATGGAGGCAGATTTAAACAGATAAACTGGAATTCTATTTGGAGGATTATTTTGCTGCAGCCACTGGTTCTGCAGAGTTGGAGAAAGTTTTTATTAAACAATAGAAAAACTATAAAATCCACATTAGGTTACATGACAACACAGGACCCAGTGCAGTCTGTATATTCTGATTATTAATCAGTCTTGCTGTATCGGCTTCTGGCAGATATTATTTGACTTGTGCTGTTTTGATCATTTATGACGATCCCTAAGCAGCCCAGATCACACTGAGCATGTGCAGAGTCTTGGTCTTGGAAAGATGTATAACAAAGTTACAAGATGGTGACCAACTTTGAAAGCATAAATCATTTGTTTGATTAGGCTTGTGGTGCAGTAAGTTCATGTTTATATTTAGTATACAAAATACAGCATTTCTAGCCTTATTCTATTATACACTTTACTTCCCCTTTAACCTCTCATAGGCTCTTTCTATAACACTGTCAGGACTTTTCCTACAGGTTTGTGCTATAATAATGTGCTGCCCAGTTATTTGGGGTAAATAACGGCAAAAAAAACCAAAGCAGACAAATAATATCTGTAAAAGAAAAGGCCCGGCAGTAAATATAACAAAACTGGCCCTTTAAGTGCTAAGGGCAAAAATTATGAAGTTGCCGGGACTTTCCTGGAATGTTTCCTGGACTCCGTGTAATGGGGCCCCTCTCTGCCCTGCATTGTTCCTGCCGTCAAAAAACTGACAGTTTGCTCATGGCCAAAACATGTGTCACTGATATTTGCACTGGGGCAGAAAAACATTCCCATATATATTTATATATACTTATATATTACTGATGTACCCTATTCAAATAAATTATTCCATAGCATAGGCATTGGATCTATTATTCGGAAACCAGCTATCCAAACCAGATAGTCTTTTTTTTTTCTATTTAAAGGGGAAGTTCAGGTTTCCATTAACTTTAAAAGAGAAACAAACGCTTAGGGGCAGATTTATCAAGGGTCGAAGTGAATTCGAGGGAATTTTAAAAAATTCAAAGTTATTTTTTGGATACTTAGACCATCGAATAGGATACTACGACTTCGAATTTACTTTGAATTCGATTCGAAGTAAAATAGTTCGAATATTCGATAATCGAAGTACTGGCTCTTTTTTTTTTTTTTTTATTAAAGGACCAGTAACATCAAAAAAATTTTTCTAAAAAATTAGTTCGTATACATTAAAAAAAAACACCAAGAAAAAATAAAACTTTAAAATCGCCAAGTCTTTATTAAGAAATAACTTACCAAAACTTCGCTTCCGCTCCTCTTCAGAAAAGGCGACAGGGCGAAGATCCATCGTGCGGCGCTCGATTTCTCCTCCCTGGGTATCTCCTATAAGGAAGGCAGGGAGGAGAAATAGAGCCATGCACGATGGATCGCCCAGTCGCTTATTTCTTAATAAAGACTTTGCGATTTTAAGGTTTAATTTGTCTTGGTGGTTTTTTTTCAATATATACTAACATTTTTTTTTTTGATGTTACTGGTCCTTTAAGGGTTTGTTTCTCCTTTAAGCATGTTATAGATGGGCCAATTCTAAGCAACTAATGTATAGGCCCACGTTACTTATTTTATAGGTTTCCAGTCTGCATCTGAAAACGATGCCTGGCTGACGGAGGTCACTGACCCCAGCAAGAAAATAGCAGCTTGGCGGTGGAGGTTTTTGTTATTAGTTATTCTTAATTATTGCTTATTTTACCCTATTCAGACCCTTTACTTTTTGTATCCGATTTTTGTCTTGGTTGTTAGGGTGAGTAACCCCAGGCAACCAGAAAATAGTTTAAATCCCCAGCCCAAGAACCAAAAAAAAAAAATAGTAAATAAAAGTGAAAAATAAAAAAAATCACATACACACACACACACACTACAAAATTAAGACAAATTGCGAACGGTCTTAGAATTCTTCTGTCAACGCAATGAATGACCCTGCAGATCTCATACCTGTATAAGGTGAACATTTAAACTCTGATGCAGTAAATTTTTCAAGTTGACTAATTGCCCGAGGCTCCATTCAAAGCCTCAGCCACAAAATACCTGTCTCTCTCAATTCACACGCTTTCCTGGAGTTCAAAAACATGTTTTCTAGTAGGATAAGACCATTGTGATATTAGCAGCACAACTCAACGGATACACCTGTACGCATGGTACGTCCCATCTCTACAGATTTGCCTTCATACATTAAGGCAGTGATCCCCAACCAGTAGCTCATGAGTAAAATGTTGCTCTCCAACCCCTTGGATGTTGCTCCCAGTGGCCTCAAAGCAGGTGATTATTTTTGAATTTCAGGCTTGGAAAACCAGGCAAGTTTTGGTTTCATAAAACCCAGGTGCACTGTCAAACAGAACCTCAATGTAGGTTGACCAAATGGACAATCACAGCCCTTTTTTGGCAGCCCAAGAACATTTTTCATGTTAGTGTTGCTCCTCAACTCCTTTTACTTCTGAATGTGTTCAGAATGTGTGTTTTGAATGGGTTCAAAAGGTTGGGGATCCCTGCATTAAGGGCAGAGACACAGGCTCAGATTAGTCGCCCGGAGACAAATCGCCTCTTCTTCGGGCGACTAATCTCCCCAAACTGCCTTCCCGACGACTAGAATGTAAATTGCCGGCAGGATGGCACTTCCGAAGTTTCCTTGTGAGGCAACTTCGGAAAACGAAGCAAACCAATTGCCATCCCGCTGGCGATTTACATTCTAGTCGGGCGACTAATCTCCCCGAATCCGACCGTGTGTCTCTACCAAGTGGGAAATGCCATAGAGCATAGAGGAAATGCAACGTCTGCCTGGCCATGATATAGAATCCCACTAGCCCGCTAGAATGTTACAGTATGTCGGCTGCACAATGTAGTTCCAAACGGGATCCTCTTAAAACAAAATGAATATGATGCCAGTGGATCTAAACCCAAAACATGAATTCATATAAACTCGAATTTACAACCATTTCTAGTCATTTCTGACATTAGCAGTTTAGGCTGCGAATAAAAACCTATTGGCACAACAGCTCTCTTTCCAAGTCAGCAGGGTGTCAGCAGTAGGGTTGCCATCTTTCGGCAAGGTTGAATCCCAACAGGGGGCTGTGATGCAATGGGGGAGGGGCTGTGATGCAATGGGGGCGGGGCTGTGATGCTGTAGGGGCGGGTCATGACATAAGGGGCAGGGCTATGACGTGGTGATCAGCTGATCATAGGGAATCCTATGATTGGTTTGGAAAACTGGACAGGCAGTTTTGACCCACAGGCAGCCCTTCAAGTAACTTGGCTGTCCGGGTCCAAATCGGACAGGTGGCAACCTTAGTCAGCAACCCCAAACTCAATAGAGACAGTAAGATAGATTTATCAAAGGTTGAATTGAAAATTCGAATTTTCGAGTTCTTTTATGGTCAATACTGATCAAATTAGACTAGGGAGTTATTCAAATGCGATTCAAGTTCTTAAAAATATTCTAATTTGATTTTCGAGATTTATCATACGCTGGCCCTTTAAGAACTAGAACTGACTATTCGCCACCTAAAACCTACCGAATTGCTGTTTAAGTCAACGGGAGAGGTCCAGGGACCAATTTGGAGTTGTCTTGCAGTCTTCCTGACATTCAAGTTTTTTTTTTCGGAGGAAAAAAAAAAAAAACTAGGGATGCACCGAATCGACTATTTTGGATTCGGCCCCCGAATCCTTTGCGAAAGATTCAGCAGAACACCGAACTGAACCCTAATTTGCTTATGCAAATTAGGATTTGGATTTGGTTGGGCCAGGCAGAAGGATTTGGCGGAATCCAAATTCTGCTGAAAAAGGGCGAATCCCGGACAGAATCCTGGATTCGGCGCATCCCTAAAAAAAAAAAACAAAAAAAAAACTTGAATTTAGTTTTTTAATAAATTTCGATCTTATTTATGGGAGTTTAGGGGAGTTTTTAAAAAGTCACATCAATTTCGAAATTCGACCTTTTGATAAATGAGCCTCCGAATCCCACACTGTTGAGCCAAAAAGATGGTATTCGTAGTCTAAAACTGCCAATATCTTGCAGGGGGATTATTATTATGAGCACCAGGGAGACTTCAGGAGGTCGTTACCAATCAGTTACATTTAAAGAATAGAAATTTAAATAACATTTTACCTTCCTTTAAAGGAGAAGGAAAGGCTAAAACTAAGTAAGCTTTATCAGAAAGGTCTATATAAATACAGCAGAAAACCCTCAAATTAAAAAGGAAACACAAATTTCTTTCCTTCTATTGTGTACTCATGGGCTTCTGTATCAGACTTCCTGTTTTCAGCTTAAACCTCCAGGGCTAGGGCTTGAGCATGCTCAGTTTGCTCCTCTCTCCCTCTCTCTCTCTCTCCCTACTGTAATCTAAGCCCAAAGGTGTGCGTGAGCAGGAAGAGACTCCGGCAGGAAGTGATGTCACACAAAACTAATATGGCAGCTGCTATTAACAGAGAGAGCTCTAGAGCAGTTTACTCCGGTATGGTAAAGCGTTCTGCAGAATAAATCTACCATTCTAGCTTGCACTATTGTGGCCAATATATTGGCAATGAACTGGTTTGGTAGCTTTCCTTCTCCTTTAAGATTTCGGTTAGCTCAGTAAGAAAAATGGAGGTTTAGTTGTCCTTATCTGATCTCCTGTATACAGATATCTGCATGGAACAAGCAGAACATTTCCAGCTCTTCGCATAGTAACTGTTTGTTCAGGAAGGAACGGTGAATGGAACCCGATGGCACCAACATGAAATGGTTCCCGTTGTGTATTCAACTGCAGCTTGGCAGCCGCCCGGTAACTGCACAAACAGCGCAACCTGTATATGGAGCTGGTGTAGGCGAGACCACCGGGAACGGTCTGGTGTTAACATCCCAGTGTGCACAGCCTGCCTGGCTTAGTGGCTTTACTAAATGCCAACAGTAGTACAGAGTGAATGGTCTGTTAACCTCCACAATACCAATGCTATGAAAAGCCCACTTAAAGGGGTTGATCGATTTTGAGTTAGCTTTTTAGTATACTTTAGAGGGCGATATTCTGAGACCATTTGCAATTGGTTTTCATGTTTTATTATTTGTGGTTTTTGAGTTATTTAGCTTTTTATTCAGCAGCTTGCAATTATAGCCATCTGGTGGCTAGGGTCCACATTACCCTAGCAACCAGGAGTTGATTTGAATAAGAGACTGGAAAGAGGAGTAATAAAAAGTAGCAATAACAATAAATCTGAAGCCTTACAGAGCATTTGTTTTTCCTATGGGTCAGTGACCCCCATTTGAAAGCTGGAAGAAGCAAAAGCTATAAAAAAAAAAAAAAAATTCTAAGCAACTTTTCAATTGGTCTACATTAAGCACACATACTAAAAAGGGGAAGAACACCTTTTAGTATGATGTAGACTGTGGCATCCCGAGACAATTTGCAGTTGGTCTTTGTTTTGCATTTTTTTTTTTTTTTTTTATATTAGGTAGCTTTTTGGTCAACAGCTCTCCAGTTTGGCTTTTACCAGCTCAGTTGCTAAGGTCCACATTACCCTAGCAACCATGCTTTGATTTGAATAAGAGACTGGAATATGAAGAGGAGAGGACTGAAAGAAAGATGAATAATAAAAAGTAGCAATATCAATACATTTGTAGCCTTACAGAGCATTTTTTTATATGGGTCAGTGACCCCCATATATAGGAAGAAGGCAAATAATTCAAAAACAAAAAAAATAAATGATTCTAAGTAGGGATGCACCGAATCCACTATTTGGGATTCGGCCGAACCCCTGAATCCTTTGTGAAAGATTCGGTCGAATACCGAACCAAATCCGAATTTGCATATGCAAATTAAGGGCAGGAAAGGAAAAAGTGGAAAAAATTCTTTTGTGACGAAAAGTCATGTGATTTCTCTACCTGCCCCTAATTTACATATGCAAATTAGGATTTGGATTCGGTTCAGCCAGACACAAGGATTCGGCCGAACCGAATCCTGGATTCGGTGCATTCCTAATTCTAAGCAATTTTCAATTGGTCTTCATTGCCGGGTTGCCTAGGGCGCCCGGCCGACTTGGCCCGTCACTGAAACTTAGTGCCTTTTATTACACAACCCCAATGGTGACCCTATATCAGCGACTACATTGGGCAGAGATCCAATACAATAAGACTTACAGTGACTGCAGCAATACGAGGCCCTTCAGGGATTCACTGGGCACATTCTTCAGCTGGTTGTTTTGAAGGGTCCTAAGCAGAGAAAAAGTAAAAACATATCATCAATATATTCTAAAGGCCGTTACTATTGTACCATGTATAGATTTTTATTGGTTGTCAAATATTCCCATTTAAAGCCATTCTATAAAGGGTTAACGTATTGGCCGGTTGCAAATTTTTTTTTTTTACATTTTTTTAAACCCCATAATACAGTTTTTTCCCCCAGAATTCCAGTGATATCCAAATACAGGTAGGGGATCCGTTACCCGGAAACCAGTTATCCAGAAAGCTCCAAGTTACAGAAAGGCCGTCTCCCATAGACTAAATTTTATCCAAATAATCCAAATTTTTTAAAAAAAGATTTCCTTTTTCTGTGTAATAATAAAACAGTCGCTGGTTCTTGATCCCAACTAAGATATAATTAATCCTTATTGGAAGCAAAACCAGCTCAAGGGTTTTAGTGGCCCTTTAGGGTGGTGACACGCTAAGATTCGGGGCGATTAAGTCGCCCAGCCACTAATAGTCTCTTCTTCGGGCGACTAATCTCCCGAAAAGCCTTCCCGCCGGCTAAAATGTAAATCGCCAGCGGGATAGCACTCTGATCGCTTCGTTTTCCAAAGTTTCCTCGTGAAGCAACTTCGGAAAAAGAATCGCTCCGAGTGCCATCCCGCTGACGATTTCGATTCTAGCCAGCAGGAAGGCTTTTCGGGGAGTTTAGTCGCCCGAAGAAGAGCCGATTTGTCGATGGGCGACTAAATCTCCTCGAATCTTAGCATGTGTCACTGCCGTTAAGATTGAATCCGCAGCGAGTATCTTGTGTTTGGAGATCTACTTCCCAGTGTGTCATCGCGTGACCATTAGTGAATGTTCTAATCCCTTCTTCCGATCTATTGTGCTCTATTGTGTCAGTTTCATGACAGATAGAAAATAAAATATAAAAAAGAAAAACACCCACAGGTCTGTACACGCACAGATTCCAGATGCGCCCGGTATGAGTGTAATATATAGTGAATAAAGTACCCCCTCTTGTAAAATATAGGGATATTATAAGTTACCGAGGAGTTTCATGACCATATAAAAACACGAGGCCGAAGGCCGAGTGTTTTTATACAGGTCATGGAACTCCGAGGTAACTTCTAATATCCTCATATTTTACAACTGGGGGTACTTTATTAATTATAATACACAAATTTTAGTGAGTCATGTGACAGAAATGACATCACTACTCACCGTTTATAACTGATGACATCACTACTCACCGTTTATAAGGATATAATTTACAAGATATTCATGGCTTTTGTGTATTATCTATCTATCTATCTATCTATCTATCTATCTATCTATCTATCTATCTATCTATCTATCTATATACATATACACACACACACACAACTCTCCCAGGGCTAAAGTCTGCTCTTCTATTTGGGAAAGGTTTCGGTTGCCAGAGTAGCTCTGCCTGCAAGTTCAGGGCTATGTGAAATTTGGCCATACACAATTGTTCTTTGATTCTGGTTAAATAAGCCCTCGGAGGCCTGTTCTTTTGGACTCAGCTTTATTAGCTTTGGAACTCCGAGTACCGAATATATTTACTTTTTGTGAGCAGGGCCACCACCCCTCTTTCATATCCCAGCACATAAAGGGTTAGGCCAATGCCCAGAGTCAGGGGGTGGATGTGAGTTTAAAAAAAAAAAAGGTAAAAAGGTTTACTGGAATCATGGATTTTTAATGAGGCAGAACCGCTACCAAGCACAGCGGTGCCACCATTATTAGGCAGTGATGGAAGACACAATCTCTGGGGCCAAATTACAATATCTACAATATCCCTCCACATTGTAGCCTGCCACAGAAAGCAAAGGGACTTCAAGTCCCAAAATCCTTCACTTTGACATGGAACAAGCTAAGGGAGAGGTTGGGGGGAGGGGGGCTGCTTCTTGCAATGAGAGGCAGACTGTCATGGTTTCCTCCCAATCAGGTATGTCTTTGTATAAAAAGATAAATATATAAAGATAAATATATAAAAGATAAATATATATTTCTGGTAGATCAGAGAGTGTTTACGCATCGTTTTTTTTACATGTCTAAAGGAATGGAGGCTGGATTTGTTTCTTTAAATTGCAAGGACACAAGTTTGGTCTTAGGGCAGAGACAGAAGGTCAGATTCGGGGAGATTAGTCGCCCGGCGACAAATCTCTTCTTCGGGGCGACTAATCTCCCCAAACTGCCTTCCCGTCGGCTAGAATGTAAAGGTACTCTGAGCACTTTGTTTTCCGAAGTCGCCTGAAGTTTCCTCATAAGGCAACTTCGGAAAACAAAGTGCTCCGAGTGCCACCCTGCCGACGATTTACATTCTAGCAGGCGGGAAGGCAGTTCGGAAAGATTAGTCGCCCTGAAGAAGAGGAGATTTGCCGCCGGGCGACTAATCTCCCCGAATCTGACCGTATGTCTCTGCCCTTAAGCTGCAAATATGCCACCCATGTGCTAGGCCAGTACTAGCCCCTGTCTGCTGCCCCCGCACATTTCCTCTATAGTTACACCACTGGTTGATGCAGTTATAGTTGATCAGGGACTAGGGTTGCCACCTTTTGGCCAGTTGAATGCAGGCAGGCCATGATGCAATGGGAGCGGGATGGTACATCAGGGGCAGGCTATGACGTGGCATTTGCCAAATCACTGGGAATCCTGCCCGGTTTTTCTAATTTGGCCCGGGCAGCCCTTCAAAAAATCTGGACAGGTGGCAACTCTATCAAGGACAACGTGGCCCTCATCAAACGGGAATATCACACATGCAAGATATAGGCCGAGCAGCCCGTAGCACCCCATACAGGGGCTGATAAGCTGCCAACTTGGTCCGGATGAAGCTATATCAGCAGTTTTTATTGGCTAAGGCATGGCTAGCTTTAATCCTTTGTGAACATTGGCTAAGAACAAAAAAACAAAAATTAACCAATGGGAAACCACACAATGTTATAGCGCTGATTCGGGGTTAAGGGAAGGCAAGTGGAGTGCGGCTCTGAATGGCTACATGGGAAGGCACCAGGGAGTGGGTGGAGGGGTCAGGGTGCTCATGAAACAATACAGCATGATTACTTACAGTACTTTGAGTTCTTTCAGGCCAGACAAGGCCATGGGGTGGATGAAGGAAAGGTCATTGCCCGCCAGTCGCCTAGAAGAGAAACGGAAACTGGTGAAATATGGACAAACGAAATAAAAGTGTCGGATGAACAAAAAATGCCTTTTCTAAATTCTGAAATAACTCGTTATTAATTTTATGTCTAGAATGAGTCACTAAATGCTAATTACACAACAGAAACAATTACACCCTACCTATTTGCACAGACTGGCAGTATAAATACCAATTTTTTACAACAGCTGCAAAGATTAAAATGTTGCCCTTTGCGGATGCCTTTGGCTTATGGCTCCATCGCTTTCCTTCAGCCCACAGCACAGTGCCCATAGAGTCTGCAGCCTTGCCATGCTAACTCCATGTTATGTGCCAGCCGATAACAAAACATGATGTCACCGAGGGAGGTGTTGGACGAAGTGCACCAATCATGTCAACATGTGAGAACCCCAGAATTTTAAATGGTGCCCACAGCAGTGAGAGGCACAAATATGGAACATGATAGTCCATGCATGTGGCCCTAGACTACTAAAAAGGGCCACACGAGATCTGATGTGAGGTTAGCACAATACAATAGCTTTTTAATAAAAGAAACATATCCAAATACGCTTTTCTGCAGCAAACATGGAGTCTGCAGACCCAAATACGATTTTCTGCAGCAAGCATGGAGCCTACAGACCCAAATACTCTTTTCTGCAGAAAATACGGAGGCTGCAGACCCAAATACTGTTTTCTGCAGCAAGCTTTGAGTCTGCCGAATCAAATACGGTTTTCTGCAGCAAGCATGGAGCCTGCAGACCCAAATACTCTTTTCTTCAAAAAACATGGAGGCTGCAGACCCAAATAATTTTTTCTGCAGCACGCATGGAGCCTGCAGATCCAAATACGGTTTTCTGCAGCAAGCTTGGAGTCTGCAGACTCAAATACTGTTTTCTGCAGCAAGCATGGAGTCCGTAGAATACTCTTTTATGCAGAAAACATGGAGGCCACAGACCCAAATACAGTTTTCTGCAGAAAACATGGAGGCCGCAGACCCAAATACTGTTTTCTGCAGCAAACATGGAGCCTACAGACCCAAATACGGTTTTCTGCAGAAAACATGGAGACCACAGACCCAAATACTGTTTTCTGCAGCAAGCTTGGAGTCTGCAGCCATGGACCAGCATGGGGGCAGCAGAATAATGGAATTACTGCACAAAGCATTTCGGTCTGTACATATTCTGACTATAAAAGCACCCAGTGCCCAATTTAGCATCTGTCGATGGCTTGTACCTGGGCCAACCTTAACCGTAATTGGCTGCGCACATTTTAATATTTGGATTAACATCCCCTTCATTATTTTCACCTTTCCTTTCACTTCTCCCATATGTCTAACAGCACATACATATGTGAATACCTTGTGCATAGGAGTTTATTTTATAGGATGGTTTTCACGAGAGCAAGCTGTATTTAAAGTTAGCATCCTCTATTACAGAACGTGTAATTATGGCAGTACAAGGCATGATGCTGGCAAGAGATCATGGAGCCACCCCTTAATTACTTACAATTCAGTCTGCACAACTTTTGGCCGCCTATCATTGGCCGCCTATATCCTTTAAGGCCATATTTATGATTCAGCATGCTCCACTTGACAAATAAATTATGCCTAGCACCCCCTTTCAATTCTAAATGGCAACTTTAGCTACTCTACAAAATAAAGCCTCAGCACATTACACAGCACTCTCTGTCTCCGCGGAGCTTACAATTTAACTTCCTTACTGCAAGCTCATAAATTAGTGTTAGCTTATTTAGATTAGTTAACCAATCATTATGGAGTATTGTAAGTAACCCATTAAATATAGGGAGACCAAACCAAGTTCATGCAGATAATACTCTTCTGAAAAATGGAACCTACCAGACATATGGTCTCTATGGGATCTGGTTCTTACAAGTGTAAGTGAAGCAGCTTCCTCTGAACTATAATTTCAGAGCACAATAATGCACAGGTATAGGATCAGTTATCCGGAAACCCATTCTATAGGCCGTATCCCATAGACTCCATAATTATCTAAATAATCTAGATTTTTATCAACTATTTCCTTTTTTTCTGTAATAATTAACCAGTACCTTGTACTTGATCCCAACCAAGATATAATTAATCCTTATTGGAAGCAAAACCAGCCTATTGGGTTTACTTAATCTTTCCATGATTTTCTAGTAGACTTAAGGTATGAAGGTCCAAATAATGGAAAGATCCCTTACCCAGAAAACCCCAGGCCCCAAGTATTCCGGATAACAGATCCCGTACATGTATTTGCAAATCCATTTATAAATAAACCATTGAAAAGATTTACTGAAGAATATTGGAACGTTATTTTCATTATGCAATAAAATGATTTAAATTGGGATGGGTTATTCAATATAGAGGAATATGTTCCCCTCTAATTGGTTAATGGAATGAGACAAAGGAGGCCTTGCAATCGGCATTCCACAGCAGAACATTCCTTTTTCAGCTTGTTTTTTTGAATGATTGGCCGACTTCCTGATAAACATTCCCTGTGTGGTCCAACCTCGGCTGCACCAAAGCTTAAATATCACAAGTCCCTTCCTGAAAGCAGAATTAGAGAGGTGCTAAAATGTGGCACACCTAGTATTCCAGGTGGCACGGCTGCCAAGGCTGGATCAGGTTACACAGTGAGATGAGCAGAGCCCAGAAGGATACGTTCCATGCACAGGGGCTTGTTTAAAGGCTCATGGATCTTGTCCCAGAAAACACCAGATTTTCAATTCTGCACAGTTATTAGGGAGGAGAAGTGTGGAGAATCATTGGCTAATTAGTTTTACATCTGGCACCCAAGACTCAACCAGCACTGCAATACAGAGTTATACTGGATAGAGACAGTAGACTATAGGATAGATAGATGGATAGATAGAGAGAGGGGTAGATAGAGAGAGGGGTAGATAGAGAGAGGGGTAGATAGAGAGAGGGGTAGATAGAGAGAGGGGTAGATAGAGAGAGGGGTAGATAGAGAGGGATAGATAGAGAGAGGGATAGATAGAGAGAGGGATAGATAGAGAGAGGGATAGATAGAGAGAGGGATAGATAGAGGGATAGATAGAGGGATAGATAGAGGGATAGATAGAGGGATAGATAGAGGGATAGATAGAGGGATAGATGATAGAGGGATAGATAGAGGGATAGATAGAGGGATAGATAGAGGGATAGATAGATTCATAGATAGATGACATTTACATTTTTAAAGAGAAGTAATGAAAAAATAACATGAAAAAGTAACATTAAAAAAGTGCTCAGAAGAGCATCCCGAGTATTATTACATTATTTTTATGGAATCGAGTTTCCACTTACTTTAACCAAACTAAAAGAATAAAGTTTATCCTATACAGGTATGGGACCTTTTGTTTTGCTTCCAATAAGGATTAATTCTATCTAAGTCGGGATCAAGTACAAGCTACTGATTTATTATTACAGAGAAAAAGGAAATCATTTTTAAAAATTTGGATTATTTGGATAAAAAGGAGTCTATGGGAGATGGGCATTTCGTAAATCTGGATAACAGGTTTCCGGATAATGGATCCTATACCTGTATATCTCTACTACATCCTTGTGATGACAGTCTTGTAGTGATGGGTGATTCTGTCGTGTTTCGCTTCTCTGAATAACTTGTGAAACTGCGAAAATTCGTGAAACGCATTAAAGTCAATGGGCGTCAAGTAGTGATGTGCGAGTCGAGAATTTCTCGACCCACACCAGACTGCTCCCTACCCGGGCCCGCTGCTCCCCTTTATTTATAGACCCGCGTCCGCCCAGCAGTGACGTCACAAAAGGGGCGGGGCAGGTGGAAGTCTATAAATTCCGGCACCAGAAGCAGACAGTACTAGGACGCGGGCGGGGAGAGCAGGAGAAGACCCGCGCATTTTGTCCAGGGGTCAGGCCGAACAGGGGTTGGCCCGCACATAACTAGCGTCAAGATAATTTTGACGCGGGACAATTGGAGGCAGATTTTTTGCTGCCAAATGTCCGACGCAGTTTCGCAAAAACATTCACTGGCGGGGAAACGCGGAAATTCTCTGCAAATGCATGCCTGGCAAATATACTCGCCCATCGCTACAGTCTTGGGTTTGGCGGGTTCTGGCGCTACTATTCTGATTGAGTAAATATCAACTTTCAGTGCAGGTCAAGCAACAGATCAAACTCAAGGGATGCATTGTGCAGGATACTGAATGGAGCTGGAACCAAGAGAGGCAAGTCATTGCGTGCCATTAAGTAGAGATGCTCTACCTACCTCAGGCAACTCCTGTTTATTCAGCAATGACAGAAAATGCAAATCATTCAGCTTCCGTTTCTCCTGACCCTGGCAAGATTCCAGGAAACAGGATACAACTGGCCGAGGGTGCATGGGATTCCACAGACATGGCCGCCAGAGATTCCCATGTTGCTGACAGACGTAATGTTTTGGAAGGTCAAGAAACTCATAAATAAGGGGATGTACGGCATTAGCTTCGGAGATAAACAAACACTTAGAATAGGATAACATTGCCCCAGGAATGGGGAAACGTTGGATGAGCCAAGTCTTGGCTTCAAGGTATCAGGATTTTTTTTTTTAGAACGTATTAGACCTTCAAAGATCTACATCAAGAAACGGCCATGAGTATAGATCGAGAGTTGCCATTAAAGGAGAAGGAAAGCTCCAAAACAGTTTATTGCCAACAGATTAGCCACAATAGTGCAAGCTAGAACGCTATATTTATTCTGCAGAATGCTTTATCATACCCGAGTAAACAGCTCTAGACACTGTTTCTGTTTGTTTAGGATAGCAGCTGCCATATAAGCTTGGTGTGACATCACTTCCTGCCTGAGTCTCTCCCTGCTCACATACAGCTCTGAGCTCAGATTACAGCAGGGATGGGAGGGGGAGAGGAGCAAACTGAGCATGCTCAAGCCCTAGCCCTGGAGGATTAAGCTGAAAACAGGAAGTCTGATACAGAAGCCCATGAGTACACAATAGAAGGAAAGAAATGTGGTGTTTCTTTTGACAGAGGACTCAGAGCAGCACTACTTTGAGGGTTTACTGGTGTATTTATATAAACCTTTCTGATAAAGCTTACTTACTTTTAACCTTTACTTCTCCTTTAATTAACCTATTTGGCACTGCAGCTAAGGTCATCAAGTGGCAGGTCAGACAGTGAAAAATATTAACTTGAACACCATAAAGAGACGAATAGGAAGGGAAATGGACACCCACACCATAAAAACACTGAGGAACCTTCAAGCTTCTTGTCGGCGGGATGGCACTCTGAGCGCTTCATTTTCCGAAGTTGCCCAAAGTTTCCTTGTAAAGCAACTTCGGAAAACAAAGCGCTCAGAGTGTCACCCCGCCGGCGATTTACATTCTAGCCGGCGGGAAGGCAGTTAGGGGAGATTAGTCGCCCCGAAGAAGATGAGATTTGTTGCAGGTCGACTTATCTGCCCGAATCTGACCATGTGTCTCTGCTCTTAGAGAATTATAAAAAAGTGAGAGAATCAGGGTAGGTGATAAGGAAACCTGTTTCTAGGCAGCCTCATTGACAATGGAAAGTGCTAGGTAAGTCAACAAACCCCTCATAAAAAGGGAAGATATAAAAGGAAATTAATGAGTGGCCGGTTCATATTTCCATAATTAAAGTCAAATGGTAAAAATGGTATCCCAACAATTGGCTTCACAGGAGCAAATACTGTAGGTGACAAGATCCTTTATCTGTTGATGAGAGATTGTAAAAGCTGTTTGTTTGCATTAGTGAAGAGGTGCCTAGGGGCCATATTAAGGGCCACGCTATTACTCTGTGGGAACCGACTCACTAATAGCTCTTCTCAGGAGACATAAGGGCATCATTTATGGCTGGATGAAAGGAGGTTTCATCTCTTACTGCAGAGAAGATTCTTAACCACCGTGAGAGTAGTAAAGTCGTGGAATGTGTTCCCTGAAGAGATCAGATTGTCATACTGGATTTAGAAAGAAAAAAAAAAATCTGAAAATAGAAGGTACTTACACTAATCCCTGTATTAAGACAGTACAGTATGAATTAGTTTGATTGCCATTTTGGATGCACCCCTTTGATGCAGTCTGGAGGCCACTTCTGAAGATTAAAAGGTCTTTCTTATACATTAATAACTATTCTTGCTACGTGTCATATGGTGGGCTTGGCTTTTAATCCATTGACTTTTGTCCCAGAGTAAGGCAATTCTTTTGATGGTTGGAGTAATGACAGTTCTTTTGAAGGTTTGTTTTCATATCCAACTGAAGGGAGGCTGGTATTCAATGGAAAAAAGGGGGCCCTGGCAATGCAGATGGGGAACCCGATATAAAATGGGCAATTACACAGACACAAATATGTTATAAAAACACTGGGGATGCACCAATTCCAGGATTCGGTTCAGTATTCGGCCATTTTCAGCAGGATTCGGGCGAATCCTTATGCATGGCCGAACCAAATCATTAAAATCATGTGACTTTTAGTCACAACAAAGAAAGTAAAAAAACGTTCCCTCACTGATTTGCAAATTAGGGTTCAGATTCAATTCGGTATTCGGCCAAATCTTTCACAAAGGATTCTGGGTTCGGCCAAATCCAAAATTGTGGATTCGGTGCATCCCTAATAAACACAAATGTGTCCTTCCCCTGAGGCTCCTGTGATATTTTACCCGAACAGTGAAAGGGAGTGATAGACAAAAAACAAGCTTAAAGATGGGTTGACCTTGTGTATGTAGCAAAGATATCCGATGATCCTGATGGATATGCATGTACTATGGATAATGGTCGGTTCGGAACAATATGAAGATGACCCTAGTGTAATATCTGACATGGACCCAATGTTCTAACTTGCCATGGCAAAAATGTGCTTTTACCAAGTGAGAGAACCTGACCATCAAGATCTTCCCTCCCTTTGATTCCCATAAATGGCAATATCCAAGGATGCATTGCTGTTGGCCCGACTTCCTTTGGTCCATGACATGACAATTAAAGGTATGGCAATACCCAAACCACCCTTCTAAGGCGACTTCCTTCATATAACACCATTTCTGTTAATAATTATTTGTTTCACAAGTGTTGTCGGCTCTTTAAGGGCAGAGACACATGCTCAGATTCAGATTTAGTCGTCCGGTAACAAATCTCCTCTTCTTCAAAGGTTCCTAATCTCCGCGAACTGCCTCCCGCCAGCTAGAGTCTAAATCCGCGGCAGGGTGGCACTCGGAGGGCTTCATTTTCCAAAGTCCCCCGAAGTTTACTCACGAGTCAACTTCGGACGACTTCAGAAAACGAAGCACACCGATTGCCATACCGCCTGCGATTTACATTCTAGCCGACGGGAGGCAGTTCGGGGAGATTAGTCGACCTGAAGAAGAGGAGATTTGTCGACGGACGACTAATCTCCCCGAATCTGAGCAAGTGTCTCTGCTCTAATACATAAAGCAGCACTCAGAACCTCCAAGAATATTCTGGAAAAGTGCCCACTGGCATATTGTATTCTACTGCTTTAATAAAGTTCAACTTCAAGTCAAATTACACTCTTCTTGTTTGAACAATGACTTAATCGTTCTTGTATTCCTATCCGCCAGATAAGTGGATCAGTTCTTATGCAGAAACATGACACTTCATTCAACACAACACTGACTTTAACCCAAAGTAAACCTGCCTAACCCAACAAGTGGTAGTGTGTGATCATGGGGTTGTGGCACAGATACCGGTCACAAATAGCACATTTATTATTTACGGGTATCAACTAAGATAAATAAAAGGCGGAATGGCTAAGGGGCTCAAGGTATTCAAACATAACTAGTGCTCCTTTTGCATAGTGGTTACAAACAGCTATGTGCCTGGACTGGTTCCATCCAAGGAATTAAGGTGGCCATAGACGTAACAATTATGATCTTTCTTGGAAACTATCTTTCAGAGAAAGATTGTTTGTTTCAATACACATGTGTAGAGCGGAATCATCAGAAAAAAGGTAGAAACAATAGAATTCTACCTGTATCTAACGATTCAGCATTAACAATGGTCGATGTTTGGGTGCCTTCAAAGGCACCCGATCAAAATTTTCGACGAGCCAAACAATATCCAAGTCTTCTGCCGATATCGGTCAGCTCTTTTTCCAACATACACTCATAGAATATCGGACGAAAATTAGTTTTGTGCGATATCTGGTCGTCTATGGCCACCTTTACTCTAGCACACCACCTGCTGCCATTAAGAACCATAGTAGGCAAAGCATACACAATGGAGCTTCCAACAATGATCCACAAACTGGCACGACTACTGAGCTACATGGATGAATTCCCCTTTCCATGGTACAAAATTTGGTTAGGGCAACGCCTATTTTATTACAAGTTGCATGAAAAGTTTGTTGTATTACATAGCATCAAGTAATCATCAAAAATTCTCATACTATGTAACCTTCAGGACAGGCTCAGTTGGATTAGATCTGGGAAGAACAATTTCAGCTTGATCCTCCCAGAAAGAACCAACCCCACAGTATGGGGAGTACTGTTCAAAGGATATTGGCACATGCAGCTTTAGGGTGACTGTTCTTCAAATCATAGGCAGTCAGAATTGCAGGAATTGCTGGCCAAACCTTTCCATGGCTTCTAGCACCCCACCCCCCCACACCGGGCTAATAAATTGTGGAATTTTGCATATATCTTTATTGCACGAGGCTTTATTTAAGCATGCAGATACAAGCTGGGAGCTAAATAACTGTAGTAAGGACTTGCTTAAAGTGATACGGACGCTATAAAACTACTTTTTTAAATATGAATGTACAATAAAAGTTACCTATAGGTCATGTTGATCGTTTTTTGCAGAGAGGTCTGTTTTTGTAAATCATTTTTAGTTTATGTTCCTTAACCTGACTTTAACTGACAGACTGAGATGGGACAGTCAGGCTAGCAAAAGTTTCTAATGCCAACGGACTTCTGCTGCACAAATATGGCAGCCCCCCTCATCTACGAACACAGGGAGTCAGATGGGTAACAAATTATATATTATATATTATATTATTATGGCAAAATTATAAGTAGCAAACAAAGCCAATCCTATGATAGATGTAAAAATGGTTTAATCTCTGATGTAAGTATTTCTTTAAGAGATTGCCTTGACATGGCTGGTTACCTTAAAGGGATACCGTCATGGGAAAAAATTTTTTTTTTCAAAATGAATCAGTTAATAGTGCTGCTCCAGCAGAATTCTGCACTGAAATCCATTTCTCAAAAGAGCAAACTGATTTTTTATATTCAATTTTGAAATCTGACATGGGGCTAGACATTTTGTCAATTTCCCAGCTGCCCCTGGTCATGTGACTTGTGCCTGCACTTTAGGAGAGAAATGCTTTCTGGCAGGCTGCTGTTTTTCCTTCTCAATGTAACTGAATGTGTCTCAGTGGGACATGGGTTTTTACTACTGAGTGTTGTTCTTATATCTACCAGGCAGCTGTTATCTTGTGTTAGGGAGCTGCTGTCTGGTTACCTTCCCATTGTTCTTTTGTTTGGCTGCTGGGGGGGAGGGGGTGATATCACTCTAACTTGCAGTACAGCAGTAAAGAGTGATTGAAGTTTATCAGAGCACAAGTCACATGACTTGGGGCAACTGGGAAATTGACAATATGTCTAGCCCCATGGCAGATTTCAAAATTGAATATAAAAAATCAGTTTGCACTTTTGAGAAATGGATTTCAGTGCAGAATTCTGCTGGAGCAGCACTATTAACTGATTCATTTTGAAAAAATTTTTTTTCCCATGACAGTATCCCTTTAAAGACTCTATGGTCATATGGCCATTTTGGCAGCAAGATATATTAAAGACTAAAGCTCCCCATAGACGCGACGATACTTCTTGCCGAACGACCGATTTTAGGGAAGTCCGACCAATCCTTCGAAATTATCGTGCGGTTAGTGGGATTCAAACGATCGTACATCTTAAGATTTTTCGGCCGACATCTGTCAGGAAGTTGATCGGCCAGATCAAAAAATCTTTGTCGTTCCCAGTGCAATGTATCTATGTTTGCAGGGCCAAGCAGCCAGCTCCCCTTTGTTTTCGTGGCAAATTGGTCTTTTAGTTGATGGTCAATTCGTACGATCTCGTTCCGAGAAAATCGTGGTCTCCCGATGAGGATCGGATCTTTTAAAAATCTCAAATCTATGGCCAGCTTTAGTGCTAAACTTATAACAGATAAAACTTGCCTGCAGAGTGGATTTTCTTACAATTATTGGATAAAAATACCTTGGAGTTCAGTTGAGTTTGTTACTAGTCTTTCCAATTGTTTGCCAGTCAATAATAGAGAAAGATTTCCCATGTCGACAAAGTTAAAGAAAACATACAGACCAGCAATATCAATAATACGTTATTTCATGCACCTATGCAAACATTTACCTACGTGAGCGTCATGTCATAGCTTGCCACTTCCTAGAAGGTTCCTGTGTTTTTATTCAATAGTTCCCCTTTACCATGAACACTGACTTCTATGTTCTTACCTCTAGCATGTCCCATCTACCATTATTACACTAATATTATTCTTAGCTTAAGTTACACAAACATTTATTTAGGGTTCAGACTGTGAGACCTGGATGATCGACAATTGCCAGATGGCAGTAGGTATGGTGTGGTTGATTAACGTTATTGGGGTATTTGAGGCACATATTCATATTAGAGGGAACAATTTTATGGTTATTGTTCAAGAACAATCGCTTTCTTTTCCACATTACTAAGTATGGGTGCCCTTGGCATGTTCATAGAAGTCCTCTGCTTCTAGAAAGAGTAGACAGAGGTGACCACTAGTGATGTGCCAGATACCCGTGGGTCAGACGGGTTGGGTCGACCTCACACTCCGCTTCAAGGGTGGCGGGAAGGTGCGGGTTGAGCTCTTCTGCTCTCCCCGCCCACCACGTTGCAGTGCCGGTTTCTGACTTCCGGGTTCTTTTTTATAGACGCTGCGTCTACTTGCCCCACCCCATTTGTGATGCCATCGGTGGGCCTATAAAGGGAGGCCGGTAGGTGGGTGGAGGGAGGGCAGGATTCAGGCGGGTTGGGAAAAAACTTACCACACATCACTAGTGTCCACATCTGTGTGAATTTTTGGGTAAGGTCATTCCATTCTAATAGTCTGGCCCATGTTTTTGATCAAGACCATGGCTGGAGGGAACGGATATGTTTTTTATGATATGTTTTTTGAGCAGAACCTGGTGATGACAGTTATGGCCAAATTTAATAGGTGTCTAAGGATGGGGGCCTAGAATAGATAGACGGGATGCTGCTGGGTTATGAGACATTAGAAGGCACAAAAATTATTTACTGCGAATAATGGCTTAACTTACATGCATATACAGGTATGGATCCATTATCCAGAAAGTTCAGAAACAGAGTCCAGTTTAATTCACATATTTAAAAATGATTTCCTTTCTCTTTGTAATAATAAAACAGTACCTTGTACTTGATCTCAACTATGATATACTGAATCCTTATTGGAAGTAGAACAATACTATTGGGTTTAATGATTTTTTAATAGACAAAGTATTGTGATCCAAATTAAAGAAATCCCAGGTCCCGAGCATTCCAATACCTGTAATATAGAGAATGCAAAGGAAGGACATTCCTCCAAAGACCTGTAGATCAACGAATCCTGAACTGTTAAACACATTATATGCAGCTAACTTTTCTGTTGTAAATAGCTTTGCACACTGTGAAAATACCCTGCATTCCATTTTAGTGGCACAATTTGTCACTCTATTAACATCTGTCCGGCACCGGAGGAGTTACAGGAGCAGGAAAAGTAGCCACCTGGCAGAGTCGCAGTAAATACTTTATTGTGCACACAAAAGGCACAAGTTCAAGGTGTAAAGCGTAGGAGCATGTAATAAATACACACTTGTAGTTGAGTAGAAATAGCTCTGCCCAAGCTGGGTGATGGCAAGCAAACATTCCAGGCACCAGGATAACACCTTCCAGTCTGGATGGGCCTCTGTGGACATTTTTTTTAATCCTCAACAACTGGAAGATTGCCCTATCACTATAAAGAATGATCAAGGAGCAGAGCTTCCCAACAATGTTCCTTGTAAGCCAATGGTTGCCAAAAGGTTGGGCTGCTTTTAAAGGGAGTTAGAATGAGACATGCTCTCCTTGATACTCTTGGAAATCGAGTTTCGATTGACCGGGGTCAATTGGGTTGTGATTTTCTGTGCACTCTTGTGAGACCCACTGAAGTTAAAGGTGACTTTTTAGGGGGCCTAAAGCAGTGGATAAAGGTCTACTCTAATCCAATTTTGATAAGACTGGGTGATCAACTTACCACTGACGTTCTTGAAAACTTCAAGATAATGGACACAAGGTTTTCATGTGTATGGCCCCTTGCTGGACCACTCAACAAATGCAAAAAGTGTTAAAAAAACCTGCCCAATTAGGTCCACATGGGTGACATCAGAAGATTTATTTTTTTAATCACCCTTGACAAGTGCAGCAGCTTTATGTTGGTCTCCTTATTTCTTAGTGGAACACTTTACTTGCTACAGGTCAATTTTACAAAGAGGTAAAGCTCCCCATAGACGCGACGATTCTTCTTGCCGAACGACCGATTTTAGGGAAGTCCGACCAATCCTTCGAAATTATCGTGCCGTTAGTGGGATTCGAACTATCTTACATCTTACGATTTTTCGGCCGACATCTGTCAGGATGGCAGCTCCCCTTTGTTTTCCCGGCAAATTGGTCTTTTTAGTTGATGGTCAATTCGTACGATCGTTCCGAGAAAATCGTGGTCTCACAATGAGGATCTGATCTTTTAAAAAATCTCTCTGATTGTCTGCAAAGCTGCTCCTAAGGGGCTAGATTCACTAAAGGACGAAGTGGCTAACGCTAGCGGCAATTCGCCATCCCTGCCACCCGCAGGGACATCGCCAATTCACAAGTGAAGGAGACAAGTCGCTAGCGTTTGTACGCACTCTATCGCCAGTCGACTTTTTGCTCTGTGAATGATCGTTACTCCGCAAATTCAGCAAAGTGCAGACTTTACTCAACGTTACCTCTTTCACCAGAGTTGACTTTGCCACCTCAGACCAGGCAAAGTGCTTCTGTCACTTACATCATATCATGTGTGTCGAATATGCATTAAAGCTCCAAAAATGCTGGTGACTTTTCCTTTTTTGAAGCGGGATTGCCTGCAAAACTTTTTTTGGGTAACCAACATTTCATGACATTTGGAACATTAACTTTACAGTGGGCTCATGTGTAGGGCATTATATTCACTCTCGTCATAATTAAGTTTCCCTGGACATTTGTAATAAAAAGTGGTAACTTCAAGCATTTGCACCAACATTTATAATACGTCCATATAACTTTAAATTACCCGCAAACTGACCCAAGCTCAAGATCACTCGCAAATTTTCGCTAGGCACAAACAAACGCTAGCGCAACTTCGCTAAGAAATGCTTGCACTGCCGAAGTAACTCTAGCAAAAAGTCGCCAGCGTTCGGCACCCAGGATGAAATTCCGCATACAGGTATATGATCCTTATCCGGAAACCCGATATCCATAAAGCTCCGAATTACGGAATGGCTGTCTCCCATAGACTCCATTTTATCCAAATAATTCAAATTTTTTAAAATTATTTTCTTTTTCTGTGTAATAATAAAACTGTAGCTTGTACTTGATCCCAACTAAGATATAATTAATCCTTATTGGAAGCAAACCCAGTCTATTGGGTTTATTTAATGTTTAAATGAATTTCTAGTAGACTTAAGGCATGAAGACCCAAATTATGGAAAGATTCGTTATCCGGAAAACCCCAGGTCCCGAGCATTCTGGATAACAGGTCCCATACCTGTATTAGAGAATTGGTGGTCGTAGCACATTTGCGCCTGGTGAACTGGTGCGAGCCGTGTGAATAGGACGCTGGCGGAAATTCGCCCGTTAGTGAATCTACCCCTTAGAGTTTATCAGGACTAGTGTAGCGAGTCTCCTGTATTCTTCCCATTGGTAAAATAGATAGGGGTCTAGGCTCAACTGCACCTAGGAGGACATTTTTGCTATAACTTGCTCCAGTTTTGTGCCAGACCAATTCAAATTCCCAGTAGATAAAATCTAGGAACTGATCCTTGCACCACTCCAGACCAAGTCAGCAGCTTACTGGTCCATGTATGGCCCCACAAGCCCTACTGGCAGCCAATATTTGCCCATGTTTCCCTAGCTCACATTACATAAAAATGTTCTGAATAATAAATGTGTATCCTTTTAACACTCATTGTCAGCAGCTAAATACTCATCTGGAAGCAATCTGCAGACGGCAGCATCAACCCAAGCAGGCCACCAAGGGTTGAGCAGAGACATTCACACACTCTGGGGGGAAAAAGTTACAGCCTGCGCTAACCACACAATTTACCAGCCACACTTTCACCTAAATAAGTTAGGGCCAAGATGCTGAAAATCCAAAATATTCAAAATGACGGCTCCTGTTATACTACAACTTTCTGCCATTGATAAATTTGCTGGAGGAAGTTGCAAGTTCTCTGCAATTGGTCGTGCTGGCAAGCAGACAGAGAACATCTTACAACATAACCCCCCAAGTGGCCACCATACAAGTCACACAGTCATTAGGGCAGAGAGATTAGTCGTTCTGCGACAAATCTCTACTTCAGGGCAACTAATCTTCCCTAACTGCCTCCCCGCCGGCTAGAATGCAAATCGTCGGCGGGATTCGCTTTCCGAAGTCGCCTCACGATGGCACTCTGAGCACTTCTTTTTCTAAGTCGCCTAACGAGGAAACTTCGGGCGACTTCGGAAAACGAAGCGCTCAAGAGTGCCATCCCGCCGGCGATTTACATTCTAGGTGGGAAGGCAGTTTGGGAAGATTAGTTGCCCCAAAGAAGAGGAGATTTGTCGCCGGGCGACTAATCTCCCCGAATCGCAGCGTGTCTCTGCCCTTAATGACCCACTCCAAAAGAGCTAGGACTGATCTGAATGCAAAGACAAGGGTTAAGGGTAGAGACAAATGAGAAGATTCGCCTCTTCTTCAGGCGAGTAATCTCTCCGTACTGCCTCCCCGCCAGCTAGAATCGAAATCGCCAGCGCGATGGCACTTTGAGCGATTCATTTTCCGAAGTCGCCCAAAGTTTCCTCGTGAGGCAACTTCGGCCGACTTAGGAAAACAAAGCACGCCTAGTGCCATTGTGAGACAACTTCGGGCACCCATCCCGCCGGCGATTTAGTTCTAGCCGGCGGGGAGGCAGTTCGGGGAGATTAGTCGCCCCAAGTAGAGGCGATTGGTCACTGGGTAGCTAAATCTGCCTGAATCTTCTCGTTGGTCTCTGCCCTAAGACAGATAAGCGCATAATAGACCAACCTTAAAATCAGCTCTGGGCAGGGCCCTTTGACCTTGACTTGTTTCGGCTTGTCGCATGAGAGAATATACTGGTTTTATAAATAAACTGTAATAATTTAATAAGTGTTCTGATTAATTACAGCATGCAGAAATTCAAGCAGGGAGGTACCTGGCAGAAGCAAAAGGGTGGAGTACAGATATCCTCCTACTGTGTGCAAATTTAATAGCACCAGGGAACATGTCGTTTTATTTATTTAGCACGCAAACCCTGTAATACAGGGAAAGAAAGAGCTGCTGCTGCAAGAGAGAGGGTTCAGAAGAGAAATAATGTTAAGCCAGAAGTCTGTGCTGAACGGAGTAACCCAATGCCTTATTGTAACTTTGCATTCACTCTCTTAAACCTCAGCAGACAGATGGAGGCTGCTGTGCTCAAAGGTTATTTAGTAACATATTAAAGGAACAGTTCCGTGTAAAAATAAAAACTGGGTAAATAGATAGGTTGTGCAAAATAAAAAATGTTTCTAATATAGTTAATTAGCCAAAAATGTAATGTATAAAGACTGGAGTGAGTGGATGTGTAACATAATAGCCAGAACATTACTTCCTGCTTTTCAGCTCTCTAACTCTGAGTTAGTCAGTGACTATAAGGGAGGCCACATGGGACATAACTGTTCAGTGAGTTTGCAATTGATCCTCAGCATTCAGCTCAGATTCAAAAGCAAGTTATGACCCATGTGCCCCCCTCAACTCACTTTTGGTGCCTGATAACCAATCAGTGTAAAGCAAGAGAGCTGCAAAGCAGGAAGTAGTTTTCTGGCTATTATGTTAGACATCCAGTCACTCCAGACTTTATTCATTACATTTTTGGCTAAATAGCTATATTGAAAACATTTTTTTATTTTGCACAACCTATCTATTTACCCAGTTTTTAATTTTACACTGAATTGTTCCTTTAAAGGTTGCCATAGTCCAGTAACCCATAGCAACCTGAGCACTGAATTCTTTAGTCTAAAGGTGGCCATAAACAGGGAGATCCGCTCGTTTGGCGATATGCCCACATTGTGGTGATTTCGGGCTGATCCGAATGTGGGCCCAAGGCCCAACAATCTGATGAAAATGGAGGCCATACGGGCGTGCAGATCAGAGGATCGCATCAATGAACAGATGCAGCTGCGATCCGACGTGATTTTTCTTCCCCTGCGCGATCGACATCTGCCCTAATTTCGGCCAGATATCAATTGGGGAAGCCCGTCGGATGGCCCCACTCACTGGCCAATAAACTGCCGACTTTGTCTGTCGGCAGCTTTTATTGGCTAGTGTATGGGGACCTTAACTTTAGCAGACTTGTTAAAAGCTGTAGCATGGCTACCAATCAGCAGTCTAGATTCCATGTATCCAGAGCTACTGGGTCCAGCAATGAACACTGGCTTACCAGGAGAAATCCAACCCGAGAGGTAGACAACAGCGGGGCGGTCAGGGACAGGCAGGCCCAAGGGTCTCCAGTCTGACACTAACTGGCTCCTTTGTGATCAAGTCAAGTGGGTTTTTTTTTATTTTTAGGAATCACAATCCATATTCTTCAGATAAGAAGTAAGCTAGAGCTGCTGGGGTCAGTTTCTGACCACCCACAGCCACGAATAATACTGCTTCTGGAAATTCATTTTAATTGTAGGCAAGTCTTGTCCCCATTGATCAGGTCCATACGAGACCTACAGTACTTCTATGGTTTCCTCGGTTTGTATTCGTATCCGTCTAACCCCCCTAACTCTTTAGCCTAATGCTCAAAATATTTATGTACATCCAAAAAAAAAACCTCAAGGCCACAAGAGAGTATAAGGTACGACTTTTTTTTATTATTTGCTTGGGGTTCTCATCCCTCATCATCATGGCCTCGGAGAAGGTCCCATCACATATCACAGAGATCCATGCAGACGTAAAGGCTTTGAAGCTCCTAATTATGAATTCCAATTTTGTCACGCCCTTTGTACAGCATGAAAAAGGATTTGCCAGAAATCTGAATTCTCATTTTCTGAAAACCAGGTCAACTCAGGACAGAGGCATCTGCTTGAACTATACGTCTCCCATATAATGGCAACTAGAGAATGTGTCACCAGGAACAAAATTCAGCCCTGATTAAATCAGATGGCTTTTGAATACAGGTATGGGATCGGTTATCCGGGAACCCCTTATCCAGAAAGCTCCGAATTACAGAAAGGCCATCTTCCATAGACTCCATTTTATTGAAATAATCCAAATTTTTAAAAATGTTTTCCTTTTTCTCTGTAATAATAAACCAGTAGCTTGCACTTGATCCCAACTAAGATATAATTAATCCTTATTGGGAGCAAAAACCAGCCTATTGGGTTTATTTCATGCTGAAATGGTTTTCTAGTAGAATTAAGGAATGAAGATCCAAATTACGGAAAGATCCGTTACCTGGAAAATCCCAAGTTTTAGCATTCTGGATAACAGGTCCCATACCTGTACTTGATCATAATGCTGAAACACAATTAAAAGGTGTACCCCGATATAGGAAAGATCTTTCAGATCGGCTCCTATTCCAATTCAAGTCTTTCCAAAGAAATATTTACTTTGCTCAGAGCCCTTCATGCGGAACGACAGTCATATTATAAAATATAAGACAATCGGACCAGCTGTTGCCACTCAAAGTTGGTGACAGAACATAGTAGACCATAGGAGACCCCTTATCTGCAATATATAACAAATATATATTTACTTACAGTTCTTCAAGGTATGGAAAACCTTTGAATGCACCTTCTGGCAGCTTGGTGATGTTGTTCATACTGAGGTCTCTGTTGGAAAGAAACACTGTATTAGAAATGAATAGCGTTAAAGACTCACCTTGGGCAATTAAGAGCTTCAAATATTGCTGAACTACAACTAAAAGATACCTAAATCCCAGTAACCTACCCTGTGATGCAACTGGCACCACCCATCCTCTAAGGGTAGGGGCACACACGCTACTGGGGGAGATTAGTTGTCTAGCGACTAAAGATGGGGTGAAAAAAATCGGCAGTTCGCGCCAAAACCGTCGCGCGTTAACATTATTCCGACGGCCATTGACTTTAACGCCGGCATCAAAATTGGCGCGGGCGTCAAAATCCGAATTTTGTGAATTATTCGCCGTACCGCGAATTACGTGGGAAATTCGCACATTTTCCGGCAAATCAAAACGGGACACTACCAGCGATAAACTCCCCAAACTGCCTCCCCACCAACTAGAATCAAAATCGCCGGTGGGATGGCACTTCATTTTGTGAAGTTGCCGCACGAGGAAACGTCGAGCGACTTCGGAAAAATAAGTGTTCGAGTGCCATCCCGCCGGCGATTTAGATTCTAGCCAGTGGGGAGGCAGTTCAGGGAGATTAGTCGCCCGAAGAAAAAAGGCGATTTGTAAATGGGCGACTAATCTTCCCCCCCCCAAATCTTTCAGACAGAGACCGTGAGTCACACTCTATTTTAAGGATAAGTGGGATGTCAGGCTGTATGAAGAACAGGATTGAGGGAATTTGGCAGGATGGTGACAGGCCCATCAGCAACTGGAAGTACATTTCCTCCGTACAAAGGAAAACAATGAATATAAAACTTTTTTGTATTCTTAATAGCACCCAGCATCAGAAAGGGGTCCTGTCATGATTTTTTTGTGTAGTTTTTATTTCTAAATGACACTGTTTATACTGCAAATAATTCACTCAACAATATAAAATGTCATTCCTAAACCAGCAAGTGTATTTAGTTGTAATATTGGTGTGTAGGGACATCTCAGGTCATTTTGCCTGGTCATGTGATTTCAGAAAGAGCCAGCACTTTAGGATGGAACTGCTTTCTGGCAGGCTGTTGTTTCTACTACTCAATGTAACTGAATGTGTCACAGTGGGACCTGGATTTTACTATTGAGTGCTGTAGTGATGTGCGGGTCAGGTGAAACCCTTCACCCATGCGAGCCTGACTTCCAGGTTCCTTTTATAGACCTGTGCCGCTGATGACGTTACAAATGGGGCGGGCGATAAAAAGTGGAAGCTGGCAGTGTAAGGTGGCGGGTGGGGAGAGCAGGACAAAGAACCCGACCCGTACACACCCCCAAATGGGGGTGTGAGGTTGGCCCAAACCTGACCGACCAGTGGGTCACGGGCCGGCCTGCACATCACTAGAGTGCTGTTCTTAGATCCACCAGGGAGCCGCTATCTGATTACATTCCCAATGTTCTATTGTTAGGCTGCTCTGGGGGTGGGGTGATATCAATCCAACTTGCAGTACGAGCAGTAAAGAGTGATTGAAGTTAATCAGAGCACAAGTCACATGACTGGGGGCAGCTGGGAAACTGACAATATGTCTAGCCCCATGTCAGATTTCAAAATTAAATATAAAAAAAAAATCTGTTTGCTCTTTTGAGAAACGGATTTCAGTGCAGAATTCTGCTGGAGCAGCAATATTAACTGATTCGTTTTGAAAAAAACATGTTTTCAACAAGATTTAGCTTCTATGGCAGATGTCACATCACTATGCAACTGTATGATTTGCATGACTCCCTTAGATTCTCAACAGCAGCCCAAAGTACACAGAGCATATGCAGTCTTGCTGACTCTAAAGATGGGGAGCTCCTGGGCACAACATTGAAGGCCGGAATCATTACTATTAAGGGGCTGCTGAACCTCTGAGCAGATATAACAAGTTCACCATATAAAATACAGTATTTGTGGTGATATTCTTTCTTAGGCTGCGGTTCTCCTTTAAGTCATAATTTCTACTGAATCAGTTGCAATAGTCATAGACCAGGACGGCAGGGAACTGATTTATTTCTACATCGTGTTTGCGAGACATCAGACTTCCCATAGACCGGTGGCCAAAAAAAGCGCTCCGAGCACATGTTCCATATTCTAAAATAGCAACCGGTTATGATTTATAGTCAAGTAAATGTGGGAGTTTAGCAACGCATGATGATGTGATGCAGAGATAAAATGCGCTGGTGTTTTAGTTACCAAGTATAATAACAAGTGAGCAGGGAAACTTCGGTACAGCAGTGGCCCAAAAGCACCACCAAAGCCAAGAGTGGAACAGTTGCTTGTTCCATGGAAGGATTCTTGCCATAGTCCTAATTCGAATGGTTAAGGAGCAGCAGTTCCTATGTCAGTTGGACAATACACTGTTTCTTGGGAACCGGGTAGCCATGTAATGATCCAACTATTGATTGATCATTCAGTGGAACAATGCAAACATCCTCCGACGCTCCAAAGTGCAAGTGAGATGTGAACAGAAGCAACTTTGCTGTGACCACAGATAGTTGCACGATAATTGCAGGCCTACTGGTACAAGGTATAAATTTTCTTTTTTCTCCACTGTTGAAAATGTAGAGCTGAAATTGCTCCACTAGCTCTTACCATCAGGTCAAAACGTTTCCATGGGCAAGTCTCTGACAACGTACATAACCACAAAAGAGAGGAGCAGATACCACACTTTCTCAAATGAGAATGGGGAGATTCCAGACACAGCAATTTTCAAGGTGTTGGAACGTGGTACAATCTCTGCTGCAAAAGCCACCTGTACCTCTGCTCTATTCTAGAGTCTAATCGGCCAGATCTCGATCGAATGGGACAAAAAATCCCATCGGATCGCGGCCGCATCTGTTCGTTCGTTTCCCATGCGTAAGGATCCGATCATTGGGTCCTAGGGCCCACTATCGGATCAGCCAGATATTGCCCACCTCAAGGTGGGCATATCGGAGAGAGATCTACCCGTTTGGCGACATCACCAAACAAGCGGATCTCTCAGTGTATGGCCACCTTAAGGGCAGAGACACACGCGAAGATTCGCCGCCCGGAAAAGAGGCGATTTATTGCCGGGCAACTAAATCTCTGTCTTTGTGTGGGTCTCTGCCCTAAAAAGCTTCACATTTTTAACACGCAAACGGGCAGGGTAGTAGACCTTGACCTGAAGGTAGAACATTAATGGATGAACGGGGACAAATAAATTTGCCTATTTCTGCTGAAGTTGGGCAGAGAAGTTGAAGTTGGGCAGAGACCGCAGCCTTAATCCAAGCTAAACTTGGTTTTGCCCCTGAAATTTCCTTTAAAATAATTTTTTTCAAATTAAGATCTTGTTGGAAAGGGCGCCAGCCTTTTCAAGGGTTCCATAGACTTCTTTGTACATCATCAGCTCCTCTTCACTCCCTGCTATTTCGATAATTTGGGCCTTTGGTCGAAACAAACAGGACAATGCAAAAGTGGCCATAACATGTATGGCCTCACATATGATATCTGTCGGTGTATGTGGCATGCAGCAGATTGGTTGGTGAAGGAAAGGCCAGTGTTTGGCCACCTTGAAACAACGTGACTGAAATAATTAACATAATACTTTTTTCATCCAAGCCATTACTGGGCAGTGGCAAATAAAAACACCCTATACATCAGGAATCATGGTCACCTGCTTGGCTTATACACCAGCCTCCCCTCCTTGGAGGAAACGGATGTTGAGCCAAATTCAGAGTCGCACAAACAGGAGCACATTTAGCTTAACAGCACTGCTACTTTTCTTGAGAAAAGGAATACCCTCAAGCATCCCACAAACCACACGCAGCTAAACATATAAAAAGAAAACACACAATCATATGACAATAATAAAACATATTGTGTTACTATTTGCATTGGCAAAGGTCCCGATTCTGAAAAGGATCATCCTTGCTCTCGTATTTTAAGTATCACTTATCTGCAGGCTAACGATCATGCTACACGTTGCCTGTGCTAGACTGAAGGTCGTGCCAACTGGACATCCATTTGACATTGTGACAATCGGATGGGGGGGGTCTATTTTAAAAATAGTGTCATTATGCATTTATATAAGGTATGCGAGTAATGTGCCTAAGTGAAGTCAAAATTCAAATAAAAACAATTATAAGCAATTAGAGCACAGTATATATAGTTCTCTTGGTGGGTACCATATTTGATCCTCAAGTCTGCCCCCTTCGTGAGCCATTCCAACTCCATATATGACCACCACATTTAACGGAGCCCACGTCTAGGAGGCAATACATATGGCAAGCTTGAAAAGTGTCTAGTTTGCAAGATCTTAGCCCACGGCAAAGGGGGAAACTCCATTTTTACTGTTAACTTATTCTTATTTTCAGTTTATGACATTACTCGCCCTTTAAAGGTTGACCTGAAGACATTTTTGGCAATTTTCATGGAGTATTAAAACCAGAGAAAGGTCTGCCAGGCGTATTTATATAACCAATTACGATAGGGCCCTGCTTCACCCAGTAAAAAAGAAATTCATCATGAAACTGGTATTCCATTTGTGCCCCAGTGGGAGAAGCTTTCAATCAGCAGCTTGAAATATGTTTATTGCGCTGCTCGGTAATGCGTTGCAGGCCTCTTGGCAACATATCACAGCTATGAAAGGGAAAGGCTTAATAAACTTAAACAAAAACAAATGCTAAACAACTTGCTATAATATAAAAAGTATGTTGTAACATCCATAAATGCACATGTACAAGCCTCCATCTACCCAAGTCAACGTCTCCAGACTGCTCAGCTACAAAAGCAAGAAGATTCCCGGCAGACTGACTGCAGTCCATGACTGGAGGGTAGCGAAATTGGCATAAGGCTCATCTCTGGGGTTTCATTGAGCCTGGTGTTAGGCATTCCACTACAGGTTATGGCACAAAAAATGTTGTGATTGGCGCCATCATGATTGGAGAGTAGCAATATTGGCACAAGGCTCATCTCTGGTCTTTTGTTGAGCCTGGTGTTAGGCATTGCACTATAGGTAAATGTTCCGATTGGCGCAACATAAAATGGTTATCAAACGGCAACCCGTAGCAGATCTCTTCCATTTAAAAAGAGATCCTCAATGGGCATTTTTTGAGGACTACAGGAAGTTCCTTCTTTCAAGTGTAAATAGTGATTATTTGGATTATAATTATAACTGGTTGGTCATTGTCTGTGAACATCTACAGATCTGTTCTAGCATAGCATACACATGAGTGCACAATAGCAACAAAGAAAAGAAAAATTGCCAAGGTAATCTCACACCTCAACGGTCCACCAGTAAACTAGAGCCTTTCCTGGAGTTGTGATTTGTTATGATACCCTGGTGCTCTGTAGAGGTCACGAGATAAGAGTTGCTTGATGATAATGAAGGCTCATCAATCAGTGGTATCTTCTGTTGACCTTAGAGGAGCAGGGCATCACAATGCACACTTAGTAAGCTAGTACACAGGCAGATTCGGGGAGATTTAGTTAGCCGGCAACTAATCGAATCTTCTGCAGGGTGACAATCTCCCCGAACTGACTTCCCCCTGCTTCAATGAAAAAACCCTGCACTTGCGGCGCTTAGATTTCCGAAGTCGCCCGAAGTTGCATCACGAGGAAACTTCGGGCAACTTCGGAAATCTAAGCATTGCCGCATGAGATTTTTCATTTTAGCAGGCGGAAGGCAGTTTGGGGAGATTGTGGCCCTGAAGAAGAGGCGATTAGTCGCCAGGCGACTAAATCTCCCCGAATCTGCGCGTGTGCTAAAGCCCTAAGGATGAAACCTTTGAAAGCAATACTATCGTTAAAAATCATTTGGAGCACCAAACAAGATATGTACGGGAAATGCATGGAACTACATTCGCTCCAAAGCAATATTCAGCCAAAAGAACTCATACCTTCACTTCCAACCCATTTCCCATAAGGGCAGAGACACACGCTGCGATTCGGTGAGAATAGTCACCCGTCGACAAATCTCCTCTTCTTCGGGCGATTAATCTCCCCAAACTGCCGCCCCGCTAGCTAGAATGAAAATCGCCGGTAGGATGGCATTCCACGCGAGGCAACACCTTATCCAAAAAAAACTACAGGTCCAGAGCATTCTGGATAACAGGTCTCTTACTTTTATATAATCTGTATTTAATACTGTGAAACTATATAATGAAAAATAATAATACAAGACCTGTCTCATAAGATTTGTGGCAAAACTAACTATCTGGATAATCGAAAGAATAATAATCTAGAACTACATAGCCCCTCAGGGCAGAGACACGTGAAGATTCGGGGAGATTTAGTCACCGGGCGACAAATCGCCTCTTCTTCAGGCGACTAATCTCCCAGAGAAGCCTTCCCGCCGCGACTAGAATCGAAATCACTGGAGGGATGGCAATCGGATTTCCTTGTTTTCCGAAGTCGTCTGAAATTTCCTCGTGAATCAACTTCGGAAAACGTAGAGCTCAGAGTGCCATCCCGCCGGCGATTTCGATTCTAGTCAACGGGAAGACAGTTCGGGGAGATTAGTCGCCCCAAAGAAGAGGTGATTTGTCGCCGGCGACTGAATCTCCCCGAATCTTCGCGTTTGTCTCTGCCCTTAGATACACAGAGCATTCAATCTCTACTAAAACTCTAGACTGGGGTAAACAAATTATCTTTTTTGTATTTTCAGCCAAACAATTTCTTCTATCCAATTGGTATTTCGCAACACAAAAACATATGTCTCTTCCCACTGTTTGTATATACATATAATATTAAATATAATATTTTTAAGTGGGTGCAGCTTTAAGATGATGATAGGTTAGCATATTTATGTAGTGAAAGCAAATTAGAATTTAACGGTTACATTTAGGGTCATATTTATCAAAATCCGAGCATTTTAATAATAAAGTCCGTCCAAACTAGAATCCACAATTGGCCCTTATTTATTATTAAAAAAGCACTATTTAATCGAATCAGGTACAAACATGAAAAAAAATCTAGAGAAAATCTTAATGGTACAGTTTTTTCCCGAAAAGCCCGAAATAATAGGATTTTCGGGTTAATTCCAGCGCAGACCACAGAAACTTCCAAATAGGATAGGGACCTCTCCCATTGACATATACAACCTCGGCAAGTCTAAGATGCCGGATTTTCTGATTCTGATTTTTTCCATCTTCGGGGTATAATACTGTAAATCTCAAAAAAAAAAAAAAATCCTACTAAAAATTTGGATTTTGTAGTAAAAAAGTGTTTTTTAAATTTTTCAAGTTTTTAACCCCCTTAATGAATGAGACCTATAACTCGGCTAAAAATCTTTATTAGTTCATGTGGCTGGCAGAGACTTTTCAGGAATGAGAGCAGTAAGCCGATAAAACACGTATATAAAAGGTCCTCTTTAGCAATCCCTCATTTTTATTTCTTTTTACCAGAAATGCTCAGAATGGCTTTAGGAAAATAAATCTTGTAAAAACAAAGAAGAGCGTGTTTATCAAAAGCCAGCGAGCCCAGACACTTTTATATTTAGGCCGCGATGGTTTCAAAACACCCAACGTTGAACAGAAATAGCCCAAAGGAGCGGGAAGGATATAGAGCCTTAAAATGGAAAAAATGTAGTGTTTTTTTTTTTTAATCACAAGGCTATTTCCTCCTAAAAAATACAAATAAAAATACCTTTTAATGAGACTGGAAATGTAAAACAAAACACGGAGAAAAATAATCTCAGGGTAGTAACTAGCACTCGCATTTATCTTACCATAAAGAAACCAAAAAAAAATGGACAAAACATAAAATTGAATATATCAGGAACATTTTGCTGAAAAGTTAAAAAATTAAAACCTTTTTAAAAAGTAGGTTTATTTTTACATTACATAGATTTTGTTTGAATGCACAGAACATTCTCTGTATAAAGGCAGTATTGTAAGTAATAGAGGTATATAATTCACTATTATACTTTACTAATACAGCACAGCGCTTTACAGCCATCACATCAGGCCCTGCCCAAGTGCAGCTTACAATCTAAGGTCCCTATTGCACAACAAACATCAGGTTACATTCCATCTGAAACCATTTAAAGGGATACTGTCATGGGTAAAAAATGTTTTTCTCAAACAGATTTTTTTTTTTTATATTTAATTGTGAAATCTGACATGGGGCTAGACATATTGTCAGTTTCTCAGCTGCCCCCAGTCATGTGATTTGTGCTCGGATTTGTGCTCGGATAAACTTCAGTCACACTTTACTGCTGTACTGCAAGTTGGAGTGATATCTACCCCCTCCCTTTCGATTACGATCTTTCTTGTTCGTTTCAATACACACGTGTAGAGCTGAATCAGATATAAAGATAGAAACAATAAAATTCTACCTGTATCTGACAATTCTGCACAATAGGCGATGTTTGGGTCCCTTCAAAGACGCCCAACCAAAATTTTCCATCAAGCCCGATCGAAGAGCCGACCGATATACAAGTGTTCTGCCAGTATCGGTAGGCCTCTTTTTTTACCACCATACACGCACTGAATATCGTATGAAAATTTGTTTTGTATGATATTATCCATGTGTCTATGGCCACCTTAACAACAGAACAATGGGAAGGTAACCAGATAGCAGCTCCCTAACACAAGATAACAGCTGCCTGGTAGATCTAAGAACAACACTCAATAGTAAAATCCAGGTCCCACTGCAACACATTCAGTTACATTGAGTAGGAGAAACAGCCTGCCAGAAAGCAGTTCCATCCTGAAGTCCTGGCTCTTTCTGAAAGCACATGGACCAGGCAAAATGACCTGAGATAGCGCCTAAACACCAATATTACAAGAAAGAAGTGCTTAACCACCAAGCCCCAGTGCCATCCAGTATGCTGCATTTTCCGTCTAAAGTAAATCCCATTAGCTTCTCAGCAGCCCTGTCTCTTACGTCACAGCTCCCCATTTAAACCCACTAACCTTGTGGATTCCTTTTCCCCTTCTAAAGGTGGCCACAGACACACCGATATCGTATGAAAGATATTTTGTACCGTCATCGGCGTCTGTGTGGTGGGAGACAAGACGGCCGATACTGGTAAAAAGCCTTGGATAATCGGTCATCTTTTACAATCGGGCACCTTTGAAGGACATCGAACATTGTAAAGTTAATGCTAAATCATCAGATAGATCTAAAGAATTATTTTTTGTTTTTACCAGAATATCTTAAGATTCAGCTCTTAACGTTAGTAGAGTGGACGAAAGATCTTTCGTATGGCCAATGGTCGAGGGCAATTGCAGCATGAATGGCCACCTTAAGTCTAAGACATCTCATGGCCAGGGTAGTTTCCTCACAGTACTCGCACATGCAGAACCCCCCTCAAATAACAGCTCTATGGCCTAATGTTAACTAAACAAGCCAACATTTACTTGGGGCTTTCTTTAACGTCAACATGCACATCCAAAGGTGGAGTATTCCTTTCAGCAGTACTGTACATGGCCAATCAAAATATCTCATTGCTTATGCTGGCATTAAACAAGGAATTAAAAGGGGATGAAAACAAATGATTTATGTTCTCATCAAGAGCAAAGGACTTTCCATCAGCCAAAGTGATATGATCATTCCCTATATGCACTGACAAATGATGGCTGGAGCTCCGCCAGCTAAACACCAATAAACAGCTAAATACTCCTGGGAAACTTGTAATCATTGCTTCATTCCTGGCACAACGCAATCAGAACTAGACCTTCTACTCTCCGCCTGGTTCTGGAGTCAAATCGGGTGAAGTCAGAAAATGTGCGACATTGTAAAATAAATGACATGCTTTTTGGCACTGGTGCCCGGCAACAATGACATTGTAATTTTGATTCTGACTCTACATAAGGTTTAACTTGCTACTGATGAACACAACCCTAGTGTAAAATGCCAATATCAGAAGATTCTAGACTCCTAGTTCAGCTCCATCTGCCCTTGGGCAAAGCATCTACCAACCCTATGCTTGAGTACCTATGAAGAGCCTCATGCACATGAACAACTTAGGTATATATTTAACGAAATTCCATGAAACCACAACAAATAAGAGCTTATTCAGCTTTTGGGGACACTCCTGCATGTGTAGAAGGGTGTCATGGTTTGGCCCTCGTCTTCCATTCTCTCCAACCACCACTGGTTTCATCAAACCAGTTTGGCCAGAAGTTATGAGGACCACCACTCACACAGAAGATCATTGGTCAAAAATGAGGCTGTCTGTGTGTGGGTAGCTTTACTAATGGAGCATGACACTGGACTCCCTTTATACTTGTTTATAGCAAACTAAATCCAGCACCCATCACCCGATCTCCAAGTGAGGCACAATAAAGGTCCCCATACATGGGCCGATAAAAGCTAACGACAGACCGAGTCGGCAGCTTATTGGCCCATGTGTGGCGCCCTCCGACGGGCTTCCCCGATCAATAACTCAACGAAAGTCGGCCAGATGTTAAATCGGGCAAATTAAAAAATCCTGTCGTTGATGGGGTCCCGCGATCCGACTGCCCGTATGGCTTCAATTCTGATCCAATCGTTGGGACCTAGGGTCGGATCAACCCGATATCACCCACCTCAATGTGGGCATATCGGGGAGAGATGCGCTCGGTTGGCAACATCGCCAATCGAGCGGATCTCCCTGTGTAATGGCCACCTTTAGAAGTTGGAAGACCCTCTAGATTCTTTTTAGTCCACTCGGAGTATATTTACCTGGGATGACCTTATCTTCTAAAAAATTAAAAGCTCAGGACCCAATAAGCAGATTGTCTGTATGGCTAATTTGTCTAAAGTTGGCGACAATCACCAAATGAGCAGATCTTTCCTTGATATGCCCATCAACAGAAGGGCTATATTGGGTCAATCCGACCGTTAGGCCCTAGGGCCAAACGATCGGACTACAAAGAGGAGCAATGGGCTCTGACGGGTCGATCACTTGAAAAAAATGAAACCTTCGGATCTATTTCGTGGCCAGATTCCATCGGGAAGACCCGTCGGAAGCCAGATAAGCTGCCGAATTGCCCATGAATTGCCACCTTTACAACTACTAATTTACAGATCTGAAAAGTTACTGTTGCCACCTTGCCTTACTATACCCACTATCCCCACCTCTAATTGCGGTCTTTAGGGCCTCCACTCTGTGTGTGGGACTCAAGATAGACCCTCCTCCCCAAGACAACTTTGCAGATAAGAATACATTTGGCCAGTCTGTGCTTTTGACAGACAAAGCCATTTGCCATAATTAGTTCTTCTAGTTGCTCTATGTTGACTTGCCTGGGGCTTACAAAGTGTCCAAGATGGTGGAAACGGAAAATTGAAGAACAAACATTGGCAAATCAAGACATGCTGAGCTGAAGCCAAAGTCGGGAGGAAACAACTTGAGCAATGTTCCATGGGCCAAGTCACTTGGCTTTTCTTTGTAAATGGGAGATTTAGCCTCCAGCTGATCAGTACTTTCTTAATTACCTCCACGCAAGGAACAAATCAAATTAAATATGTGATTAAAAGGCCAAGTATGAAAACTACTTTCTAGAAGTCCATGCTATGGGGATTAATATCAAACAGGAGGAATAAAGCAGGAAATTTGTATACGTAAATATTTTTGAAGTGAGAAACACGTTATATCCTATTAACTTTTCAAAGAGATTTCCAGGTGTTTTTTTAAGATCTCTAAAACGTCCTCAAATCAGCCCCCCCTTCCACCCAAACAGCCACAATATTGACATGGGGAATCTCTCCAGACGTTTTTGGGTAAGAATTACATGGAAATTGCCTGTGGTGATGGTTGAATAACATTTCTAGGAAATGTAGCGACCCTTTTGGGCCATTTGAAGTATTTTAACTATTTTTTGAAGTATTTTTGAGTATTTTTTGTAATTTGAAGTATTTTAAAGGGATGCTGTCTTGATTTTTATGATGTATTTTTTTATTTCTAAATTACACTGTTTACAATGCAAATAATTCACTTTACCATATAAAATTTAATTCTTGAACCAGCAAGTTTATTTTTTTCAAGTAATATTGGTGTGTATGCGCCATCTCAGGTCATTTGTCCTGGTCATGTGCTTTCAGAAAAAGCCAGCACTTTAGGATGGAACTGCTTTCTAGCAGGCTGTTGTTTCTCCTACTCAATGTAACTGAATGTGTCTCAGTGGGACCTGGATTTTACTATTGAGTGCTGTTCTTAGATCTACCAGGCAGCTGTTATCTTGTGTTAGGGGGGTAAGGGTGATATCACTCCAACTTGCAGTACAGCAGTAACGAGTGACTGAAGTTTATCAGAGCACAAATCACATGACTGGGGGCAGCTGGGAAACTGACAATATGTCTAGCCCCAGGTCAGATTTCAAAATTAAATATAAAAAAAATTGTGTTTCTCTTTTAAAAAATGGATTTCAGTGCAGAATACTGCTGGAGCAGCACTATTAACTGATGCGTTTTGGGGGGGGGGGGGAAATGTTCCCATGGCAGTATCCCTTTAAGGAGGAAGTCACTCCAAGAGTGCCGTGTATATACAGGTACTGTTGAAAGCAGCCTGGGTGATAGGACAATTCTTAGTGCAATATGCCCACAAAGTGCACTGATCCTACAGAAGGGCTATCAAGGTTACGGAGATGAGTGTGGAACTGTAGAGTACGATCATCTAAACCTTTCGGCAAGGGGGGCCCCTATGTTTGTTCTAAGGATTAGACAGTCAAAAAGGCTGGTGCAAGTCAGAGCAGCATCTCCTGCAAAACTTCTATGTCAGTCATCGAATCACGAGTGTGAACCTGCCCTCAGGCAGTAAAAGAGAATTACTTTTACCTGCGCAATTTGTCAAGGTCTGTACATTACCCTTACAAAACAGCAACAGCTTATGGTTTGAAATATTCAGTTGGCTCTAACACCAGATAAACCCCTTTAATTCCACAGGGGGACCATTTGGTCCTAAAAACCCATACATCTACAATACACAAAAAACAAACAAACCTGTAAAAAACATATCCTTATAAACAGATGTCGAATTTATAAGAAATAAATGTACTACTTTCTATTATCCGGAATGCCCGGGACCTGGGGTATTCCAGATAAGGGATATTTCCGAAATTTAGATCACTGTGTCTTAGGTCAAGGTATGGTTTTATTATTACAGAGGAGACCGGAAATCTATGGGAGCTAAGGGATAAGGCAGGGGTCCCCAACCTTTTTTTACCCTTGAGCCACATTCAAAAATAAAGAGTTGGAGAGCAACACAGGCATGCAAAAACGTCCTGGGGTGCCAAATAAATGCTGTAATTTGCTATTTGGTGGCCCTATGTGGACTGGCAGCCTACAGGAGGCTCTGTTTGGCAGTAAACCTGTTTTTTATGATACCAAAACTTGTCTCCAAGCCTGGAATTGTCTCCAAGGCTTTGAGGTGACTGGGAGCAACATCCAAGGGGTTGGAGAGCAACACGAGCTACTGGTTGGGGATCACGGATATAAAGAATAAACACAGGTCTCTAGGGAGACCATCAGGAAAGGGTGGCATAAAACACATTTTCCAAACCTGCCCAGTCTAGATCTAGATGGTTTTTGGTCCGATGGTGATGGGACAGGACCTCCCAAGAGCCCCACACATAGATTCCTATGCTCCAGACTCGGTTTGGAGGATCAGAGTTGGCAGCATTTGTTGGCAGCATTTATTGGCCCATGTATGACCACTTTAAAGCACCTTCCCTGCAGTGCCAGATTGCATTAAGGTCTGATGGAAGCAGTTTATTACCAACAGACATGGTCTGACAGGCTGGACTTAAGGTGGCCATAGACTTAACAATTATGATCTTTCTTGGAAAAGATGTTTCCAAGAAAGATTGTTCATTTCAATAAACACGTGTAGAGCTGAATTGGCAGATATACTGGTAGAGACAATAGAATTCTACCTGTATCTGATGATTCAGCACTAACAATGGCCGATGTTTGGGTCATTTCAAAAGGCACCCAATCAAAATTTTCCATCCAGCCAGAGAGACGAACCGACCGGTATCCAAGTCTTCTGACGATATTGGTCGGCCTTTTCCCACCATAAATGCACAGAATATTGTACGAAAATTAGTTTGGTATGATATCTGTGTATCTATGGTCACCTAAAAGGTGAGCCTACAAAGTCCGAAATCCGTTATTAAATTTATTAGCTTGTGAATGTGGCAAACAAACAACCTGTCTGACCAATACTTGGCCTGTATCTGCAACTTTAAAAATTTCATTTGGATGAAGAGCACTTCAACCTATTGATGAGGATATCTCCTTGGCACCCCAATCTAAACAATCTTATCCGATCCACAGCACCTGGTAGTCAAAGATCCGCATGTTGGGCAACCTCGCCAAATGAGCAGATCTTTTTCGTGCCTGGCCAGCTACGTAGTCCTTCAGCTGTTGAACTGTAGAACACCCAGTCAACAGGGTAAAGACTAAAAAGAAAGTTCTTTCAAACGTTTCAGAAAATATAACCACCATGACAAAAAGCACTGTCAGAGATGCCCATATTTCCTTCAGTTTGATCAAGCTGCAGCTGCCCTTTAAAAGAATTTTAAAAAAAAAAAAAAACCCCACAGCTCATAATTGGCTTTTTTCACCTCCGTTAACCACGAACAAAAGTGTCAGTTGTGTTCAGAATGCACCAATGGAAGGCCGGCTAGCTCGGCCAATGGGGACAGACAACAATAACTCTGGAGGATTTTCATCGTCCCCCTCCTATTTGGTTTTTCAAAGCCCTTAATTAAGACCTGCACAAAGCACCCCTACAGACTTTGCTCAATAACGAATTACACGCCTGTTTTGCAGAACTTAAAGCAAGAGGGGGGGGGGGGGGTGTTGGAATCAAGACTTCTGAAACTGAATGTTCAAAACGCCTGTGACCATAACCTTTAACAATGAAGCAGTAAAAAAATAAAATACGTATTTTAAAAAGACGCATACTCAATATTTATGAGAAGTTTGTTTCAGTAATTGGGGATGGAAAAAATGAATGACAGTGTGCCAAGTACAAACATTCTGATCCAATAGGACCAGCGATCCTTCTTTAAACTTCCACAGCACCTCAACAACTTTTACTTGGTGAAGTTTGGCATGAAAGTCTTTCGTGTTTTTTTGCGATTTGTGGGGGAAAAAATGCAACTTGATTGTTTGTAAATGGGCCCCTTAATGTTGGAGAACTGTCAGGAAGCCATGCCAAGCAATCTGAGAAAGAATTAATTACACGTTTCCTAGGGGTTTCTTAACCCAAAATGTAGTTGGGGAATCAGCCAACAGTTTAGTTTAGAACACATTTTATTTACTATATAAAGTACAGAAAGGAGACCCATCCTCAGAAGCATGAGGAGCAACTTTTATTTCCCAATCCATAGGTTGTCCAAGGGAAAATGCTTCTATTATCATCCTTCCTCTCTTAACCATAGACAATCCCATATAATTTTTTTTAAAAAAGTTGCTCTAAAACAGCTACACAGTCAAGCATCTTAGTTATGGGTGGTTTTAAAAAAAAAATACCAAGAAGCCCAAAGAAAAGTACTGTTGACATGGTGGACATTCCTTCCAACTAATTTTTATTTCTTCCATTTTTTGGAGAGTGAATAGTTTAAAGCTGGCCATACACGAAGAGATCCACTTGGCTGGCGACATCACCAAATGAGCGGATGGGATGTGCCCACCAAATGACAGGGTTATATTGGGGTAATCCGAACATTCAGCCCTAGGACCGAACAATTGGATTACAACGAGGAGCAATGGGCTCAGATGGGTGAGTCCCCGGTAAAAGTAAACCTTTGCGATCAATATCGTGGCCAGATATCTGAAGCCCCCATACACGGGCAGATAAATTGCCAATCTGGTCTAAAGGATCGATATGGGCAGCTTTATCTGCTTTATCTGCCCGTGTGTGGCCACCTTAAACCACCATTGCAGAAGAGCCCCAGTAAAGAGAAAAATGGCACTAGCCTCATTAAGTTTTTGTACGAGTGGCTTTGAGGAACATCACTCCAGATTAACATAAGGTCTGGTCTCGCCTACAGTTTAGCAGAGTGAGCCATGAATACAAGTCTCCAGGAGCAAATGCCTTACACGTTCAAAACCCCTAGGTACCCATTCTACTTCAATCAAAGGCTATATAAGGGCTTTCTGAGACTTTTTTCTTGGGAGGAAGGTATCCCATGGCTTGCTCGTTCCCAGATGTCTATCTGATTGACAGACTAAAGTCCCCCAAGAGAGACGCTGTCAGAATAAAGTTGTATAGAGATGGAAGAGGCTGATGGAGGGGGGGGGGGGTAAATGGGAGAGAGGTCTAAGAAATACAACTCTCAAAACTCTTGTTCTGAAAAGCACAGCATGCCTCATGTAACATGTGGAATGTTTTGTCTTTCCACCTGAAGTATGTGCCGAGATCTGAAGAGGTGAGCTCCTTTGTAATGCAGGAAACGCAATAGGGTCTTGTCAGGCGCCTTGTTTTCTTAACCCTACGCTGCCTGGCAACGGGCGGAATAATATACACAATAAGACGGATTGCTATCAAAGGGATTTGGACACCTGTGGAAATACAGTGTACCTGCCGATCCTAGAAAATCATATCTTGGGGCAATAAACTTATTACCCACCCTTAAGCAGCCGTTGGCCTCATCTCTTTGAACTTTGGTTAGTCAGCATGGAAGCGCAGTTAGCACATTTGTAGGCTAGAGACGCTTGTCACAATATACAGGAATATACTAGGAAAGATGAAGAGGATTCTTGTAATATTTTCTAGAAAAATTTTATGCAAGTGACTTGATCATTCAGGAAACTTTTGTAGAGAATGTGTTCCCATTCTCCTTAAGAACAAGCCACAACGGGCCAACAAAGGTGCCTGTAAGGGACCCAGCCACATGTAACTTGCCCCTGTGAAAAGCCACAATCCATGCAGAAAGCCAAACTCCATTGTCTGCAGCACAAAGACAAAGTCGGCCACATATGGAAGTATTTGGGCGGCTAGGCAAATTGCCCTGGTTGATCACTTCAGCAGCTTTTTTAGACTGCAGGACAGGACGTTACCCAACATGTTCTACCCAACGTGCATTAAGCAAGCACCCATCCATTAAACTGAAAGAGGACCTTCCAGTAACACACCACGGAGTCTCCACCTGTTCTACCCAACTATGTTCTACCCAACTATGTTCTACCCAACTATGTTCTACCCAACTAGGTTCCACCCAACTATGTTCCACCCAACTATGTTCCACCCAACTATGTTCCACCCAACTATGTTCCACCCAACTATGTTCTACCCAACGTGCAATAAACAACCACCCACCCATTAAACTGAAAGAGGACCTTCCAGTAACACACAACAGAGTCTCCACCTGTGGGTTAAGATGGCCATACAATGAAATTCCCACTTGTTTGGGGAGGTCACCACGAGATGATCCCTGATATGCCCAATTGGTTTGGCACTCAGGGCAAAATCTGTTCACAATGACGGGATACAGGACTTCAGGGAGAGGCCCTCATCAACAAGTCATTGTACCCCATCATCTACACAGATAATCATTAAAATTAGGCTTGCCCAATGAAATGATTTGTAGTGCTTGAGACTGACATAATAGGCAACTGCCATCCACTAACTGCCAGTTGTATAAAATATCAGACCAGTTAACCCAGCAGCAAGCAGCTCCCGAAAATCCACATACACACACTAACCTGCTGGTACATGCCTTTTAATTGAATGGAGAGAAATGATATGGATAAAATAAATTTAATCTCGCAAGACCTGTAGCTATAAATGTCACGGTTTTTACAAGCAAACGCCAAACTATTGTGGCAGGGAAGTCGATTTGTACAAGTACAAACTGGCCGCGGTTAACCCCTTTTTGAGCAATGATCAGCTCACAATCAGTACGAGGGATATTTATCAACTGTTTGCCTACACACCCAGTGAGGAGACTGCCAAAGAGAACCGGCTCCGATTAGCTGATAGCAGGGAAAAGGTTCTAACACCCTTTGGCTTCCAGCGTTCAAGCCCGTTTGATAATGAACTATAAACACAGCAGAAAGCAGATTTGGGCTACAGGACTGCCCAGCAGGGAAGAGGTTACAGTGTGTCCTATTAATGCTACAGAGTCGAGTTTCCAGCCGTAAATCAGGCAACGTCGGCCCGTTTTATGGCCTTTTATCAGGAGACAATGCCAAACTTTTCCTTTTCACCCCTGATGTGTATACAGCCCTGGATGTAAAATAATTAGCAGCTAATGAGCGCTGCAATTCTCCAGACAAAGGAAGTCAATTGGTGAGAATGAGGTGTCGGTGCAGAAAGCCAGTGTCCTGCAGCAAAATCAGCCCATTTGTTTTAACACAAAACAGACGGATATAGGAGGCCTGCAAGTCCCGGCCAAGAGTTTTGTACACTTTAGGGATGCACCGAATCCAGGATTCGATTCGGGATTCGCCCTTTTTCAGCAGGATTTGGATTCGGGCCGAATCCTTGTGCATGGCTGAACCGAATCCTAATTTGCATATGTAAATTAGGGGTGGGTAGGGAACTCACGTGTCACAAAAGAAGATTTTTTCCCACTTTTTCCTTTCCTGCCCCTAATTTGCATATGCAAATGGTCGAATCTTTCACCAAGGTTTCGGGGATTCGCCGAATCCAAATAGTGGATTCGGTGCATCTCTAGTACACGTTCAACATTTTCCTTTAGGGCAAAGACACACGTGGGGATTTGTGGGAGATTAGTCGCCTGGCGACAAATCGCCTCTTCTTTGGGCGACTAATCTCCCCGAACTGCCTCCTGCCGGCTAGAATCTAAATCGCCGGCAGGGTGGCATCGGTGCACTTTTTCTTCCAAAGTTGCCTCACAAGGAAACTTTGGGCGACTTCGGGAAATTAGTTCAAGATTAGTCGCCCCGAAGGAGGAGATTTGCCGCTGGGCAACAAATCTCCCCGAATCGGCCTGTGTGCACTGACCCTAAAGGTGAACAAACCCTTAAATCCTAGTTTAAAAACTACTTCGTAGGTGTGTGTGCAAAATGCAGTACTAACTGAAGTAATCGATAGTATTATCCTTTCTTTATATAGCAGTGATGACTTTATAATCAGGCCCTGCCCCCGAGGAACTTGCAATCTAAAGAGTGCCGTAAACACTGAACTTGAGTGGACAATGTACAAACTCCTCACGGGAGACATTTGCCGAGCACAATAAAATCTGAGCGAGAGAGCGAGAGACAGTGTGCAGTGATTTATTAGACTCTCCTGCAGGAATGTAAAGGACACAAGTGAAATTTACGACATTCTGAGATCTGCCTTCAGATAAGCACAAACTTCATCACTAACCAGTACTGACAGATACCAGACATTGTTAGGGCGTGTGAGAATTAAATCTGTATGTGTGTGAAAGAGAGCGAGACATACAGAGAGGTGTATACATGCTAATATTTCGGGAGATTAGTCGACCAGCACCAAATCGCTTGTGCTTCGGGCGACTAATCTCTCCGAACTGCCTCCCCGCCAGCTAGAATGTAAATCGCCAGCAGAGTGACACTCTGAGCGCTTCCTTTTTTGAAGATGTCCGATGCGGAAACTTCAGGGCGACTTTGGATAACAAAGTGCTCCGATTGCCATCCTGCCGGTGATTTAGATTCTAGCCGGCCGGGAAGGCTTTTCGGAGAGAAAAAGAGGCGATTATTTGCCGGGGTGCTAAATCTCCCCAAATCTTCCCTACCCTAACTTTGTTAGAATCATCAGCATAACGGAGAAAGCGTGCAACAACAACTAATCTTTTGTGTTTTTTATTTTATCATCTAATTAGCTTTCCCCACAGTGAAGTGATGCCGACCAGATTTATAGGAACATGGTCATATCACTTTAAATAGGATTCCAACCTATCGGTGCCCTGCCCCCAAACCTGGCATTGCTGGGCGGCCTTGGCTGAAAAGCTGACAAGGTGCTCCTTATAAAAGGATCCAGGAAGTTTTTTAAAGTGATGCCGACACACACACTAGTAAAAATCTGGATTGTACTGGTATCACTTTAAATGCTGCATTTCCTGCTCACTCCTATTTATTCAGCAGCCTGCCATTCAAACCACTCCCTGGTTGCTAGGGACAGTGACCCTGACCACTGGATAAGCTGCGGAGTAGTCAGGAACATTTTAAAGGAACAGTAACACTAAAAAATGTAAGTGTTTTAAAGTAATGAAAATATCATGTAGTGTTGCCCTGCACTGGTAAAACTGATGTGTTTGCTTCAGAAACACTACTATAGTTCATATAAACAAGCTGCTGCGTAGCAATGGCGGAAATTGAAAAAGAGACTATATGGCACAGGATAAATAGTGGATAACAGATAACACCATTATGTTCTACAGAGCTTATTTGCTGTGTAACCTGAGCCTTTTTTCCTGTGAATGGCTGCCCCCATGGCTACACAGCAGCTTATTTATATTAATTATAGTAGTGTTTCTGAAGCAGACACAGTGCTTTACCAGTGCAGGGCAACACTGCATTATGTTTTTATTACTTTAAAACACTCATTTTTTTGATGTTACTGTTTTTTTTTTTTTTTTTTAAATAATAAATAACTTGTGAAACCTTATTTTTTGATACCCCGATTTCCCTCATTTTACTTAGCTTTTTTTTTTATTTAATTTTTTTAGGTCCCACTAATATAAAATACATGCAATACTCTGATTTTAGTGTGATTTTTGGGGCTTCGGCACGTACCCCTAGTCCGCCACTGAAAATGGCTAAATGGGTCATTCTCTGCCATTAAAATGTGCAGACACAACCCCATCCACTAGTGATGTGCGGGTCGGGTTTTTCTTGACCCACACCCACCGAAAGCCTGACCTCCCTCCACCAGTGCCCGCCTACTGGCTTCCTTTTATAGACCCGTGCCCCCCGCCCCGTCAATGACGTCACAGAGGGGGCGGAGTGATCGCCTATAAAGCAGGAAGTCAGCATTTGAAGGTGGCGGGCGGGAGAGCAGGAGAAGAGCTCAACCCACACCCGTCGAATACCCGCGAATAGGAGTGTGTCGGCCTGAACCCGCCTCACCCGCAGGTAAACCCACGAGTCCAGAGGGTATCGGGCCTGCCCGAACATCACTACCGTCTGTGCCCGGAGGAGTGTGTCGGGAGCCACGTGGGATGGGATCCGCATTTCTTCGGTTTTCCGAAGTCTCCCGAAGTTGCCTCACATGGAAACTTCGGTCGATTTCGGAAAACAAAGTGATGCACATGCCATCCCACCAGTGATTCACATTCTTGCCGGTGGGAAGGCATTTCGGGGGAATTAGTTTCACCGCGGTCTATAACCGATTCTCTGCATGCGCTCCTCTTCAGAAACAGCGACGATCCATTGTGCGGCGCTCAATTTCTCCTCCCTGGCTATCTCCTATAGAAGGCAGGGAGGAGAAATCGAGCACCGCACAATGGATCGTCGCCCTGTCGTCGTTTCAGAAGAGGAGCGCAAGCAGAGAATCGGTAATTTCTTAATAAAAGCTTTGCGAATTAAAAGTTTAAACTGTGTTGGTGGGTTTTTTTTTCGTTTAAAAAAAAAATTATATATTTCTGTTACTGGCCCTTTAACAAAGCAGGGCTGTTCCATATTTCCCTGTACCGCCCGTACACAGAGAAGCAACATGAAGGGAGAATGAAATACTAATAGAGAATTCTACAGCCTTACACCGAAACGCCACAAACTGCCAATTGTTTTGTACAATGGAAGATCAAGAGCAGGGTCCCACGGCAGTTTGTTTTCATTTTCTTCCATCGTTTCCTTTCGCCGGCCCCTAATTGCGTTCCACAGCGCCATGGAATACGGCCCTTGATAAACAATAATAAATAGTTGTAGTGAGTTGCACCACATTCCTTAAACTGGAAGTGCAGACTCTGGCTCTGCCGGATATCGAGCAGCTTCTAGTCCAGGTTACAGCTTTGGAACACGATCAATTATTTTGCTTACCGTATGTGTGTCACTCTATTCACGGCTTAACAGGGAGTTTTCATGAGAAAGACTGGCTGCCCGTGAGCATTATTTAAATATATTTATGTCGCTCTCTCTTATATGAGCGACTGCATCATCTACATGCAATACAGAAGAGCATAATTAATACAATGTCTGAAACCATGTTGCAGGGAGTCCTTTAACACCTGCACCGACAGGTATAGGACCAGTTATCCAGAAAATCCCCTGTTCCTTAACATTCTGGATAACGGATCTTTCCTTAATTTGGATGTTCATACCTTAGGTCTACTAGAAAATCATGTATATAAACCCATTAGGCTGGTTTTGCTTCCAATAAGGATTAATTATATCTTAGTTGGGATCAAGTACAAGTTACTGTTTTATTATTACACAGAAAAAGGAAATCATTTTTAGAAATTTGGATTATTTGGATAAAAGAAATCCGGATAATGGATCCCATACCTAGTTAGCTTTTAGTATAAAGGGATGATTTTTGTAATGTAGTTTTTATTAATAAATTACACTGTTTACTCTACAATATAAAATTTCATTCCTGAACCAGCAAGTGTATTTTTTAGTTGTAATTAGGGATGGGCGAATTTTTTCGCCTTGTTTCGCTGTGGAAATGGCGCCCAGACTTGAATGGCGACATGCAGCAAAAAAAAAAAAAAAAAAAAAAAAAAAAAATGCGCAAAAATTTTTTTTTGACGCCCATAGGCTTTAATGGCCGTCGGCTACTAATTTTTGATGAAACGGGTCAAATTTGCCCATCCCTAGTTGTAATATTGGTGTGTAGGTGCATCTCAGGTCATTTTGCCTGGTCATGTGCTTTCAGAAAGAGCCAGCACTTTAGGATGGAACTGCTTTCTGGCAGGCTGTTGTTTCTCCTACTCAATGTAACTGAATGTGTCTCAGTGGGACCTGGATTTTACTATTGAGTGCTGTTCTTAGATCTACCAGACAGCTGTTATCTTGTGTTAGGGAGCTGCTATCTGGTTGCCTTCCCATTGTTCTGTTAGGCTGCTGGGGGAGAATGGGAGGGGGTGATATCACTCCTACAGCAGTAAAGAGTGACTGAAGTTTATCAGAGCACATGTCAGATGACAGGGGGCTAGACATGTTGTCAGTTTCCCAGCTGCCCCCAGTCAGATTTCAAAGTTAAATATAAAAAAACCTATTTGCTCTATTGAGAAACGGATTTCAGTGAAGAATTCTGCTGGAGCAGCACTATTAACTGATGCGTTTTGAAAAAAAAACTTGTTTTCCCATGACAGTATCCCTTTAAGGAATGGCCAATTCAAAGCAACTTTTCAATTGGTCATTTTTTTTTTTTTTTTTTTGGTTTTTTTTTTTAATCGTTTTTGAATTATTTGCTTTCTTCCAACTTCCACCTTGGGGTCACTGACCCTAACTACATAAAAAAAAAAATGCTCTGTATGGCTACAAATGTATTGCTATTGTTTACGTTTCCATCCTGGCCCTCTCTTGGTGATCAGCCCTGTTAAATAAAATTCACCTAATGGCAGAGACACACGCTCAGATTCCGGGAGATTAGTCACCCGTGGATAAATGCCACTTCTTCGAGGCGACTAATCTCCCAAAACTGCTTCCCGCTGTCTAGAATGTAAATCGCCAGCGGGATGTCAATCGATGCAATTCGTTTTCCTTAGTCGCATTAAGTTGCCTCACGAGGAAACTTTGGGCGACTTCAGAAAACAAAGTGCTCCTAGTGCCATCCCGCCGGTGATTCAGATTGTAGCCGGCGGGAGGCAGCTCGGGGAGAATAGTCCCAGAATCCGAGCGGGTGTCTCTGCCCTAAACGCTATACAGAAATGAATAGACTGTCCCTTTAAACTGTATCTATAAACACGAGGCCTCCGGATTCCAGGTTTATCCATTAAAAGCATGTATAGATTACCAGTGATATTTACCCAAGCGTACAAAGGAGGGAAACCAGAGTGCAAATTAGAATCGGGAAAGGCATTTCATGACTACAGAGCAGGCTGAAAGCTATCAGCTCGGGACTGATCGGCCGGATTATTTACTGTTTGTACTTGGTAGATATTTGACTAAAATTGATTGGCTTCTATTTTATTTCACAAAGGAACTTAGCAGTGAATATGTGGGGCAGCCGGGGCCGAGCACTTTGTCAAAAGCATAAATCATGTTCAGATCGGGCCTGGGGCGCTGCCTTGTTTGGCAATGCTTACAGAGCAACAACGTTACTCCAAACAAACGAAATGGTACAAAGGGCAGAGGGCAGGGAAGGTAATTACTGCGAGGAAATCTTTCACTAAGCCCCATAGTAGCCGATGAAGAATTATAGTGACACGGGGCTAGGCTAGGGGAAAGGGCAAAGTGGAGTTGAAAATGCAACAGAGCACAAAAAGTAAAGAAAAACAAAAACAGAACCCCTCCCCCAAATAAAAGTGCAGTATAACCCACCGCGTTCAACATGAGGGAAAAAAAGGATTGATGCTGAAAATACTTGTGTTTTAATCATGCGAGGTATATCATTCGATCACCGGTGCATAAAAGACGTCTGCATGTTTAAATGCCAAAACAATCATGACAAAGGGTGGAGGGAGGGGTTGTTTAGGCAGAATATGTGGTTTTGTTTTTTAGGGCAGAGACACACGGTCAGATTCGGGGAGATTAGTCGCCCGGCGACAAATCTCTTCTTCTTCAGGACGACTAATCTCCCCCGAACTGCCTTCCCGTCGGGTAAAATGTAAATTGCCAGCTGGATGGTACGGAGAGCTTCGTTTTCCGAAGTCGCCCGCAGTTTCCTCTTGAGGCAATTTCGAGTCATCAAGCTGGCGATTTAAATTATAGTTGACGGGAAGGCACTTCTGGGAGATTAGTCGCCTGAGCACAAAAAGACTTCTGCATGTGTAAATGCCAAAACAATCATGACAAAGGGCGGAGGGAGGTGTTGTTTAGGCAGAATATGCTGTTTTGTACACGGTCAGATTCACTGAGATTAGTCGCCCGGCGACAAATCTCTTCTTCTTTAGGGTGCCTAATCTCCCCGAACTGCCTTCCCCTCGGAAGGCACTAGGAGTGCTTCGTTCTTTTTAGTCGCCCAAAGTTTCCTTGTGAGGCGACTTCGGAAAATGAAGCGACGGTGCCATACCGTCGCCGATTTACGTTCTAGCTCGTGGGAAGGCAGTTCGGGGAGATTAGTCGCCCCAAAGAATAGATTTGTCACCGGGCGACTAATCTACCCGAATCTGACTGTGTGTCTCTGCCCTTTGATTAAAAGAATAGACAGACTGGTGCTTTGATGCTTGATAGTATATTTAGAAATAAAATATGCCCCTTACATACTTATTTGCCCATACACTTTCCGTATGATTGGCCCTGGGCTGAACACTGTACAAGAAGCATGGAATGTCCACCTTTTTATCAGGCGGACAGGCCCAACTATCACAATGGCAGGAAATGGAGGAGCTGCAGCCGACCAACATGGTGTTTGGGCAGATAAACATTTCCATCACATCTGACCATTATCTTGGTATATAGTCAGGATCTCCCCCACCATATACATACTGAAAATCACACTAAGGGCAGAAACATATTTAGTGATTCAGCGTCAAGGCGACAAATCGCCTCTTCTTCGGGCGACTAATCACACCAAACTGCCTCCCCGCCAGCCAGAACCTAAATCGCCGACGGGATGGCACTCGAAGCACTTCGTTTTCCAAAGTCGCCCGAAGTTGCCTCACGAGTGTCACATCACTTTGGATTCCCATGGCTTCACTTCACTATATATATATATCTGGGCAATGTGTTGAGAGAGAACAGCGCACCTGAACGCAAGGCTGGTGAAATATTAACAGCTCGATCAATACAAAGGCACCCATCTGAGAAGAGCCAAGAGAAAGCAACAATGGAGACGGACAAGCCTGCGTCACACACGAGGGGGGGGGATTTCAATACAAATGTGCAACAGAAAAAAAAAATTGTGTCTGCACAGAATATTTCTTTTTTTTTTTTTTTTTTATCTCTGCATCTAAATAGCTATAAACCTGCGGTGGGATTGCCATGTTGCTTAGCTCTGCTGGTGCCTTTCTCATATACTGCATAACAAAAGCACCTCCCTATACTAATGTAGCCAGCCTAGCCAAGAACTTGGGACCTGAGGTTTTCTGGATAACGGATCTTTCTGCAATTTGGATCTTTGTACCTTAAGTCTAGCAGAAAATCATGTAAACATTAAATAAACCCAATAGGCTGGTTTTGCTTCCAATAAGGATTAATTATATTTTAGTTGGATCAAATACAAGCTACTGTTGGATTGGATTATTTGGATAACACGGATTCTATGGGAGACAGCCTTTTGGAGCTTTCTGGATAACAGGTTTCTGGATAAGAGATCCCATTAGTGATGTGCGGGTCGAGTAAAACTCGACCGGCACCCGACCAGGACCCACATGCTCCAGCCCGCGCACGACTTCCGCCTCCTTTTTATAGACCCGCGCTGACCCACCTGCCGATGACATAACAAAAGGGGCGAGGAGGGTAAGCAAGCGCCTATAACCGGAAGCCGGCAGTTTATGGTCGTAGGCAGGGAGAGCAGGCAGAAGAGCTCAACCAGAAGGTGACCTGCAAATAGTGCCGCGAGGTTGGCCCGAACCTGCCCGACCCGCGGGAATCAGGCCGACCCACACATCATTAGATCCCATACCTGTAACCCAAATGTAAAAAAAAAAAAAATTTCCTTATTTCTCTGTAATAATTACACAGCGCCTTGTAATTGATCCAATTTTATGCATACAGTGCACGAATGCTCAGGGCATAAGAAACCCAACTTATAAACAGAGAATGAAACATGATTCAATTAACATGCATTTTATATCAATTCCAATAGGCAGGGCTCTTGTATGAAAGTGGTGCAGCCTTCTACAAATAAACAGAATTTTAGGGTAAGAAAACCAGTAAATGCAGCATGTGCAAGTATGGCGTGCAAGTATGGCGTGCAAGTATAGAGGGCTTTTGGATGAAAGTGGTGCAGCATTCTACAAATAAACAGCGTTTTAGGATAAGAAAACCAGTAAATGCAGCAGATACAAGTGTATGTATGGAGGGCGAGTATGGAGTGCATGTTTCCGCCCCTCTCCGGAGACTGACGCTCTGCTATTCCGGACAGCAATGAAATATCCCATATGTTTTCTTTGTCAACAACATGCCTATTCAATCCAGTGCCACATAAGCCTCCTGCTGGGGTTCTCGCTCGGCCCATTCATGTGTAACCGAGATGCTAATGAGGAGAAAAATCCTGCAAATCGCATCTTCGCAAGTGAATGAAAAGTGTAACAATGTATCCAAAACTGGTGGGTTTCATGCGGTTGAGCACTCGCCATTCAGAGTACAGCTGGGGGGGGGAGTAAGGGTAAAAAAGAAATTTGAGAACAGCAAAATGTTTCTATTTTAATTACTTAAGTTAGTTTGTTTTATTTATTCATTGTAAACTGGGACGGTGCTTAGAATGAGATTTTGTTTTTCTTAATAGGCAAAATGATATTTGGGTTTATAGCACCTTTAAAATTTAAAAATAAATAAATCTGATTATTTTACTGGTCTCATTAATAAGGATTCTACGGCTTTCCTTCTACCAGCTTTGCCTGTACGGATCAGTCAGTCCGGTTTCTCGGAGCAGCGGGCTTTATTGTTCAACCCAGCGAGCGTGTGGACAGCCATGAATGACATGTGACCTCTGATTGTCACCGGGGAACAATGGCTTTCTGAATGGCTTCTCAGTTATTTGTGCTGCAATAGGAGCCTCTGAGCTCTGCATGGCAACCTCCGTCACTGTCTACAAAAAGGAACTTGTCGGATAAAGCCTGAGGTCACATGAGAGACTTGTCAGCAGATGGGTCTCGATCAGATGCCGGGTGCCCCAGCGAGGACCCGTCTGCACCTCTATATTGCTGTAGGTGGGCTATTTGTATATATATATATAAAAAATTAATTATATATATAAATATATCTCAAATAATAAGTATATTTCTTTTTTCCCCCCCACAAAATTAATAAAATATGCACACAGTGATAGTTATTTTATTTCCTGGTATTTATATAACGACGACACATCGCTTTAAAGAGGTCACACATCATTCACACGAGTCTCTGGCCCAGCGGAGCTAACAATCGCAGGTCCCTATCATATTCACATACAGGAAGACCAATTTTATCAGACACCAATAAAACTGCCTGTATATTTTTATATTAATACCTGTAGGAAATCCACGCAGACAGGGGCCAACATACAAACTCCTTGCAGATATTGCCCAAGCAAGAATCGAACTCAAGACTCCAGCATTGCAAGGAAGACGAGACTTAAGGTGGCCATACTTGGGCCGATAAAAGCTGCCGAGAAGGCAGTTTATTGGCCCGTGTATGGGGCCCTCCGACAGGCTACCTCGATTGATAGATGCCGATCGCACAGGACTAAGAATTCCATCTCATCGCGGCCGCATCTGACCCCACGTTACCCTTCGTTATGATCCAATCGTTGGGCCCTAGGGCCCACGCTCAAATCAGCCCGATATCGCCCACCTCAAGGAAGGAAAATCGGGGAGAGATCAGCTCATTTGCAAACATCACCAAAGGAGTGGATCTCCCTGTATATGGCCACCTTAAAGTTCACCATAGACGTTAAGGTTTTTTTTCTCAACGACCGATTTTAGTGCGATCCAACAAATCCGTCACATTATGGTGAGGTTAGTTGGCACCAAACGATTGTGAAATTTTTCTTCTGACATTGGTCAGAAAAATCGATCGAGCAGGTTAGAAAAAATTTTATCAGTCAGTGAAATGTATCCATTGTCCAATTGTCTACAGGGCCAAGCTTTCCTGGCTTCAAATAGACCAGGGATCCCCAACCTTTTCTACCAATGAGCAACAATCTGATGTAAAAAAAAAAAGAGTTGGGGAGCAACACAAGCATGAAAAATGTTCCGGGAGGTACCAAATAAGTGCTGTGATTGACCATTTAGTAGCCTCCATGAAGACTGGCAGTCTACAGGGGCCTCTGTTTGGCAGTACACTTGGTTTTTATGCAACCAAAACTTGCCTTCAAGCCAAAATGAGCACCTGCTTTGAGGCCGTGAGGAGCAACATCCAACGGGGTTGGAAAGCAACATGTTGCTCCCGAGCTACTGGTTGGGGACCACTGAACTAGACTATAGCTGGCCATAGACGCAAAGATCCGATCGTGCGAATCATCGAATGATCGGACTTCCCGACCTGCCACTAACCATTCCGAATAAAGTAGAAAAGAATCAGCCGATGTTCTGCCCCTGACAGCAATCGTACGAAAGTTATGTCCGACCAAAGCTGGTGACAGTCTCCCACTGAAAATCGTCAGATCGGCAATACATGCAGAGATATTATCGGCAGCCGACAGAAATTGTTTGACCTGTCCGATCGACCAAACGACCGATCTCCGCCGGACGAAAAATGTCGGGACTCTCCATACGGTACGAAAATCTTACGAATCCTTGATTCGTACGATCTGATCTTTGCATCCATGGCCAGCTTATATCGTTTGAAATGGTCTTTTTAGTTGAACACGTTGTACATGTAAATGACTGTTTCAGGATAAGATTGGTCCTACAATAAGAAAAAGATCTTTTAAAAATCTTAACGTCTATGGCCTCAACACCTTCTTAGCCGTCAAAGCAAATTCAGTTCTGGTTATGACCCTACTGTTATGCGACAGCCAACTATTCTCATGTGTTTCACCAAATCTGCTAGACATCTTTCAGCACCGGGCCAGGTGGCCATACAATGAGATCCGCTAGTTTGGCGATCTCTCCCTGATATGCCCACCTTGAGGACTGATCCAATCGTGGGCTCTAGGACCCAACTTCGGATCATAACGAAGGGTAAACGGGCAGTCGGATCGCGGGACAGCATCAACGATCAGATGCGGCCACGATCCGACTGGATTTTTAGTCCTGTCTGATCGACATCTGCCCAACTTTCAGCCAACATCAGGAACGAAAACCTGAATGACCAATGACCTTAAAGGCATACGGTGATGGACACGTACACAAGGTGACCTAAGAGTAGATTGGGCTGAATTCACCTGTGCACCAATATGGCCTAAATCAAAATAATGAAGAGCTACAAGGCTGGATCAGTTGGCCATTGGGCAGCTTTAGGAACTTGCCTTCTCTTCCTTATGTAACCCTTATCTGTTTGCTTCAGAGAGCGGAGGCTATATCTGCACCCAACGAATCAATAAAATCAATGTGGCTCTATGGTTGACCTTTCTTCATAGGGCCTCGTTTTTGAGAATGTCAACACTATTATGCAGTGCAATGTAGCCTGTTCAGCAACATGTGAGAAAACAAAAGCAAACGGAAGCCAACAAAGCAATTAAAATAAGATGTAAAAAAAAAAAATACAGTTTTGTGCAAACAGTTTTGAATGTTCAAGTTGACTGATGTTGTGTAAAAGTAAACGCAAATGTGAAATATAAAGGGCGGGTTTAATTGAAGTTTAATTGCTTTGAGCAATGCTCGGGGCTAACAATATCAATTGAAATGTATTTTAAAGGGGCAAAATACACCTTGTTTTGTCAGTAATTGCCTGACTTGAGTGGAGGCTTGCCACCACTGACAACAACTACGGTGGCCCAGGAGTAAAGGTGGCCATAGACGCACAGATAATATCGTACAAAATACATTTTTCGAATGATATTCAGTGTGTGTATGGTGGGAAAAGAGCAAACCGATATCGGCAGAAGACTTGGATATCGTTTGGCTCGTCTTTCGGGCTGGATGGAAAATTTTGATCGGGCGCCTTTGAAGGGACCTGAACATCGACCATTGTTAGTGCTGAATGTCAGATACAGGTAGAATTCTATAGGTTCTACCTGTATATCCGACGATTCAGCTTTACACGTGTGTATTGAAAAAAAAACAATCTTTCCTGGAAACATCTTTTCCAAGAAAGATCATAATTGTTACTGTATGTCTATGGCCACCTTAAGAGAAAACTGGGGATGTTCTAGTGAGGTCCCAAGGAAGCCAGATCAAGTCTGAGAGTAAGCATCCTGACCCAAAAATGGAACAGAAGTAATTAAGCGCCACATTTAACTTCCTATTGTCTATTGTGGAAGGTGCTGATGATGGAGACCCACCAGACACAGCACAGCAATGTGTTTTTAGGGCATGACTCACAGGTCCCCTGAGACATACCATGGAGAACGTCTCATATGTCTAAAGGTGGCCATACACGGGCCGATAAAAGCTGCCGACAGACTGTGTCGGCAGCTTATTGGCCCGTGTATGGGGGCCCCCGACGGGCTTCCCCGATCGAGATCTGGCCGATCTCGATCGGATGGGACAGAAAATCCCGTCGGATCGCGGCCGCATCTGTTCGTTGATGCGGTCCCGCGATCCGACCGCCCGTTTGCCGAATGCTAGGATCCGATCGTTGGGCCCTAGGGCCCACGATCGGATCTGCCCGATATTGCCCACCTCAAGGTGGGCATATCGGAGGGAGATCCGCTCGTTTGGCGACATCGCCAAACGAGCGGATCTATCCATGTATGGCCACCATTAGTCGCCATTATCTTAGGCTTCTTAAAGGAGACGGAAAGTCGTTTAGCACTTGGGGATGTCAAATGTTAGACACCCCCAAAGTCAATGTATCGACTTGCCTGAAACTGTTTAGGGACTTTTTTGTTAAAGTTCGGTTTTTCACTCTAATGCGCATGCCCAGCCCTGCAAAGAAAGAAGAAGCCAGAAGAGGATCGCTCCGTCGTGCTCGCTAGAATAACCCCGGGCCGGTGCAGTTTTCTGCTGATAGGGGCACCGGCCCAGGTTTCAGGTAAGTCAATACAATCATTTGGGGGTGCCTAACATTTGGCACCCCCAAGTGCTAAATGACTTTCCTTCTCTTTTAAGCCTCAGGGCCAACAACTGGATAATTATAGGAGGGCTCCAATCAACTACATGATGCCATCTTTCCATCGGGGCATTTCAACATTGGCCTATACATATGTAGCCAATCCCCTGCCACATAACTGGTTAGACCCTATGCATGGGCTGATGAATCAGTCAAGAGGGGTCCAGCCGGCAGCTAATTTTATGCCACTTTTACCAACCAAGAGTATGTACAAAGGACAACCTGGTATTCCAATAGCCTGTATAGAATTATAATAAAATACATATAATAAAACTAGCCAGAAACAAGAATAAAATATTGCCACTTTTAGGGCACCTTCCTGGCATGACCCCAAATATTTAACAGGCCCTTGGAAACATGTTCAGTAAAATGGCTTTGCCAGATGCAATTTTTTTTTTTTTAACAAGCAATCTCCAAGATCTTTCCTTCCCCAGCCAATTAGTTTAAAAGGAACTGGAAGTTACAACCAAATGGCCAGTTGTAAACTTGGCAGTGGGAAACTTGAAGGCAGACCATTTAGATGGGGTGGAACGTAGATAAAGGGGAGAGGTGTCTACTTCCCCACAGATTATATTTCACTAGGCCTCCAATAAACGGTGCACTACAGTGAGGAGGTAATGGGCGAGCTACTTGGGGGGTGGCATTTTTTCGGCATACAGTGATATTCACAGCCTCCTGCAAACTTGCAGTGCCGTGTGTTAACCTGGAGCACTCCCAAAGCAGATGTCCCTCTCGGCCCCACAACTTCACTACAGACTGTTGGTTCAGTAAATACTGAAAGGGCACCAGATCACTAGAACTAGAAATTTAAAGGGATACCGTCATGGGGAAAAAAAAAAAAAATTCAAAACGCATCAGTTAATAGTGCTGCTCCAGCAGAATTCTGCACTGAAATATGTTTATCATAAGAGCAAACAGATTTTTTTTTACATTTTATTTTGAAATCTGACATGGGGCTAGACATAGTCAGTTTCCCAGCTGCCCCAAGTCATGTGACTTGTGTTCTGATAAACTTCAGTCACTCTTTACTGCAAGTTGGAGTGATATCACCCCCTCCACCAGCGGCGATCCTTGCCTTTTCGCCACCTGAGGCGGCCTTCCTCTGCTGCCCCCACCCCTCCTCACGGCGCTCACCTTTTCACCGCCGGAGTGTGTCGGGGGCAGTGCATGTCCCTAGTGCAGATAGCGGAATTGCGCTCTCTGCACTAGAACAACCGAATTTCCGGGTTGAAAAACTGAAATTTGGCTCTTAAGTTACCAGGAGCACCATTTTTGCCGCCCCTGGCAACCAGGGGGGCACTACCGCCTGAGGCGAGTGGCTCAACTAGCCTCATTTGTGGAGCGACCCTGCCCTCCACCCGTTCCTCCCCAGCAGCCTAACAACAGAACAATGGGAAGGTAACCAGATAGCAGCTCCCTAACACAAGATAACAGCTGCCTGGTAGATCTAAGAACAACACTTAATTGTAAAATTCAGGTCCCACTGAGACACATTCAGTTACATTGAGAAGAAGAAACAACAGCTTGTCAGAAAGCAGTTCCATCCTAAAGTGCTGCCTCTTTCTGAAAGCACATGACCAGGCAAAATGACCTGAGATGCACCTACACACCAATATTATAACTAAATACACTTGCTGGTTCAGGAATGACATTTTATATTGTAGAGTGAATTATTTGCAGTGTAAACAGTATGATTTAGAAATAAAAACGGCATCATACAAATCAAGACAGAATCCCTTTAAGTTAGAAGAGAATAAAAACAATACATAAAAAAATGCTGTTGCCCCACAGAGGAGAGCCCTTGGCCCTGCCACAGCCACAAACAGACCTGACTACAGAGTGAACTCCCCCATATTAAGCACAGTCAGTCCCGATCACACAGAGCAGTGCTAATACCCATGCATGTCCCTGCTTGTTTGTTTACTTTCAAATTCCTCGGCTACAAATGCTCATCAGCCGTATCCCTGTGATCGGCACAATATACATTTATTAGTGCCAACCCACTATGCAGGGGGGTCTACACAGCATTGGAATTAAAGGAGAACTAAACTCTAAAAATGAATATGGCTAAAAATGCCATGTTTTATATAGTGAACTTATTGCACGAGGCTAAAGTTTGAGCTTGTCAATAGCAGCAATGATCCAGGACTTCAAACTTGTCACAGGGGGTCACCATCTTGGAAAGTGTCTGTGACACTCACATGCTCAGTGGGCTCTGATTGGCTGTTGAGAAGCTAAGCTTAGGGCTCGTCACTAATTATCCAGCAGAAAATGAGCTTCCCTGACTGTAATATAAGCTGATGCTACAGGTTTGCTGATTATTCAATTCTGATGCTAATTGCACTGGTTTCTGTGCTGCCATGTAGTAATTATGTGTATAAATTACTAATCAGCCTTATATTGTGACATTTCTATTCTATGTGTACTGTATATTGTGAGTGGCTCCCTAAGCTCAGTAAGTGACAGCAGCACAGAGCATGTGCAGTGAATCAGCAGAAAAGAAGATGGGGAGCTACTGGGGCATCTTTGGAGACACAGATCTTTAATGCTAAAGGGCTGTGGTTGCCTTGGGTTGTTACAGAAGCCCAAAATATCATGTACAACATTTCTAGCTACTTCTTTAGTTAAGCTTTAGTTCTCCTTTAAGCTGCACCTAAGCATATTAGGGTGCAGCCATATCTGAGTAGGGAGCCTAGTTTCCCAATACACATATACAATACGGGGATATAACCAAGCACTGTGGAATGTGCCGAACAGCAGCCGCTAGCCGACAGTGGGCGTGAGATAATGACCGATACATTGCAAATTTGTGTATGAGCAGGTGTGACCCCCCCCCCCCCCCCAAGTCTGCGTGAGTAAACACTTTGCACACCTGCACACTCATGTTTGCTTTCAGGAGACGTGAGAAGGTCTAAGCGAGAATAATGCAGTGACAGGGCCTCTACACAACATCTATCACTTAGACAAATGCACTTAGAATAGCATTCCTGCTTTGCTAAATGGCAGTTTATCACATGTATGAAAGGGAGCTGCCGTACTGCTTGCCTCTGCACATATGTGCTTTATAGACAACAGATAGCACGCTTCTCCTGTGATAGAGAGGAAACTGTTGCAGTGAATGCTTATAGACAATGGCCCAGCCAAAGCAAGCAGTAGGGCAGTACCAACACATATACAGGAAGGAACAGACTACTATATCTAGTTAGAGGTGAAGCAAATTGCCCCCTGGGTGTTTAGATTTTTGAGCCCGTGCAGAAAACCCTATACTGCTTTAGATACGGATGGACCTAGTCTAAGTACCTTTTCATTCGTTTTTCAACTATTTTAAATGCTTTTTTTTTTTTGTTTAAATTATTAGCCTTCCTATATATTTCCATGCAACTGAACATGATGTCTGGGGGGGTCGCTGACCCCAGCAACTAAACATAAAATGCACTGAAAAGCTCCAACTGTTATGTTGCTCATCTTTCTACGATTCATCTTCCATAAGGACTTCATGGCTGCTCTATGGTTGCTAGGGGGATTTAACCTATAGCAACAGATAAAAGAAAGGAAGTAGATAAAGCCACAAGACTAACAGGAAGTTTGCTTCACCGTGCAAGCAGAACACAAAAAAATATACAGGTATGGGACCTATTATCCAGAATGCTCGGGACTTGGGTTAATCCGGATAACGGATCTTTCCGTTATTTGGGTCTTCATGCCTTAAAGGGGTTGTTTACCTTCCAAACATTTTTTTTTAAAGTTGTTTTCAGATTGTTCTTCAGAAATAAAGACTTTTTTTTTTTTAATTTACTTTCAATTTTTACAGTTTTTCCAAAATCTGGCAGCTCAGTAATTCAGGTTCAGATTGTGAACTGTTACAATTTAGTTGATACAATTAGTTGGTCCATTTCTCAGCAGCATCTCTGGAGTATGAGTAACTATTGTATCAAGTCTAACAGCTGCCTGTAATGAAACCCAGAGATTCCGCTCAGCAGGGACAAAGATAAGAAATGTATCAACTAAATGTAACAATTTAGACAGTTTACAGGGTCGGCGACTCTCCTTACCATAGTTGCTTTATCGGTTGGGGCAGACGGCCGGCAGCTTCAGGGAGATTTAGTCGCCTGGCGAATAAAGAATCGCCTGCGCTAATGCACTCGCGGCACTTCAATTTCCGAAGTCGCCTAACGAGAAAATTTCGGGCGACTTCGAAATCTAAGCGCTGCAAGTGCATTAGCGCAGTCTATTCTTTATTCAAGCAGACGGAAGCCAGTTCGGGAAGATTGTCGCCACGCAGAAGAGGCGATTAGTCGCCAGGCGACTAAATCTCCCCGAATCTGCCTCAACCCCGAATCTGCCCCAAACAGTGACACATAGAAAATAGAAAGTAATTCGAAAAATGTCGTTATTTCTGGTGATATTTCTGAAACCAACTAGTTGTTTGAAGGTGAACATGATTTCTACTAGAAAATCATATAAACATTAAATAAAGCCAATAGGCTGCTTTTGCTTTCAATAAGGATTAATTATATCTTAGTTGGGATCAAGTACAAGGTATTGTTTTATTATTATGAGAAATAGGAAATCAAATTTAGATGATTCCATTATAATGTAGTCTATGGGAGACAGCCTTTCCGTAATTCAGGGCTTTCTGGATAATGGGTTTCCGGATAACAGAGCCCCATACCTGTATGTAAACTCTATATTATCTACACACACATTAAACATTGCTCAAAACGGCACTTTATGAGGCCCGGGCGGAACCATTTTAACGGCAGCATGATTTTAAAAAATAAAAGTTCTCGCACGAAGAAAAATCATTGCAGCCCTCGGTTTCTATTTAATAAAGCCTGAACTCGCATTATAAAGGTCACACTCCATGCCTCAGCGTAAAAAGGGAATGTGTAAAACCACAGCGTAATTATGAGGAGTGCGTGCCCAGCAAAATAAAGACGCGGGCTTCCTGGTGCCAAACAGCCGACCTATCCCATCTGGAACGGGGGAACAGAACCCAGATTGATTTCATTCCTGACATTAGCCTGGGCTATTTGAATAATGAAAAAAAAAAAAAAAAAAATTAAAAATATAAATACAAAAAAAAAAAAAAAAAAAAAAAGGATTATAGAAGGGAAAGCAGCAGATATTAAAGGGGATGTTGCAACTAACATATAAAAACTCAGCCGTGACTCAAGGCAGCAATTGGATATTTTCCAGGCACACAAAGTCACTGGCCTCACAATAGGATTTTATTGTATAAATCTCACACATTTTCAGTAATAAAAGATCCCTGCGACGCTTTCCCTCCATACTCTCAGGTTACACGGGGCCCCGACTCGCTGTCCCACTGCAACAATGAATGCCGGGGGCCTGCGACACAATGGGCAACATAACATGCCTTGTACATCTGTGCTGCAAATCTGCCAGGGGTCTTACATGCATGCGTGCTGCATACAGTCCAGGTATTGCAACTACATGCACAGAGATCTTGCCCTTTATCTGCAGTTAGGGGCTGTGTCTGCGAGAGCAGCACTCTTGCATTATGGTTGCACCCATGAGCTACATGCAGCCTCCCATCCATATCAATGTCCTTATAGAGAAGAGAGCAGCTTGCATTGCATAAAGAGGGTGATTCTCCTTTAAGTAAACTTTAAGTATGTTATAGAATGGCTAATTCTAAGCAATTTTGCAACTTGGCTTCATTTTTCTTTTTGTATAAAAAACAAAATCCTCTGTAAGTCTAAAAATGTACTGATATTGCTACCTTCCTTTCCCAGAACATGCCGCTGGCCCACAGACAGCCCAGCACATGCCGCTGGCCCACAGACAGCCCAGGACATGCCGCTGGCCCACAGACAGCCCAGGACATGCCGCTGGCCCACAGACAGCCCAGGACATGCCGCTGGCCCACAGACAGCCCAGGACATGCCGCTGGCCCACAGACAGCCCAGGACATGCCGCTGGCCCACAGACAGCCCAGGACATGCCGCTTGCCCACAGACAGCCCAGGAGATGCCGCTTGCCCACAGAAAGCCCAGGAGATGCCGCTTGCCCACAGAAAGCCCAGGACATGCCGCTTGCCCACAGACAGCCCAGGAAATGCCGATGTTATTGTATATTTTCATCATGGAAACGTGTCTGAAATGTACTTTTGATTCGAGACTGTTATAGAAAGACTTGCTGCACTGTAAAGCTCTTTATTAGAAACATGAAGGGCCATGAAATGAAAACTGAACCAGCGAGCCCCCCCACAATTCCCATTTGTGCAGTTGTCACATATTTCTGCCCTTTAGTGACTTTATTTCCCAGAATAATCCACATACAGTCTCAGGCTGAAGTTCATTTTTTGAACCCAGCCAATCAGCAGGTTCTCGGGCGGAAGGAGACAATCCCTGCAGGAGAGAGAGGGTCACAAAGGGTAATTGGGGAAAGATTACAATAATAATTTTGTGTGTTCTGTGGAGTAGCCTGTCATGGAGTGATCGGAGAGAAGCCCCTGTGAGCGGCAATTATGTGCCGTGTGTATGAGGAGCACAACTCAACGTCTCCTTAACTCATGGTTCTGTTTTCCACCAAAATCAGCGGACAGACTGGAGTACAGAAGGTCTAAGGTTACACCAGCATTCTTCATTGTGCCCAGGATAAACACAAGAGTAACTGTACAAAATGCAGATTAAATAAACGCTCCACTGGTTTGAACTACAACTACCAGTAGCCTCTTCCAACCCCACGAGGCTAGAGCTGGCCATAGACGTGCAGATTTGTATCTGACGAACAAAGAGAAGTCGCAATCTTCCGAACTGCCACTTACCATTCACATTAAATAAAGTAGTAAAAGAACAAATCAGACGATGTTCTGCCCGTGACAGCAGTCGTACGAAAGTGACAAATAGAAGTGACAGTCACCCACCGATATGATCAGATAGACAATACATACAGAGAAATGATCGGCAGAAATCTTCTAAGCCTTCCCATTGACTAACGACCAATTGCCATGGTACTAAAAACATCTGGACGATCCACACATGGTCCGAAAATCGTACGACTTTATCTTTGAGTCTTTGGGCAGCTTTAGAGTTGCAGCTCCTCGGCAGCCAGAAGAGGCAGTTAGGACTTTGGGACAAACAATTAACTTAAACTTCCCGAAAACCATAGACATTGGCCAGGTCTTGTGTCTAGTATATTAGTCGCCTAAAAAAATATATGGTGTAAACAGCAAAACCTTTTTGGGGTTCATCAAGCTTTGGATAGTGATGGAGTACCACATGTTTTCTAAACTTGTGCATTATAACTCTCACGGAGACTTCTATGTTTTGGGGTGGGGGGGCACTAGGGGACCTATGGGTCTTGTTCTCAGTATTCACCTGAAGTGCCGCACGAGGACCTCATGAACATCTCAGAAAACCGTCAACCTCTTTCCTAAAACTCATCGTCCTGTTAAAAGGGATACTGTTACAGGAATTATGCACTAAAATCAATTTCACAAAAGAGCAAACTGATTTTTTCATTTCGAAATCTGACATAGGGCTAGACATATTGTCAGTTTCCCAGCTGCCCCCAGTCATGTAACTTGTGCTCTGAAAAACAGCAGTCACTCTTTACTGCAAGTTGTAATGATATCACCCCCTCCCTTTCCCCCCAGCAGCCTAACAACAGAACCATGGGAAGGTAACCAGATAGCAGCTCCCTAACACAAGATAACAGCTGCCTGGTAGATCTAAGAACAGCACTCAATAGTAAAAACCCATGTCCCACTGAGACACATTCAGTTACATTGAGAAGGAAAAACAGCAGCCTGCCAGAAAGCAGTTCCATGCGAAAGTGCTGGCTCTTTCTGAAAGCACATGACCAGGCAAAATGACCTGAGATGCACCTACACACCAATATTATAACTAAATACACTTGCTGGTTCAGGAATTAAATTTTATATTGTAGAGTGAATTATTTGCAGTGTAAACAGTGTAATTTAGAAATAAAAACGACATCATAAAAATCATGACAGAATCCCTTTAACTCCTCTCTGCACACCGGCTCATTCATAAACCCACATACAAATCTCCAAAGACAGAGGCACGGGACAACGTCAACCCTTTCCCTTGTAGAGGGGACAGATTGGCATTTGCAGGAGACCATCAGGTGGTGACCCCATGCAAGCCAGTAGATCGCTGGAACTTTTCTAGGAAAGCAAAGGTCAACGTGCCACCCATTCCAATAACACGGAGGCCGCTGCATACAATAAGGGTTTGCGAGTGCAGCAGAATTGCAGGGAAAAATGCAGCGGCAGCCGCAAAGCAGTCCAACTTATGACATGAATGGCTGCCAGTTAGCGAATGATAAAAAACTTCGCTTTTTGGACACCTGTGTGAATTTCTTAGATTAAACTGATTTTATACGTTTTGACCCGGTGGCCATGTGTAACGGGGTAGACTGGACCTGCCTACGTAGTTTCTAGCCAAGGAGCTACAAAAGCTACTATGTGACACTGCCGGATCAGGTTAACAAACAAGCCTTGCAAATGCAACAATGCAGAACGGAAACGTACCCTCTACCTGCACTTTCCACCGCATGGAGCGGTAACAAAGGGAGGCTGACTGCCTTCAACTTGTATGTATGAATGTATGTATGTATGTATGTATGTATGTATGTATGTATGTATGTATGTATGTATGTATGTATGTATCTATGTATGTATGTATGTATGTATGTATAACTTTATTTGTAAAGTGCTGTTAAGGTGCCGCAGCGCTGTACAGTGCATAAAAGTATGATGTATGTGTATATATATATATATAAATACATATACATATGACTTTTGAACCTGCACTAACTATATATATATATATATATATATTAAAAAGTATACACAGGGAAGACAAATCACATAAATATATACAAAATCATATCAGGACAAAGAGCTTAAGTGCTATGTGATAAGAGACATAGCGGGAAGAAGGTCCCTGCCCCATAGAGCTTACAGTCTAAGAGCAGGAGACTGCACACCAGCTACTTATTGCAGGCAGTTGTCAACAACAAGGAGAGCAGAGGAACTTCTTATGGCAGAGACACACGCTCAGATTGGGGGAGATTAGTCGCCCCGGTGACAAATCTCCTCTTCTTCGGGGCGACTAATCTCCCCGAACTGCCTCCCGCCGGCTAGAATCTAAATGGGATGCCAATCGGTGAGCTTCGTTTTGCGAAGTCGCCCGAAGTTGCCTCGCGAGGCGACTTCGGAAAACGAAGCGGTCCGAGTATCATCCCGCCGGCGATTTACATTTAGGGAGGCAGTTCGGGGAGATTAGTCGCCCCTGAAGAAGTCGATTTATCGCCGGCCGACTAAATCCCCCCCCCCCAATCTGAACGTGTCTCTGCCCTTAGAAGGCGATATAAAAATAAATCGCCAACACGCACTGCACCGGCCGTCAGTAATGTGGCCCCGGCCGGGGAGTTTAAAGGCGCAGTGTCGGTGGCCACTTTTACTTCCAGAATAAACACAATTGAAATGTAGCAGAGTAACAAACATTGAACATGCTGACAATATGCAGGGGGTATCCCACTCCTGAAATCAAAGAGAAATCAGAGCAGAACTGTAGAGAAGCATAAAATGGAAGTGCCCATCAACAGAGCGCCAGGAGCAGCCCATGCAGCTTCCTATACTTACAGTGAGTGGGTGAAGAGACTGAGTCCCTCGGGGACGGCCACTAATCCTCTGCCAGAGCAGTCCACCCCTCCGTCCAAGTCACAGGCACAGGGGGTCGGACAAGGAGCAGGAGACGAGACCCCGCTGGGCCCACCTGAGCAACAAACCAGCAGCGAGGCGAACAGAGCGACGAGGCACCCGGGAGAGCTCATCATCAGCGCGGCCAGGGGGGGAAGCAACAGCTTCACACGGTCCGGCACCTTTCTCTGCGGCGCAACAGGGAACTTTAGGGTTTGTTCTGTAGAACCTGCACTTTATTGCGCCCCTTTCTCTCTGTCGGTGAGTGGAACAAACAGGAGGAAGGATCCCGCTCACTCCTCCCCTGCTCCCAGACTCTCAGTACTGATACAATGTAACTGCAGCCATTCCTTCCCACCCCCCCAGCACTAGTTCACTCCGACACGCAGCCTGCCGCTTCCCATGCTAATGAGCCAAGGTGCATGTTTAATCGCAACGCGCTCCCATAGGCCCGGCCGTATGCAAATCACAAGGTTGGAACGGAATGGCGGCTTGTGATTGGCCGGGAGGCGGGGCGGTCATGACTGCCGCTTGGATTAACCTTCTCCTGTGTGACTGGAAATGCCATTGGGACGGGGGAGGGCTGTGTGAGGAAACGGCGCAGGAAAATGTGCTCCTTTACTTTTTATTATTGTTTTTAAATCCGTCTTCCACCCCTGCCTCAAATGGTTCCTCCCGAAGGCAGATTTCCCTTTCTTCATGGAATTAGAATAAAGCCAATATCTCCCTATAAGTGTTTAGTAAATACTGGGCCCAAGTCATTTCTGCTGATCCACCTCATATACAAGAGCCTTTATTGAAGGGGCTTCTTTGCCTTTCATTTAAATCTTAGTTTGATGCAGAGAGGGATATTCTGAGACAATTTGCAATTGGTCTTCGTTTTTTATTTTTTAAGTTATTTTGTTTTTTTCGTTTATTCAGTGGCTCTCCAGTTTGCAATTTCAGTAGTCGGGTTGCTAGGGTCCATATTCCCCTAGCAACCACGCATTGGTTTGAAGAAGAGACTGGAATATGAATAGGAGAGGCCTGAATAGAAAGAGGAGGAATAAAAATGACCAATTACAATACATTTGTAGCCTTACAGAGCATTTGTTTTTTTAGAAGGGAGTCAGCGACGGCCATTTGAAAGCCGCCAAGAGTCAGAAGGAAAAGGCAAATTACTATAAAACAAGAAATAACGAAGACCAATTGAAAAGTTGCTTGGAATTGGCCGTTCTACAACATACTAAAAGTTACCGTAAAGGCAAACCACTCCTTTAAGGGGATCTTTGGCCACCAATGGCTTATATTAACGTGGGGGGGGGTCTGGCTACCAATGGTATTTAAGAAAAAAAAAACACTGGTGGCTACGACCCTTCATAATAAAAATAAAATAAAAACATTGGTGGCCAGGGTCTCCTCTTCTTCGGCTCAATTTATCAGCTTCAGATCCATTCAGCAGCTTTTGGGTCCTTCCCGCGGCTTTTGGGTCCTTCCCGCGGCTTTTGGGTCCTTCCAGCGGCTTATGGGTCCTTCCGGCGGCTTTTGGGTCCTTCCAGCAGCTTTTAGGTCCTTCCCGTGGCTTTTGGGTCCCTCCCACGGCTTTTGGGTCCTTCCAGTGGCTTATGGGTCCTTCCGGCGGCTTTTGGGTCCTTCCCACGGCTTTTGGGTCCTTCCGGCGGCTTTTAGGTCCTTCCAGTGGCTTTTGGGTCCTTCCAGCGGCTTTTGGGTCCTTCCGGCGGCTTTTAGGTCCTTCCAGCGGCTTTTGGGTCTATTTGGCGGTGCCGGCTTTAGATTCTTTGCGACTTGTTATGGGGATCCTCCATGACGAAAGGAGGAAGCATTTTTTGTTCATTTGGGGAACCCTGTGACATAAGGCACCTTGGAAAATGTTCACTGTAGCAATGAAGGGGCCCCTTATATCTGTACCTCATCCCCGTATAACACCGCCCACGCTAGCGCCCAAGCCCCACCCCAGATACCACCCACTCCACCCAAGCCCCACTCCATCCCGCCCGAAGACCACACAGACATCAGCGCTAAAAAAGTAACCCCCCCATATACAAGTTATAAAAAGCTATTTATGGTCAGGGCCCCCTTATAAGTTAAAAAAAAAAAAAACATTGGTGCCACGGCCTCCCTTACAAGTTAAAAAAAAATTGGGGCCCCAAATTTTTTTTTAAAAAAAAAACATTGGTGGCAGGGGCCTATAGAATATTAAAATAATACATTGGTGGCCAGGGGATTAAAAAAAAAACAAAAAAAAAAACACACATTGGTGTTCAGTAGAATTGAACTTGTGGCTTCAGGACTTCAACTTCCCCTCCTTTCGTGACTTTGGGTCTTTTCGCAGCTTCAGGACTTCAATTTCGGCTGTTTTCGAGACTTCAGGTCTTTTTGCTGCTTCGGGAGTTCGGCTGTTTACGTGGCTTCGGGTCCTTCGGCTGTTCCGCATTTCGGCTGTTCGGGATGGCCGCAGGCTTCGGCGCTCTCAAGGGGGCCCGGCTCTTTTCAAAACTGCAGCACTGCCGGGCCCCCCTTCATGCCCGGGGCCAGGGACACTTGTCCCCCCTGTCCCCCCCTGATGGCAGCCCTGGATGCCCTGCAACAGGTATATTGTGTATACAGTATATACAGGTCACAGATTGCTTATGGCTGATGTATGAAATACACATTTTAGGGCTCATTTCCTGTAGGTTAATTCTAAGAACATAGCTGAGCCTGAGGAACCAGCTTGGTTTTGACTCACAATCTAAAAATGAACACAAACATGTTTTATTACAAAAAAGAGATATAGGCCAACCCTCCCAAATTCAGCATTTCATGGCACGCAGCGCAGGGTGCAACGCCTCGGGGCCACATGGAAACGTTATGATCAGAATGTAAATGAATCACAGGGCTCATATAGAACTTTACATACAGATAAAGCCCATGTTTATAGCTTTACATTTTTTTTATATTACTTTTAGTATACAGGGCTGCCTTCTATTCTTTAAAAGAAATGGTGCCGGCTTTCCTGTTTCTGCCATCTTTCTTCCTTAAAGGAGAACTAAACCCTAAAAATGAATTGGGCTAAAAATGCCTCATTTTATATACTACACTTATTGCAGCAGCCTAAAGTTTCAGCTTGTCAAGAGCAGCAATGATCCAGGACTTCAAACTTGTCATTTTGAAATCTGACACGGGGCTAGATATATTGTCAGTTTCCCAGCTGCCCCCAGTCATGTGACTTGTGCTCTGATAAACTTCAGTCACTCTTTACTGCTGTACTGCAAGTTGGAGTGATATCTCCCCGCTCCCTTTCCCCCCCAGCAGCTTAACAACAGAACAATGGGAAGGTAACCAGATAGCAGTTAATAAACTGTTATTGTTAATAAATTAATTAACTGTTCACATCCAGGGTTCACATCACAATGAGTTTTTCCTATAACAACTATTTATTTGCTGCCTTCTTAAAGGAGAAACCTACATTAAAAACTAGCCCCCTACCCTACATAGACCCCCTCCCTCCTCCCTGCAGCCTAGCTGCTCCCCCCCGGGCAAATGCCCCTAACTTTTTACTTACTCCTCGGTGCAGATTCTGTCTGGCGGAGTTCACGGGCGCCATCTTCTTCTCTTCGGTAATCTTCGGAATGAGACCATCAAAGCGGCGCATGCACAGTTGGTAACCAGTTCCATTAAGATTCTTTAATATGACACTTAATTTGATAATCACCAGGATGTGAGCTTTCAAAAGATCTATGTGCAAAAAGCTGCAGGTTAATTAATATGTATCAAAACAATTACAATTGAAGTGCTCCAGAAGAAGAAGAAGAAACTAAATTTGATATAAATTATCTGTTGTTTAAATATTCATTTTGGGGGGGTATAGTTTTCCTTTAACTTTTGGTATGATGTAGAGAATGATATTCTCTGCAATTGGTTTTCATTGTTTATTATTTGTGGTTTTTGAGTCATTTAGCTACTTATTCAACAGCTCTCCAGTTTGCACCAGCAGTCTGGTTGCTAGGGTCCAAATTCCCCTAGCAACCATGCATTGATTTGATAGGAGACTGGAATATGAATAGGAGAGGCCTGAATAGAAAGGTGAGTAATAAAAAGTAGCAATTGCAACAATTAGTTGATCCATTTCTCAGCAGCATCTCTGGAGTATGAGTAACTATTGTATCAAGTCTAACAGCTGCCTGTAATGAAACCCAGGGATTCTGCTCAGCAGGGACAAAGATAAGAAATGTATCCACTAAATGTATCAATTTAGAACAGTTTACAGGGTCGGTGACCCCTCCCCCTCCTAGAGCTGCTTTAGAAGGTGAAAAATGACACTTTACATTTCAATATTAGAAAAACGGTGACACATAGAAAATAGAAAGTAATTGGAAAAAGTCGTTATTTCTGGTGATCTGGTGAACTAGTTGTGTGAAGTGAACAACCCCATTAAAGGCGAACCACCCCTATTAACAGTGTATTCACATAGATTGGATTTATATCTTTTTTTATTCATTTTAATTGTGTTTTTATAAAGTTGGGTCATTTTGGGGTACTAAAAAAGACATTAGGGGGGTTATTTATCAAAGTCCGAATTTATCTCAATACTCCAATCCGTTTTTTTACACTTATTTATTATTACATTTTCCAGAAAATTTGCTTTATGGGAAAAAAATCAGATTTTCTTGATTTTTTTTCGGAATTTTTCATCCTATTTTCACAATTTTTTTCGGAATTTTCACCCAGAAACGTCCGGGTATTGAACGAAACCCAGCGCATATCAAAAAATCATTGGGACTTCTCCCATTGGCTTATATGCGACCTCCACAGGTCTGAGATGCCGGATTTTCAGATTCTGACTTTTCCATCCTCGGGGTTTAATACATTTCCGTAAAATTTGTGATTATTTTTTTAAAAGTCAGATTTTATAAAAAAAAAGAAAATAAATCACAAATCAATTTTTCGTGATTTTTGCATTCGGGGTTTAGTAAATAACCCCCAACATGTCAGGGCCAAAAACAGGAGTGAGAAGGGCAGGCAGGTGCCTTGGAAGCAACTATAGGGGTCACAATTCAGATTAAAAAAAATGTGCCCTGTTTTCAGTATAGTATAAATAAATTGGATTTTGTGGGTCCACCTGCTAAATGTATATACTGCATACAGAGATAGCTAGATGATAGATAGATGATAGATAGATAGATAGATAGATAGATGATAGATAGATAGATAGATAGATAGATAGATAGATAGATAGATAGATAGATAGATGATAGATAGATAGATAGATAGATAGATGATAGATAGATAGATGATAGATAGATAGATGATAGATAGATAGATAGATAGATAGATAGATAGATAGATAGATAGATAGATAGATAGATAGATGATAGATAGATAGATAGATAGATAGATGATAGATAGATAGATGATAGATAGATAGATGATAGATAGATGATAGATAGATAGATAGATAGATAGATAGATAGATAGATGATAGATAGATAGATAGATAGATAGATAGATAGATAGATAGATAGATAGATAGATAGATAGATAGATGATAGATAGATAGATAGATAGATAGATAGATAGATAGATAGATAGATAGATGATAGATAGATGATAGATAGATAGATAGATAGATAGATAGATAGATAGATAGATGATAGATAGATAGATAGATGATAGATAGATAGATAGATAGATAGATAGATAGATGATAGATAGATAGATAGATAGATGATAGATAGATAGATAGATAGATAGATAGATAGATAGATAGATAGATAGATAGATAGATTAGATAGATAGATAGATAGATAGATAGATAGATAGATAGATAGATGATAGAGATAATGGCTAATAGACTGTATACTGTATAGGGAATGGAAGGCAGGAGGTTCTGCTGAACATAATTAATGGCGAAGCCTCGTCCTTTAGAATACGTTTTTTTGTCTGCCCGTTTAGCATTCTCTGATCTCTGATCTCTCGTTTCATTTGATCCTTTCATGTTCCTCCATACTTTAAGAAAAGATCAGGGGAGCAATAAGAGGAAACAATGCTCCAGAACCCAACGTCTGCGTTTGATCTTTTCCCGTATTTGTAGCTGGAAGTTGCATTCAGATGCAGAAGACATGGGGACGCTCGGTGTCTTGAAAGGAAACTCATTTTTCTTAGATCACTCATTGCCTGCTTAAAGGGCAAACATACCCCATTCATAACTGAAACTCACATGTGTATTAGGCAGGGCAGCCATCAGGGGGGGACAGGGGGGAGAGTTGTAGGGGGCCCGAGGGTAAGGGGGGCCCGGCCACACCACACTTACTTGATTAGCTGGGCCCCCCATCTTTTGAGAGCTGCTGACTTCAGGAAGGCATGGACGTTTAAGGGGTCCTGGCCACCAATTTTCTCATAATGTGGGGGGCCTGGCCACCAATTTTGGCCACCAATTTTTTTATCTCATGTGGGGTCCAAGCCACCAATATTTTTTAATGGGGGCCCTGGCTACAAATGTTTTTTTATGGGGCCCTGCGATTACTGATGGCGGTCCTGGTATTAGGGGTTGTTCACCCTTAGGGCAGAGACACACATTCAGATTCGGGGAGATTTAGTCGTCTCTTCTTTGGGGGCGACTAATCTCCCCCCGAACTGCCTCCCGCCGGCTAGAATCGAAATCACAGCGGGATGGCAGTTGGAGCGCTTCGTTTTCTGTAGTCGCCCGAAGTTTTCTCGTGAGGCAACTTCGGACGAAACACACCAATTGCCATCCCGCTGGCGATTTTCATTCTAGCTGATGGGAGGCAGTTCAGGGAGATTAGTCGCCCGAAGAAGGGGTGTGTCTCTGAATCTGAGCGTGTGTCTCTGCCCTTAAATGAACTTTTAGTATGAGTGATATTCTGAGGCAATTTGCAATTGTTTTTCATTTTATATTATTTGTGGTTTTTGAGTTATTTAGCTTTTTCTATTCTTCAGCTCTCCAGTTAGCCATCTGGTTGCTAGGGTCAAAATTCCCCTAGCAACTATGCTTTAATTTGAAAAAGAGACTGGAATAGGAATATTAGAAATAGAATGATGAGTAATAACAAGTAGCAATAACAATACATTGGTAGCCTTACAGAGGATTTGTTTTTTTTAAATGGGGTCAGTGAACCCCATTTGAAAACCTGGAAAGAGTCAAAAGAAGAAGAAGGCAAATTCAATTCAAAAACTATAAAAAAGACAAAATGAAGGCCAATTGAAAAGTTGCTTAGAATGAGTAATTCTATGACATACTGTAATAGGCAGCACATTGTAATACGTATATACAAGGATTCTAAACCTTTTGATCAACCATGCCGGTGAACTTTTTTCCAACAATCATTGTCCGTGGCACTTGCAACTGAAATGTGAAAAAAAAAAAAGATACTAAAAATATATACGCTTGTAACATTTTTGTTGCATCAGCTCATGTGGAGCATCCCCACCCTAAACCACAGCTAAATCCCTGGAAAGAATGGCCCACATTTTATTTCGCAGGATTTGGTTATTCTATTCCCTAATGCCGGGAGAATTACATGGAGAGAACACAAAGGGGCAAATTCACTAAGTGCCGAAGCGCCTAACGCTAGCGTACATTCGCTAGCTTTGGTCATTTTCGTTACTTCGCAAATTCACTAACGAACGCTGGCGTACATTCGCTAGTGTTACTTCGCACCCTTACGCCTGGCGAATTTGCGCAACGGACGTAACTACGCAAATTCACTAACGCGCGCAGTGTACTGACCGCTACCTTTTACGCTAGACTTCCTTCGCCACCTCAGACCAAGCGAAGCGCAATAGAGTAGATAGGGATTGCTTCAAAAAAAGTTTACATTTTTTCTAAGTCCCAAAAAACGCTGGCGTGTTTTCTACATTATGGGTGATAATTTTTTTGGGGCTCCCCTCCTTCCCCCCTACATTTCCTAACTCGTGGCAACTTAACTATACATGTGTAGGGCAAAATAACAATTTTATTTGATGTTTTGAAGGTTTCCCAGGCATGTGTAGTGCTGCTACATATTCCTTCATTGAAATTAGAATTTGGCGCCGTATGCAAATTAACCATCGCTAGAGTAACTTCGCTTAGCGAATCAACGCTAGCGCAACTTCGCAACCTTACGCTACCCCTGAGCACAACTTCGGATTTTAGTGAATTTGCGGAGCGCTGGCAAAACTACGCCTGACAAAGTGCGGCAAAGTGCGGCGAAGTTACGCCTGGCGCAACTACGAATCTTAGTGAATTTGCCCCATAACCTGCTCTGGCCATTGTCGGCAACACATTTGCAGCCTCAGGGCTCATTACATAGCTTCAAACACTTTGGAATTAGAATTAAATATTTGCACACGCCCATTTGTGTGGCCACACCCCTTAATTACTATGTTCATTTTACAAAATTTGGCAGGTTATGAAAGTTTGAACACATTTCTGTGTTTTGCTAATGAAGGTGAATTGCCCTTTAAGCTGCAAGTCACCGTTTGTCCAAGAGACCCGCTTATCTTAAATTGTTCAAAAAGTATCAAAGGGCACCTGCCACGTATTCTGGACTCTCTGCCAAAAGCCAATTAAGTTTTAGAAACTTTGTATCTTTTTCTGGCTGTTCAGTGCAGGAGATCAAAGAGAAAGCAGGGACATTTCAGTAACAATCCGGGACTGCGGGTTGAGCTGTCAAAATCGGGACTTTTCCCGCAAAAAATGGGACAGTTGGGAGGTATGTCACTAGGACTGGCTGCTTGTGAGTGAACCCTATTATATGTCACCAAGGGCAGTCATTGAATGTCAAGGATATGGGTAGGGTTGCCAGCTTTTCTGGAAAAAAATGCCGGCCTTCTTAAATTCTTGACCTTTTTTCCTATTAATAACATTGGCATCAAGCATCAATTTTACCAGCGAGGCAACCCTAGATGTGGGTCACATTGGGCATTTAAAAGGATGTTTTAGCAATGAAAAAATGTTTAGTCTGTATAGGACATATAAAAAATACACAATATATCCAGTGTGCGGCTCTCCAACAAGCTCTTAGTATCACACCAACCCCCTTAAATTTTAAATAGGCCTGTGGGGACAGAATACCAATACTGTACAGATTTATCTTATATGTAAAACTGCCAGATTTTATTGAAATGCTTCTATATGCTGTTCACTTTAAAGTTAACTGTTAGTATGTCATAGAATGGCAGATTTTAAGACACTTTTCAATTGGTCTTCAGTATTTATTTTGTACAGTTTTTTTTAAATTTTTTTGCCTTTTTTCTTATGACTCTTTCCGGCTTCCAAATGGGGGGGTCACTGACCCCATCTGTTATTGCAACTTTTTATTACTCGTCCTTCTATTCAGGCCCTCCCCTACTCAGAATCCAGTCTTTTATTCTAATCAATACGTGGTTGCTAGGGCAAATTGCACCCTAGCAACCAGATTGCTGAAATATTATACTCACATGTATGAAGAAGGATCGGTCCACGTGTTTCCCCCGACACATACTTGTTACTTTCCGTGAACCATTTCCTACACTTTTTTTTTTTTTTTGGTTTAAATTTTAGGTTAATCCAGCAGTCTAGGGGTTAGGTAGGGCACACTTGCAGTCAGGGAAATAACTGCTTGTAATTGGAAACAATCATTGTGTTTTCCCCCTCAAGATAGATTTAACTGTAATTGACCTCTAATAACATAATTGTGTCTTCCCTCTACATCAAAACTCATCAAGGCACACTGTGTGCTATATCTATTAAAGGGGCTGTTCATCTTTAAATTAACTGTTATTATGACGTACAGAGTGATATTCTGAGACAATTTGCAATTGGTTTTCATTTTTTATTATTTGTGGTTTTTGAGTTATTCAGCTTTTTATTCTGCAGCTCTCTAGTTTACAATTTCATCTGGTTGCTATGGTCCAAATGGTCCTAGCAACCATACATTGATTTGAATGAGACCAGAATTTGAATAGAGGGCCTGATAGATGAGCAATAAAGAGCAGTAATAATAATAATATATTTGTTTTGAGCCCACATTTTAAAAGCTGGAAAGGGTCAGAAGAAGAAAGCAAATAGTTCAAAAACTATATTAAAAAAAAATGAAGGCCAATTGAAAAGTTGCTTAGCCAGTCTATAATATACTAAGGGGCAGATTTACTAAGGGTCGAATTTTGAAGTTAAAAAAAACTTTCGAAATTCGACCCTCGAATTGAAATCCTTCGACTTCGAATATCGAAGTCAAAGGATTTTTAGCGTATTCGACAATTAAATAGTTTGAATCGCACGATTCGAACGATATTTAGCGATTGTTCGAAGGATTTTTATTCGATCAAAAAAACATAGAAAAGTGCTGTGGAAGGTCCCCATAGGCTAACATTGCACTTCGGTAGCTTTAATTTGGCGAAGTATGAAGTCGAAGCACTTCGATTAGCGAATGGTCGAATATTCGAGCGATTTTTACTTCGAATTGAAGTCGAAGTAAATTCGTAGTCGTAGTATCCTATTCGATGGTCGAAGTATCCATAAAATGACTTAGAAAGTCGAACTTTTTTAACTTCGAAAATTCTCTCGAGCTTAGTAAATCTGCCCCTAAAAGTTAACTTAATGGTGAACCACCCCTTTAAAGTTAGTGGAGTATTAAGCAATGTGTTACAGAGGTAACAATTTCCAGATCATTTAAATGCTGAATATTGGATATAACGGCGTGTAAGAATAGCTGTTTCACAAAGAGAAGCTGTGGGGTCCAGAAACCCATCATGACGGAGTGTCATCTCTATGGAGTAGATTTATCAAGGGTCGAATTGAAAATTCTAAATTCAAATTTTCGAGATTTTTTTATGGTCAAAACTGTCAAAATCGACTAGGGAGTTATTCAAATTTGATTCGAGTTTTTTAAAAAAAATTTCAAGATTTATCATACTCTTTAAAGGGATCCTGTCATCAGAAAACATGTTTTTTTCAAAACGCATCAGTTTTCTGCACTGAAATCCAGCAGAATTCTGCACTGAAAACTAGAGATGTCGCGAACTGTTCGCCGGCGAACTTGTTCGCGCGAACATCGGGTGTTCGCGCTCGCCGGAAGTTCGCGAACGTCGCGCGACGTTCGCCATTTTGGGTTCGCCATTGTTGGCGCTTTTTTTTGCCCTCTCACCCCAGACCAGCAGGTACATGGCAGCCAATCAGGAAGCTCTCCCCTGGACCACTCCCCTTCCCTATAAAAACCGAAGCCCTGCAGCGTTTTTTCACTCTGCCTGTGTGTGCTGAAGAGATAGTGTAGGGAGAGAGCTGCTGCCTGTTAGTGATTTCAGGGACAGTTGAAAGTTTGCTGGCTAGTAATCGTTTTGATACTGCTCTGTTATTGGAGGGACAGAAGTCTGCAGGGGTTTGAGGGACATTTAAGCTTAGGTAGCTTTGCTGGCTAGTAATCTACCTTCTACTGCAGTGCTCTGTATGTAGCTGCAGTGGGCAGCTGTCCTGCTTCTGATCTCATCTGCTGACTGCTGCAATAACAGTAGTCCTTGTAAGGACTGCTTTTATTTATTTTTTTGTTGTTTTACTACTACTACTACTACTACTACTATAAGAGCCCAGTGCTATTAGTCTAGCAGTGTTGGGGAGTGGGACTGGTGTGCTAATCTGCTGCTCCTAGTAGTTCAGCAGCACCAACTTTAATTTTTTTTTTTAATATTCATTTTTATTTTACTTTTTTTTATTTTACTACCGCTGTAGTAGTGTATAAATTGACCTTTTAGGCATTATTTGCCCTGTAGGCATTATTTGCACACTGTTTTCTTCAACCCGCCATCGAGCTGTGTGACCTTGTTCACATTCTGTCTAAATATCCATAATATTACCGTCTCCAGAAAAAACACCGGAGTCACTTTTTTCAAGCAGCCATAATATATTTTACGTAATCCGTATCCACCGCTGTAGTAGTGTATACGTTGGCCTTGTAGGCATTATTTGCACACTGTTTTCTTCAACCCGCCATCGAGCTGTGTGACCTTGTTCCCATTCTGTCTAAATATCCATAATATTACCGTCTCCAGAAAAAACACCGGAGTCACTTTTTTCAAGCAGCATTCATATATTTTACGTAATCCGTATCCACCGCTGTAGTAGTGTATACGTTGGCCTTGTAGGCATTATTTGCACACTGTTTTCTTCAACCCGCCATCGAGCTGTGTGACCTTGTTCCCATTCTGTCTAAATATCCATAATATTACCGTCTCCAGAAAAAACACCGGAGTCACTTTTTTCAAGCAGCATTCATATATTTTACGTAATCCGTATCCACCGCTGTAGTAGTGTATACGTTGGCCTTGTAGGCATTATTTGCACACTGTTTTCTTCAACCCGCCATCGAGCTGTGTGACCTTGTTCCCATTCTGTCTAAATATCCATAATATTACCGTCTCCAGAAAAAACACCGGAGTCACTTTTTTCAAGCAGCATTCATATATTTTACGTAATCCGTATCCACCGCTGTAGTAGTGTATACGTTGGCCTTGTAGGCATTATTTGCACACTGTTTTCTTCAACCCGCCATCGAGCTGTGTGACCTTGTTCACATTTTGTCTAAATATTGATAATATTATCGTCTCTAGAAAAACCACTTGAGTTACTTTTTTTCAAGCAGCCATAATATATTTTACGTAATCCGTATCCACCGCTGTAGTAGTGTATACGTTGACCTTGTAGGCATTATTTGCACAGTGTTTTCTTCAACCCGCCATCGAGCTGTGTGAGCTTGTTCACATTTTGTCTAAATATTGATAATATTATCCTCTCTAGAAAAACCACTTGAGTTACTTTTTTTCAAGCAGCATTCATATATTTTACGTAATCCGTATCCACCGCTGTAGTAGTGTATACGTTGACCTTGTAGGCATTATTTGCACAGTGTTTTCTTCAACCCGCCATCGAGCTGTGTGAGCTTGTTCACATTTTGTCTAAATATTGATAATATTATCGTCTCTAGAAAAACCACTTGAGTTACTTTTTTTCAAGCAGCATTCATATATTTTACGTAATCCGTATCCACCGCTGTAGTAGTGTATACGTTGACCTTGTAGGCATTATTTGCACACTGTTTTCTTCAACCCGCCATCGAGCTGTGTGACCTTGTTCACATTTTGTCTAAATATTGATAATATTATCGTCTCTAGAAAAACCACTTGAGTTACTTTTTTTCAAGCAGCATTCATATATTTTACGTAATCCGTATCCACCGCTGTAGTAGTGTATACGTTGACTTTGTAGGCATTATTTGCACAGTGTTTTCTTCAACCCGCCATCTAGCTGTGTGTATTATCGTTTCCAGAAAAACCAACTGAGTTTTTGTTGTTGTTGTTGTTTTTTAAAAATAATGCCAGGCAAAGGCAGGCCGCCACGCAGAGGCCGTGCTAGGGGCCGTGCTGCTATGCAATCCTGTGGCCCTAGCAAATTGCCCAGTTTTAAAAAGCCAATGACCCTGAACTCCCAAAATGCTGAAGAGGTAGTTGACTGGCTTACACAGCACACCCCATCCTCTACCGTTTCTAACTTTACCACAACATCCTCCTCATCCTCCACTGCTATGGCCACCCCACGTAACACTTCCTCCACCACCGGTGCCCCTTCTTCACTGGGGTCAGAGGAGTTATTTTCCAATGAGTTTCTTGAACTGAGTAATGCGCAACCATTATTGCCAGAAGAAGATGAAGGAGATGAGGACCTTACACCAGATTTAATTCTGGCAGAGAACACGATAGAGATGGACATAATGAGTGATGAGGAGGAGGTCCCCGCTGCTGCTTCCTTCTGTGATGTGTCAGAAGAAATTGATGCATCTGAGGAGAATGATGATGAGGAGATTGATGTTTTGTGGGTGCCTAGTAGAAGAGAGCAAGAGGAGGGTAGTTCAGATGGAGAGACGGAGAGTCAGAGAGGCAGTAGGAGAATAAGACTTAGAAGAAGCAGGGAGGACAGCCCGCAGGGATCAGTAGGGCAACAACATGTATCGGCACCTGTGTTCAGCCGGCCAACGCACCCGCCATTGCCGCCAATACCGCCAACTCCGCCAACTTCTACTGTTACCGCCAGATCGCACACTTCCAAAAAGTCAGCAGTGTGGGATTTTTTTAATGTGTGTGCCTCTGACAAAAGCATTGTAATTTGCAATGAGTGCAGTCAGAAACTGAGCCTTGGTAAGCCCAACAGCCACATAGGTACAACTTCTATGCGAAGGCACATGAGCGGCAAGCACAAAGCACTTTGGGAGCAACACCTCAAAGGCAACAGGCAAACTAAAAGCCACACTCCTTCTGGTCCAGCATCTTACTGCTCTACCTCTGCTCTCCTTGACCCGTCTGAACCACCCTCCACTCCGCCTTCCACCTTGACCACCTGTTCCCATTCCCAGTCATCTGCCACCAGCCAAGTTTCTGTGAAGGCCATGTTTGAGCGTAAGAAGCCAATGTCTGACTGTCACCCCCTTGCCCGGCGTCTGACAGCTGGCTTGTCTGCACTCTTAGCCCGCCAGCTTTTACCATACCAGCTGGTGGACTCTGAGGCCTTCCGCAAATTTGTAGCAATTGGGACACCGCAGTGGAAGGTACCCAGCCGCAATTTTTTTTCTAAAAAGGGAATACCACACCTGTACCAACATGTGCAGAGCCAAGTTACCGCATCTCTGTCACTTAGTGTTGGGCCAAAGGTCCATATGACTACTGACGCATGGTCCTCCAAGCATGGTCAGGGCAGGTATGTCACCTACACTGCCCACTGGGTGAACTTGGTAATGGCTGGGAAGCAGGGAATGGGTAGCTCAACAACAACAGTGGAGTTGGTGTCACCGCCACGGATTGCACGCGGTTCTGCCACCACCTCTACTCCTCCATCGCTCTCTACCTCGTCTTCTTCTTCTTCTTACTCTGCTGCTGGGTCCTCCTTCTCCTCCTCCACACCTGTGCACCCCCAGCTCCCCCTAGGCTATTCGACGTGCCAGGTACGCCGTTGTCACGCTGTCTTGGGGATGACGTGCCTGGAAAGCAAAAACCATACCGGATCTGTACTCCTGTCATCTCTGCAGTCACAGGCCGATCGGTGGCTGACCCCACACCAACTGCAGATCGGAAAAGTGGTGTGTGACAATGGAAGCAATCTGTTGGCAGCGTTGAGACTAGGCAATTTAACACATGTGCCCTGCATGGCACATGTGTTAAATTTAATAGTCCAACGTTTTGTCTCCAAGTACCCAGGATTCCAGGACGTTCTCACCCAGTCCAGAAAGGTGTCGGCCCATTTCAGACGTTCCTACACAGCCATGGCACGCCTTGCTGACATTCAGCAGCGCTACAACATGCCAGTCAGGCGTTTGATTTCTGACAGCCAGACTCGCTGGAATTCAACGCTCCTTATGTTGGAACGTCTGCTGCAACAACAAAGGGCCGTCAACGAGTACCTTTTTGAACTGGGTGGTAGGACTGGATCTGCACAGCTGGGGATTTTTTTCCCCCGTTACTGGGTGCTTATGCGCGATGCCTGCAGGCTCATGCGACCTTTTGAAGAGGTGACAAATATGGTCAGTCGCACCGAAGGCACCATCAGCGACCTAATACCCTTCGCTTTCTTCCTGGAGCGTGCCGTGCGACGAGTGACAGATGAGGCTGTAGACCAGCGTGACGAGGAGCTGGAAGCGCACGATTTCTGGTCGGAATCACCAGAACGAACCCAGGCACCTGCTGCAACGCAGGGAGAGGTGCCAGAAGTGGAGTCAGAGGAGGAAGGTGGCTTTGTGGAGGAGGAGGAGGAGGACCAACAGGAGCAGGCTTCCCAGGGGGCTAGTGGTGACCTTTTGGGGACCCCTGGTCTTGTACGTGGCTGGGGGGAGGAGACTGTGGATGATGCAGTCCTTGATAATGAGGAAGCGGAGATGGATAGCTCTGCATCCAACCTTGTGAGAATGGGGTCTTTCATGCTGTCATGCCTGTTGAAGGACCCCCGTATCAAGAGGCTTAAGGAGAAGGACCTGTACTGGGTCGCAACGCTACTAGACCCTCGGTACAAGCATAAAGTGTCAGAAATGTTACCAACATACCACAAGTCCGAAAAGATGCGGCATTTACAAACCAGCCTGCAAAACATGTTGTACAATGCTTTTAAGGGTGATGTCACTTCAGGAACTCATCAACATTCCAGGGGCAGAGGTGCCAGTAATCCTGCCACGAGCACACCTGCAAGGACAAAGCCCTTTGGCCAGTCTGTAACGTCAGACATGCAAATGTTTTTCTGTCCAAGGCAGCGCCACAACCCTTCTGGATCCACCCTCAAAGAACGCCTCGACCGGCAGGTAGCGGACTACCTGGCATTAACTGCAGATATCGACACTCTGAGGAGCGATGAACCCCTGGACTACTGGGTGCGCAGGCTTGATCTGTGGCCAGAGCTGTCACAATTTGCCATGAACCTCTTGTCTTGCCCAGCCTCAAGTGTGCTCTCAGAAAGGACCTTCAGTGCAGCAGGAGGGATTGTAACTGAGAAGAGAACTCGCCTAGGTCACAAAAGTGTCGATTACCTGACCTTTATTAAAATGAATGAGGGGTGGATCTCGGAGGGTTACTGCACGCCGGAAGACTTGTTCTGACTTCTATGCAGCTGTCCTTCTCTTCAAGCCTCATGACTCCACACACAGCTGTCCTTTAGCGTCCTCCTCCTCCCTCCGCCACCGTTACAAACTAGGGTGCAAACCCTACTGGTTTAATTTTTTCTGGCCTCTGTGCTTCAGTGGCTGCGACCAAAAAAATGCCTATTTTCTGCATTTATATGACATAATTTTTCTGGCCTCTGTGCTTCAGTGGCTGCAACCAAAAAAATTTATATTTTCAGCATTTATATGGCATAATTTTTCTGTCAACTGTGCTTCAGTGGCTGCGACCAAAAAAATGCATATTTTCTGCATTTATATGGCATAATTTTTCTGGCCTCTGTGCTTCAGTGGCTGCAACCAAAGAAATTACTATTTTCAGCATTTATATGGCATAATTTTTCTGGCAACTGTGCTTCAGTGGCTGCGACCAAAAAAATGCATATTTTCTGCATTTATATGGCATAATTTTTCTGGCCTCTGTGCTTCAGTGGCTGCAACCAAAAAAATTTATATTTTCAGCATTTATATGGCATAATTTTTCTGTCAACTGTGCTTCAGTGGCTGCGACCAAAAAAATGCATATTTTCTGCATTTATATGGCATAATTTTTCTGGCCTCTGTGCTTCAGTGGCTGCAACCAAAAAAATTTATATTTTCAGCATTTATATGGCATAATTTTTCTGGCAACTGTGCTTCAGTGGCTGCGACCAAAAAAATGACTATTTTCAGCATTTATATGGCATATTTTTTCTGGCCTCTGTGCTTCAGTGGCTGTGGCCAAAAAAACTGGGCAAACAATGCCTACAAGGTCAACGACGTTGACCTTGTAGGCATTGTTTGCCCAGTTTTTTTGGCCACAGCCACTGAAGCACAGAGGCCAGAAAAAATATGCCATATAAATGCTGAAAATAGTCATTTTTTGCCATACGTTGACTCAACGTATATGGCAAAAAATGACTATTTTCAGCATTTATGTGGCATATTTTTTCTGGCAACTGTGCTTCAGTGGCTGCAACCAAAAAAACTGGGCAAACAATGTCTACAAGGTCAACGTATGGCGAAAAATTACTATTTTCAGCATTTATATGGCATATTTTTTCTGGCAACTGTGCTTCAGTGGCTGCGTCCAAAAAAACTGGGCAAACAATGTCTACAAGGTCAACGTATGGCGAAAAATGACTATTTTCAGCATTTATATGGCATATTTTTTCTGGCAACTGTGCTTCAGTGGCTGCGTCCAAAAAAACTGGGCAAACAATGCCTACAAGGTCAACGTATGGCAGTTGTTTAAAGAGAACAGTAGATTACTAGCCAGCAAAGCTACCTAAGCTAAAATGTCCCTCAAATCCCTGCAGACTTCTGTCCCTCCAATACAGAGCAGTATCAAGCAGATTACTAGCCAGCAAACTTACTATCATCTGTCCCTGAAATCACTAACAGCTCTCCCCCTACACTATCTCTTCCAAGCACACACAGGCAGATTTTTCAGATACATTTTTGCCCTTGATCCCCCTCTGGCATGCCACTGTCCAGGTCGTTGCACCCTTTAAACAACTTTAAAATCATTTTTCTGGCCAGAAATGTCTTTTCTAGATGTTAAAGTTCGCCTTCCCATTGAAGTCTATGGGGTTCGCGAACCGTTCGCGAACCGCTCGCATTTTTGCGCAAGTTCGCGAATATGTTCGCGAACTTTTTTTCCGACGTTCGCTACATCCCTACTGAAAACCATTTCTCAAAAGAGCAAACAGATTTTTTTATATTCAATTTTGAAATCTGACATGGGGCTAGACATTTTGTCAATTTCCCAACTGCCCCTGGTCATGTGACTTGTGCCTGCACTTTAGGAGAGAAATGCTTTCTGGCAGGCTGCTGTTTTTCCTTCTCAATGTAAGTGAATGTGTCTCAGTGGGACATGGGTTTTTACTATTGAGTGTTGTTCTTAGATCTACCAGGCAGCTGTTATCTTGTGTTAGGGAGCTGCTTACCTTCCCATTGTTCTGTTGTTTGGCTGCTGGGGGGCAAGGGAGGGGGGTGATATCACTCTAACTTGCAGTACAGCAGTAAAGAGTGATTGAAGTTTATCAGAGCACAAGTCACATGACTTGGGGCAGCTGTGAAATTGACAATATGTCTAGCCCCATGTCAGATTTCAAAATTGAATATAAAAAAATCTGTTTGCTCTTTTGAGAAATGGATTTCAGTGGAGAATTCTGCTGGAGCAGCACTATTGCTGATTCATTTGGGAAAATATGACAATATGCCTTTAAAGTTTAGACTGAGACATATACATGTGCATTGCACTTTAGTTTAAGACTAAAAGGCCCTCTGCTGTGTTTAATTGAAGGCCTCTCTGTGTATATTGGGCTCAGAATACAGAGTTTAACTGTACAGTGAAATTAAATGCCGCAGATGCAGGAGAATATAGATATAAATTATAGACAATGCGCACGCATGCTAATTACAGTCTGCCTCAAATTCTAACTCTGTCCTTTTGGAAATATCTAATATTAATTCAACAGTCCCAGGTTAGCTTCTTCATTCTACAATCTTCATAGATGGAACCATTAACTTTAAAATCAGTTGACTGTACCCGGGCTGCATCTCAAGAATATTGTAGAATTAGATCTCATGTGGATCAGCCCTTGTATGGTCACCTTAAAGGAGAAGGAAAGGCTAAAAGTAAGTAAGCTTTATCAGAAAGGTCTATATAAATACACCAGTAAACCCTCAAAGTAATGCTGCTCTGAGTCCTCTGTCAAAAGAAACAGCACATTTCTTTCCTTCTATTGTGTACTCATGGGCTTCTGTATCAGACTTCCTGTTTTCAGCTTAAACCTCCAGGGCTAGGACTTGAGCATGCTCAGTTTGCTCCTCTCCCTCCCTGCTGTAATCTGAGCCCAGAGCTATGAGTGAGCAGGGAGAGACTAAGACAGGAAGTGATGTCACAGCTAATATGGCAGCTGCAGGTATGGTAAAACTTTCTGCAGAATAAATATAATGTTATAGCTTGCGCTATTGTGGCTAATCTATTGGTAATAAACTGCTTCAGTAGCTTTCCTTCTCCTTTAAGAGCAATAAGAATTCCAAACTGCACTGGATCCAAAAGGACATGGTGCTTAAAGGAGAACGAAAGTCTTTTAGCACTTGGGGGGTGCCAAATGTTAGGAACCCCCCAGTGATTGTATTGACTTACCTGAAACCCCAGGCCGGTGGCTACCAATAGGCAATCCGCCCTTATTTGGCATCCCCTTGGGCTTTATTCATGCTTGTGTTGCTCTTCAACTCTCATTTAAATGTGGCTCACGGGTTAAAAAGGTTGGAGACCATTATCCTGGCTGGTTGTGGAGTGGACTATTTTGGGATTCTATATGATGACAGGTTGACTGCAATAGGATGGTAGTACTGGATTACAACCACTTACCCCCTCCTGTAGCATCACCCTGTAGTGCAGCATGTGTCCATAGGTGGTGACCCAGCAATCGCATGGCTTCAGGGAGTTGCAACCATCTGAGCAACAATTGTAGGTCTACAGAAAGCTGCAATGCAACCTGTGAGCAATCAGAAGAAAGTTGGAGCTAGAAAACATGGAAGAGCAATCCAGTAGGCGTAGGAAAGAGAATCTTTTGGAGGCAAGGGAACTCTCAGTGGTGCAAGAATTCTGGAGGAACAGCCACAACGAGTACCGGGAAAACATTTTAACAGCCGGTGTGAAGGGCAGGTAAGTAGATCTGGGAGATGACCAGTAGGCATGGGCGTTGAGAAGACAGACAAGACTTGAAAGAGAAACACAAACTGAAATTCTCTTTCCCAGGTTTTGCAGCAGAAAGTGCAAATGAAGTGTAAACCTTCTCAGTGCACAGATAATAATATGCCTGTAAGTTAAAATAAGTCACAAGAGGTGATGTATAGGTTTGTTCATACAGAGCTCATTATTAGGTATTAAATTATGTCAGAAAATTATAGAGTAGGATGCTCGCTTAAAGGAAAACCATACTCCCAAAATGAACACTTGAGCAACAGATAGTTTATATCAAATTAAGTGACATATTAAAGAATCTTACAAAAATGGTCTATATATTTAAGTAAATATTGCCCTTTTACATCACTTGCCTTGAACCACCATTTTGTGATGGTCTGTGTGCTGCCTCAGAGATCAGCTGACCAGAAATACTGCAGCTCTAACTGTAACAGGAAGAAGTGTGGAAGCAAAAGACAGAACTCTGTCTGTTAATTGGCTCATGTGACCTAACATGTGGGGTCTGTTTGTGTGCACCGTGAATCCTACTATCCCAGGGGGCGGCCCTTATTTCTTAAAACTTTATACTATAATAGGGTAGGTTGTTAACCAGTTGAATCAAGCAGGAAGGTGGGAGAGTCTATGAATGGATTATCATTTAGAACATCACGTAAGGTCGGTTTTAAAAATTCATACAGAGAATCCGTGTCCAGTCATGTCAGTAAACACGTGTGCAGGTTTGGATGTAAAGGAAACATGACCTGAGAAATGTATCACCTGTTCTTCATGTTCCCAAATATAGTTTTTAGTTTGGCAGAGCAAGCAATGTGGCAACTCCTACCCAACTGACTAAATACAAATATGCTCATGTACAAAGTGGGTATATATATCACTGGATATTCTCAGAATATAAAAATGGATGGGCTGGGAATTGCCGATAAGATTGTCTGGGCAAAGCAAGATGCGCCAATATATTTATTTCAACTCCTATAAAAATAAAGCGAATATCAAAGTTACCTAGAAATAGATTTAGTTCCCCTTTAACTGGCAGCCAAGCCTTTAAGAGGGTAGTTATTATGAAGAGTAAGTGACCAGATAAGAGCAAATTGGGATAACGTTGCATTTTATTAGCTAACGATAAATCGAGCTCGTCCCTGATACAAAGGAATGGCAGATTCAGCTCTATTTACATAACAGAACTTGCCCGGGTTCATTGAAATGAGAAGCACCTTTCCTAGATCCTCTATTGTGATGACGGGCAGGGCTGCGGTGAAGTAGATCCATCACTGTCCCTGGGCCCTGGGGGAAGGAAAGCGGGTTCTCCGGGTCCCTCGCACTGAAAGCTAAAGTCAAGTGAAGGCAACATGAAACCACACATTCTTGGCTTCTTCTCTTTCACTGGGACAACAGAAGCCCCATTTCCCATGGTTATACATGCACGGCTCGTTAAGTGATGCTAAATGGAGAGATTCTAGATGTGTTGGCCCTGGAAAAGAGAAAATAAAGGGCCCAAGACAATACAACAAAACTAGGGCCGCCAACTTAGATAAAACAAGGGTTTTTTGGGTGGGACGGTATGTTAAAGGGATACCGTCATGGGAAAAAACACTTTTTTCAAAATGAATCGGTTAATAGTGCTGCTCCAGCAGAATTCTGCACTGAAATTCATTTCTCAAAAGAGCAAACAGATTTTTTTATATTTAATTTTGAAATCTGACATGGGGCTAGACATATTGTCAGTTTCCCAGCTGTCCCCAGTCATGTGACTTGTGCTCTGATAAACTTCAATCACTCTTTACTGCTGTACTGCAAGTTGGAGTGATATCACCCCCTCCCTTCCCCCCCAGCAGCCAAACAAAAGAACAATGGGAAGGTAACCAGATAGCAGCTCCCTAACACAAGATAACAGCTGCCTGGTAGATCTAAGAACAACACTCAATAGTAAAAACCCATGTCCCACTGAGACACATTCAGTTACATTGAGAAGGAAAAACGGCAGCCTGCCAGAAAGCATTTCTCTCCTAAAGTGCAGGCACAAGTCACACGACCAGGGGCAGCTGGGAAATTGACAAAATATCTAGCCCCATGTCAGATTTCAAAATTGAATATAAAAAATTCTGTTTGCTCTTTTGAGAAATGGATTTCAGTGCAGAATTCTGCTGGAGTAGCACTATTAACTGATGCGTTTTGAAAAAAACATGTTTTACGATGACAGGATCCCTTTAAAGAAGTTCTTCATCTTTGAGTTCACTTTTAGGGGTTATTTATCAAAGTCTGAATTTATCTCAATATTCTCTGCTACAAACTCTCATCAAATACGCTCGGGTTTTTAACGTTTACTTATTATTACATTTTCCCGAAAATTTGCTTTGCGGGAAAAAAATCCGATTTTCACGTTTTTTTTTAATTTTTTTCATCTGATTTTCACGATTTTTTCATAATTTTCACCCAAAAACTCGGAATATTTCGGGGTATTGCACGAAACCCAGCGCACATCAAAAAAAAAATAATTTTATATGCAACCTCGACAGGTCTTAGATGCCGGATTTTCTGATTCAGACTTTTCGATCCTTGGGGTTTAATAAATTTTGAAAACTTTGTGATTGTTTATTAGTCCAATTTAATAAAAAGAAAATAAATCACAAATTTTTCGTGATTTTTGCATTCGGAGTTTAGTAAATAACCGCCTATGTATGATGTAGAGAGTGATATTTTTGAACAAATTTTTATTATTTGTGGTTTCTGAGGTTTTTTTTTTTTTTTAGCTTTTTGTTCAGCAGCTCTCCAGTTTGCAATTTCAGCAATCCGGTTGCTGTGGTCCAAATTACCCTAGCAACCATGCATTTATTTGAATAAGAGATTAGAATATGAATAGGAGAGGCCTGAATAGAAACCTGTTGCTGATTCTAAGCAACTTTTCAATTGGTCTTTATTATTTATTTTTTAAAGTTTTTTTTTCCATTATTTGACTTCTTCTTCTGACTTTTTAATTTGCCTTTTTCTAACTTTCAAACGGGGGGTCACTGACCCCATCTAAACAAACAAATGTTCTGTAAGGCTACACATTTTTTGTTATTGCTACTTTTTATTACTCATCTTTCTATTCAGGCGTCTCCTTTTCATATCCCAGTCTCTTATTCAAAGCAATAAACGGTTGCTAGGTTTATTCAGAACGTAGCAACTAGTGATCGGTGAATAAATTCGCCAGGCGCAAATTCGCGTTTCGTGGGTGGTGAATACATTTGCGAAACTTTTTTTTCAGAAAATTTTGGATGCGCGTAGAAAAAGGCGTTTGCGTCCAAACCATCGCTATTCGGACGCCCATTGACTTTAACGCAACGTCCAAATTTCTGCGAATTGGCGCAGGCGCCAACATTTAGTGAATTTTTCCCCGTTTTGCCAATTTGCCTAGAAATTCACAAATTTTTCGGCTAAGCAAAACGGGAGAATTCACCCATCACTAGTAGCAACCAGATGGCTGAAACTGCAAACTGGAGAGCTGCTGAATAAAAAGCTAAATAACTCAAAAACCACAAATAATAAAAAATGAAAACCAATTTCAAAGCCAAATTTGCTTTAGAAATGAAAGCAGGGAATGCGGGGCCGGAGCTCAATTCGCCTCAATGTTGCACTTTCTCAGGCAAATAACGAGGAACATCGTTTTGCTTGATAATTATAACTCTTCCCATAATCTTTTCTTTTTACGCCAATATGTTTTTATCGCATACACAGTGTTCTTCAAAATATAACAAACCATCTACATATAAATAAAAAGAACACCGGCTTCTACGGGTCATAAAAATATTTTGGCTTGAACACAACCACTTAACCCCTTCCAGCTGGAACGGCCAGACGATTTTCGGGTGGGAGCAAGGAAGGGGGATTCTAATACATGACGACTACCAATCATTGGCGTACACAAGGACATATACAGACGTGCAGGTACAGATGATGGGGCACTAACAAATGAAGCTTATTAACATGCACGACGGAGGTAATTGCGTAAGACTCGAAAAAATAACGCCTTGTTTCTGGCCACTCCCTTCCTCTGAATGTAATATTTAACCTTGTATGTACTTTGCAACAGCCATAAAACGAAGGCTTGGTTGATAAAACTGGTATGATACAACCACGGGTCCTTTGTTCTGGAAATTGCAAACTGTAAATAATTCCCAGCATCCTCAAAGTAGGGAATACAGAAAGTTGTAGTTCAGCAACATCCCGAGTGGATGCAGATCCCTGCTTTATTCTGCTACAAAGGCCTGCATAATATCGTACATGATAATTATTATGCCATGAACAGGGTCGGACTGGGCCGGCAGGGTACCGGGAAAAAACCCGGTGGGCTCCGGCTCTTTTGGATCCCGCCGGCCCAGACCCTGAACCCCATCACGATGGAGGGGTGGGAGTGGAATGGACTATGTGGCTGGGGAGCCCAGGGGTTGGTATGGGGACCCCTGAGGCTGCAGGTCCAATGGGCCCTGGGCAGCGCTGGACTGAGAATTAAAATAGGCCCTGGCATTTCAGGTACACAGAGGCCCAATCAGCCCACACAGAGGCCCAAACAACCCACACCAGCCCACTAAATAGTGACTTTCTATGGGACCTTATAGCAGCCCCTCTGGCATTTGCCAGAACCCACAGATTGCCAGTCCGGGCCTGGCCCTGGGCCCCCTAGTCCGACGCTGGCCGTGAACTGCCCATTGCTATAACTCATTTTGTTTCTGACGACTGTAAATTCCTGCCCAATTAATATCTGGCCAAAAACGTAGAAGATACCGATTGGGCAGGTTTAAAAATCCCTGCTTCTGGCAAGGATGGGATCAGCGTGTTGGTGCAGAAATCCAAATGGAGCGAGGCCCATTTCCAAGTAAAGCAGCAGCTCAAGTCTTGGGAAGTTAAAAAGGCTTTATTAGGACATGCATAGGCCTAACGCGTTTCGTGCCTGTGTGGGCACTTATTCATAGGCTGTGTGTTGGTACAGTCCTCACCACATGGGTCTCCATAGTTCCCTGCTATGATCTGTTTGTTAACCCAGGGTCTAATTGATCAGATAATCCCAAATTGTGTAATGATCATCTCCAAAGGTCTCTTTATAACACAACTTTCAGTTTTCCATGTTGTCGATGTCAACCTGCAGAGAAACACAGGGGGAGAATCTGCTCCTCCGCTGATGCTCGATGTGACTGCAACCACTTACATAGTCTCAGCTCGGGTGCAGATGCAACAGGTTTCAGCTGCGAAATACGAGAATTTGCATTCCACACAGTGCCGGGCCAGGCCGTCCAGGAGCCATAGGCAACCTGACCACCAGCTGCACTGAACAGGCACTCGCGCAAATAGCTGCAGTCCTTCGGAGCAGGGCAGAGAGGAGAGAGGGGACCAGACATGGGGTAGGAGGCAAAGAAGGTACATGTCTGGCGTCCCCCCAGCTTCGTGCCCTAGGTGCCTACACTGCCTACCCCTACTTCCAGCCCTGATTCTGCACCAAAGTCGGCAGTGTCTGCACTCGAGCCAAGGTAATGTATTTGGTTGCAGGGACATTGAGCAGCGGAGGAGTGGATTCTCGCCCTGCATTTCTCTGAAATAATTATAGTGAAATGTATAAGAAGCCTTTCTTTTTCCTTTAAAAGTTTTCTTATCAGCCCTTTATATAGTGAATAAAGTACCCCCTTTTGTAAAATATAAGGATATTATAAGTTACCGAGGAGTTTCATGACCATATAAAAACACGAGGCCGAAGGCCGAGTGTTTTTATACAGGTCAGGAAACTCCGAGGTAACTTCTAATATCCTTATATTTTACAAAAGGGGGTACTTTATTTATTATTAAAAACACAAGTTTCGGTGAGTCATGTGACAGAAATGACATCAGAACTCACCGTTTATAACTGATGACATAAGAACTCACCGTTTATAAGGATATAATTTACAGGATATTCATGGCTTTTGTGTATTATAAGTCTATTACTTACAGCTGCAGACAAACCACTCTGGGGCCAACTTCTATCCTGAGCAGTTCCCTTGTTGTACCTCTAGGAGGCTGCCATATTGCTTTGCATTTCAGTAATGCTCAGTATAACAGCTTCCATGGTATTTAAAACTGTGTAATGTTTGGGAAGGTGACGGGTTCCTTATGAGAACATGGGTTCTTCAACATGCTTTCGGCTTGCCCATTCCCCATGGTGTATTGTAAGTGGAAGATGCTGGTGTGGGGGACCATTAAATCTGAGTGCAAAGCCTAAAGCCTAGAGGAAACTTGCAGTCAAATTTTTGCTGATGAGCAAAGCAATATGGCCTCTCCTGCATTCTGAATATATGCAAAAAAAGACAAAAGGGAAAACAAATGCAATATATACACACACCATAAATGTTTATATCATGTTATTTTTTTGCTATTTAAAAGCCCCTATAGCGATAGCACATGGACAAAACCACATTTTTAGACAATCAAACCCACTCGATAAAAGGCCTTTTCTATCCTTAAAGGGATACTGTCATGTGAACATATTTTTTTTTCAAAATGAATCAGTTAATAGTGCTGCTCCAGCAGAGTTCTGGACTGAAATCCATTTCTCAAAAGAGCAAACAGATTTTTTTATATTCAATTTTGAAATCTGACATGGGGCTAGACATTTTCTCAATTTCCCAGCTGCCCCAGGTCATGTGACTTGTGCCTGCACTTTAGGAGAGAAATGCTTTTTGGCAGGCTGCTGTTTTTCCTTCTCAATGTAACTGAATGTGTCTCAGTGGGACATGGGTTTTTACTATTGAGTGTTGTTCTTAGATCTACCAGGCAGCTGTTATCTTGTGTTAGGGAGCTGCTATCTGGTTACCTTCCCATTGTTCTTTTGTTTGGCTGCTGGGGGGGGGGGGGGGGAAAGGGAGGGGGTGATATCACTCCCAACTTGCAGTACAGCAGTAAAGAGTGACTGAAGTTTAACAGAGCACAAGTCACATGACTGGGGGCAGCTGGGAAATTGACAAAATGTCTAGCCCCATGTCAGATTTCAAAATTGAATATAAAAAAATCTGTTTGCTCTTTTGAGAAATGGATTTCAGCGCAGAATTCTGCTGGAGCAGCACTATTAACTGATTCATTTTGAATTTTTTTTTTTTTTACCATTACATTATCCCTTTAAATGTATTACATTGCACAATAATGTGAAAAATAAACAAGTGCTGTGCTCTAGAGCAGGGGTCCCCAACATTTTTTACCTAGCGAGCTCCAATTAAATGTTGGAGAGCAAGTTAAACATGCTAAATGTTCCTGGCGGTACAAAATACAGGCTGTGATTGGTTACTGGTACCTCCTATGTGGACTGTTTTTTTATGCAACAAAAGTTCGCCTTTATGCCAAAAATGTAAAAATAAGCTCCTGTTTTGAGGCCACTGGGAACAACATCCAAGGGGTCAGAGAGCAACATGTTGCTCAGGAGCCACTGGTTGGGGATCACTGGTCTAGAAGAAAGGAAGGGACAGTGGCCTGTTCTCCGAAGCATCTTCCATGCAAATCCAGATCTCTGGAACTACGATGTTGTAGTGTATTTCATTGTGTCGTTATACTGCCATCCAGTGGCATCAACAGGATCTGCGGTCAAAGCAGAAACATTTTGTGTGCCTTTTTAAGTTGCCCAACATTTCCCATAATACGGACCACGATTCTAAAAGGACTCACAATAGTACAAAGATTACCGTTACCAACCTACGACTACGCCACTTTCTTAAAAATGTTTTAAAATTCTCTTGAGGTTTAAAAAAAGGAGGGTAAGTAAAAACCGCCCTGTAAATGTTGTTAGAAAGACCGGTAGGATATTGAGACTCCATCTGCAAAATGAGACGTACCAGCTGATCTACAGTAGACAGCATCGGACTGGGCTGACGGGATATTGGGAAAAAACCCGGTGGGCTCCCGACCGCCCTAGTCCGACCCTGACTGTAGACAGGCCAAGCCTGGAAGGATCAGCCACTTCTCAGGTCAATACAAATTTACTGGATTGTGGAATTCAGAGTTTGTGTTCCGTGTGCATTTCCCTAATCGCATATCTCCCAACGTTCCCATTTTTCACGGGACAGTCCCGATTTTGACAGCTCAACCTGCAGTCCCTGGTTTCTCTTTGATCTCCTGCACTGAACAGCCAGAAAAAGATACACCATTTCTAGAACTTAATTGGCTTTTGGCAGAGAGCCCAGAATACGTGGCAGGTGCACTTAGATACTTTTGTAACAATTTAAGATAAGCAAAGACACAATTGTCACAATTTAAGATAAGCAGGTCTCTTGGGGAAACTGTGACTTGCAGCTTAAAGGGCAATTCACCTTCATTAGCAAAACTGTAACTGTAAACTGTGTTCAAACTTTCATAACCTGCCAAATTTTGCAAAATGAAAATGGTAATTAGGGGGTGTGGCCACACAAATGCTTGTCCCTCTTTCTATTTCCAAAATGTTGGGAGGTGTGAAATCATGACTCCATCTCTTTCAGGATCCTTTCGGCATGTATAGGACCACCAGCTTCACCTTCCCTTGAGTGATTTTCACATGGCGCTTGCCCTCCACGGTCGCCAGAGCAGAAACAGAAGTGAGTGCAATGTACATACAATATGAGCAGTTCTCTGGGACAACAGGGGTTAAAGGGAGTATTGTCTTATGACATCACTGAGCCATGACTGATGTAACAAGGGGTGTGGCTGGATTAAGGGAACCATCAATGAACAATGGCACTTTTAATGGCAGGGCTAGATCATAACATGTAATGGGAGATTCCATTTTTAGTATCTAAGATAGACATATTGTCAGTTTCCCAGGTGCCCCAGTCATGTGACTTGTGCTCTGATAAACTTCAGTCACTCTTTACTACTGTACTGCAAGTTGGGAGTGATATCACATCCCCCCCCTTGAACAGGGTATTCTGCAACATACTAAAGCGCAACTTTCCTTTTAAAATACCTTTCAGTTAAAGGGATACTGTCATGGGAAAAAATTTATTTTTTCAAAATGAATCAGTTAATAGTGCTGCTCCAGCAGAATTCTGCAGTGAAATCCATTTCTCAAAAGAGCAAACATATTTTTTTATATTCAATTTTGAAATCTGACATGGGGCTATATATATTGTCAGTTTCCCAGCTGCCCCCAGTCATGTGACTTGTGCTCTGATAAACTTCAATCACTCTTTACTGCTGTACTGCAAGTTGGAGTGATATCACCCCCTCCCTTTCCCCCCCCCCAGCAGCCAAACAAAAGAACAATGGGAAGGTAACCAGATAGCAGCTCCCTAACACAAGATAACAGCTGCCTGGTAGATCTAAGAACAACACTCAATAGTAAAAACCCATGTCCCACTGAGACACATTCAGTTACATTGAGAAGGAAAAACAGCAGCCTGCCAGAAAGCATTTCTCTCCTAAAGTGCAGGCACAAGTCACATGACCAGGGGCAGCTGGGAAATTGACAAAATGTCTAGCCCCATGTCAGATTTCAAAATTGAATATAAAAAAATCTGTTTGCTCTTTTGAGAAATGGATTTCAGTGCAGAATTCTGCTGGGGTAGCACTATTAACTAATGCGTTTTGAAAAAAACATGTTTTCCGATGACAGGATCCCTTTAACTATAATGAAAAGAAAATGAAATGCAAAGAAAATGTCTATAAGATATAGGACAATGCACCTTTTAATGATGGAATACTGTTATTGAAACTCAATGGTCTGTTGTATGTGTGCGCATGCCAAATATGTGCTCACTATAGAAACGACCGATCAACAAATCCCTAATTAGTTCATGCAAAACAATTTTAGCTGCATGTTGCCATCTAGTGGTGAAAGCAAGTACCTGCAGAAGGACAGAAATCGAAGCCTGACTTACCTTTGCTGCAGGATTAGCCCTCACTTCTGGGCTGCTGCTGATATCCACAGTTTCATAGACATGTTCATAAACTTCATAAAAAATGACATTAAGACCCTTAAAGGTTAAGTAAACCTTTAAAATAAGTGAATGTAAAATTGATGAGGGGGCTATTCTAAACACTTTTGTCATTTACATTCATTATTTATTTATTTTTTATTCCAAGATATTAAGGGATACATGTACTGTTAATATGAATGAATTTTGTTACAACAGCGCCCATATTGCATACACAGGCCTCGGCCTGACCAGTGATATCCAACGTATTGCATGAAGTAGACACACCCTAAAGGGTAGATTAATACTAAAATGATGTCATTATGATAAAATGAATGAAGTTTGTTCTAAAGACCTTTAGGGGCTGCCTTTTAAGAGAAAGGACACAGGTTTCCAATTTACATTTTCATAGTAATTCCTGGTGGTGGAAAACCTTAGTCTTATTGACCATCCTCTGGTTATGAAAGGTCATAGGGTACGAAATAGAAACATACTCTTTTTCCCACCCATGCAAATTTTCAAGACTTATTATATTTTTTTTTAAAAAAATCTAAAACTCCAGCCTGTCGAGATTCTATTGAAGTTTAGGGGTGGGGAGAATCTGAAGCTGTCATGCTAAATTCTTTTTCTTTCGGAGAGATTTTTTAAACGGTGATGAGTTTAGCCTCATTGTTCCATTCATTATAATGTTATTTTTGATTGCTATTGACTTACGTCATTAAAACCGCAGCGATCGAGGCAATTGGAGAGAAGGGAGGAAGATGGAGCTGCAGAAGGAACGGTAAGTGGAGGAATGCGGAGATGAAAGTGTAAAGGGATCCCTATTTGGAGATAAGAGGAGAATTGGTAGTTGGGGAAAAGGGGGAGATGGAATTGCAGAGGGATTGGTTCATGGGGTAAAGGAGAAATTGGGGCTGGAAAAGCAGTGGTACTCGGAGCAGTTTAAATGTAAAGGGAATGGTACATGGAATTAAGGGGGGATTGGGACTAAAGAGGGAATGGTACTTAAAGAAGAAGGTGAAAGATGGAGTGTCAAAGGGAAATGGTACATAGAGAAATGGGGCAGATGGATCTTCAATGGGAATGGCACGTGGTGGAAAGGGAGGGTATGTGACCGCAAACGGAATGGTACTTGGAGTAAAGGGTGAAGATAAAACTGCAGAAGGAATGGGACGTGAAAGAACGCAGAGATGAAACTGTAAGGAGATTCCTATTTGGAGATAAGGGGAAAGATGGAGCTGCAAAGAGAATAGTATTTGGATGAATGGGGGGAGATGAAACTATAATGAAGTTGGTAGTTGGAGAAAAGGGGGAGATGGAATTGCAGAGGGTTTGGTTTATGGGGTAAAGGGGAAATTGGAAATTCAGTGGTACTTGGAGAAAAGTGGGCAGTTTAAATGTAAAGAGAATGGTACTTGAGCAAATGGGGGAGATGGAACTGCAGTGGAAATGGTATATGGGGGGAAATTGGGATTCCAATGGGAAGTGTAAAAAGGGGGATATGATATTGTAAAGGTAATGGTACTTGGAGCAAATGGGGGAGATGGGACTGAAATGTGATTGGTTCTTGGATTAAAGAGGGAGATGGGACTGAAAATGGACCGGTGCCTATAGGACAGGGGGAAGACCGAACTGAAGAGGGAATGGTACTTGGAGAAAAAGGGGAAAGATGGAAAGGCAAAAAAGGAGATGGTACTTAGAGAAATGGGGCAGAACACACCCAACCCCCAACCCTCACTCCGCCACCCGCAGGTGCCCCGATCCCCCCTCCGTCACACGCACGGCTCCTGCCACCTGAGAGCTGAGCCCTCTGTCCCCCCTTTCATCCCCTGCGTTCGTCTTCACTGAGTGTTATTTCTTCATGCACTGTGGGAGGGGGGAAAGTCAGGCATGAACAAAGCCCCTGCCAGTAGCTGCGAGTGGGTCTGGGGTCCACCGGGTTTTTTCCTGGTGTCCCGTTGGCACAGTCGGACCCTGAAAGGGAATGGTACTTGGAGAAAAGGGGGAGATTGAACTGCAAATGGAATGGTATACGGAGTAGAGGTGTAAGATGGGAATAATATTTGGAGAGAATGGGGGGGAGGACGAGATGGAACTGCAAAGGGAATGGTATTTGTAAAAAAACAAAAAGGTGAAGATTTAACTATAAAGTAAATGGCACTTGTAGAACAGGGGCGAGTTGCTTCGGGTGATTTAGTAAAACATTGGACATAACAAAGTCAATTATCACCATTGTCTGTTTTGTAGCTGTGACAAGTAGCGGCTATTAGTAGCTCTGTGTCTCCTCACCTAAGGGGATTGGTAGTTGGAGAAAGATGGGGCTCCAAACTGAATGGTACTTTGATGAAGAGGTGAGATGAGGGCTTTATGGGGAATAGTAATTGAAACAAAACTGGGAGAGGGGCTGCTGGGGGTATCACAGGTCAGATGGTAGTTGGAAGAAAGGAGTGAGCATGTATTATAGTACTTGGCAGAAAAGTAAAAGCTGCCCTGCTGAAGATAAAGAATTAAACAATACTGTTCTGCTCCTTGATTCTTATTTAATTGGTCTCCAAAATGTGGGCGTTATCGTTCCTGCTGCCTCCCCTACGTGGCTCAAAACACCCCAGAAGTTATTTAACTGGGACGAAGAAAAGCTGAAGTTTAGGTTTAGTATCTGTGAATATTCATCTGTGACTTAAATTGAAATGATTCTTGGTGAGCTATTTTATAAATTAAAGCATCGCTTGTGTGCCCTTGCACACAGCATGTGCAGTGATTTATTATATTTATTATCTATTTCTATTAGATATAGCGCAAAGGAAAGATTTGATAGGCAGGGGAGATAAAGAACATATCGATTCAAGATAATGAGCCATGCGTGGGAGAGTAACAGGGATTTATTTTTCCGAGTGGGATTCTTTTTGTGCCTTATCACTTGGCTTCGGAGCTGAAATCAATTCAGAAAGGGCATTAAACATTGTCATCAAATGCTCATGTCATGTTGGAGTCACCTACGTACAAGGATCGGAATCGCAAGGTATTTAATGAGATGTTTTAATAACCCGAGGCAGTTGAATGTAGGCGGAATGTATATGCGCTCTCAGAGATCATGTCTGCAGCTCTGCCGATGGGGGTCAACTTGCACATAGAAGAACCGTTTAGAGAAATGAGAATAAAATGATAAGGTGCAGCTATATAGTGTTATGTTACCCAATAGAGGTGTCTCTAGAACAGAGATCCCCAACCTTCGTTTTTTACCGGTGAGCCACATTCAAATGTAAAAAGAGTCGGGGAGCAACACAAGCCTGATGAAAACTCATAGGGAGTTCCAATTAATTGGCTTTTGCTCTGATAAACTCCAGTCACTCTTTACTGCTGTATTGCAAGTTGGAGTAATATCACCCCCTTCTCCCCCCCCCAACCAGATAGCAGCTCCCTAACACAAGGTAACAGCTCCCTGGTAGATCTAAGAACAACACTCAATAGTAAAAGCCAAGTCCCACTGAGATTGATTCAGTTACATTAAGTAGCAGAAATTACAGCCTGCCAGAAAGTAGTTCCATCCTAAAGTGCAGGCACAAGTCACATGACTGGGGGCAGCTGGGAAACTGACAATATGTCCCATGTCAGATTTCAAAATTGAATATAAAAAAATCAGTTTGCTCTTTTGAGAAATGGGTTTCAGTCCAGAATTCTGCTGGAGTAGCACTATTAACTGATGCGTTTTGAAAAAAACATGTTTTCCCATGACAGTATCCCTTTAATGCATTACACACACTCTTAGGGGCAAATTTACTAAAGAGCGAAGTGGCTGACAATAGCGACATTTCGCCATCGTTGCCACCCGCAGGGACATCGCCAATTCACTAACAGGTGCAGGCGCCAAATCGCTAGAGAACTGGAGTGTCGCTAGTGGTCATTCGCACTCTGTTGCCCAGCGACTTTTTGCTCAGCAAACGGACGTTACTCAGCAAATTCACTAAAATGCGGATTTTACTGAACGTTACCTCTTTCACCAGAGTTGCCTTCGCCACCTCAGACCAGATGAAGTGCAATAAAGCAGCTAGATTCGAATTTGTGAGTTTTGACCAAAAAAAAAACATTTGAAAAATTGAATTTACCATTCGAACCTTAATAAATCTGCCCCCAAATATTTTACAGATGCAACTGCTTCAATGTGGAATCAACTTTCTTAAACCCGTTAAGATAACAAAATAGCCTATTTATTAACTTGCCAAAATAATGAGATTTTAAGTCCTAAGGAGACTCATAAAACCTAGACGACAAGGCATTTGACGCAGCGTTAGAATTAATGACTTGAGTTAATCTCCCCGCAGTGGATAATTACCTGGCAGATAAGGTTCATTTTTAAAATGACAAAACAGGAGATAGAAGGGGTAATAAAAGAATCTGCCCCAATCTGGATGGTTTTCATAATGAATATTATATTCGGCTCTTTGCTTTCTGCCTACATGTTCAGGATGTTTAATAACATTATTGGAAATGTTATTATCACATATATCTCGAGTTTAAATAAAGATAAGGAAGGATAGGATGTTATGGTCAAACATATTCTACTTATTCTAAGATCTTCGCGGCACAGTCACATGATTTATTTCCACAATTAGTTCTGATTAGGGTTTTCTTTAGGCGATAGGACGTCATACTGAATGTACAGCGCTACTGTAGGCTTATGCGCTTGATTCCGTGCTAATCTCTTATTACCGTAAATGGCACCGGATGAGGCTGTTTCTTATCTCCGCTTATTATTGCAATGAGTTCCTAATTGCATAGTTGCTAGATCAAATAGAGGGGTAACATGCCCAAATATCTTAAAGCGAGTACAGGTATGGGACCTGTTATCCAGAATGCTCGGGAGCTGAGGTTTTTCGGATAATGGATCTTTCTGTAATTTAGATTTAGAAACAAACCCCTTATTAAAAAAAACCCTACCCCCCATAGACCCCCCTCCCTCCTCACCACCAGCCTAACTGTTACCCTGGGCAAATGCCCCTAACTTTTTTTTTACTTATCGGAGTTCACGGCAGTCATCTTCCGGGTCTTCGGTAATTTGACAAGACCGGCGGGCGGCGCATGCGCAGTTGGAGTAATTTCCACTGCACATGCCCCGAAATTTACGGAAATTGTCGAAGCGCCGGAAGAAGACACAGGGGGGGAGGAGGGAGGGGGGTTGATGTGGGGTAGGGCTTTTTTTAATAAAGGGTTTGTTTCTCCTTTAAGTCTACTAGAAAATCACATAAACATTAAGGGGGGTTATTTGCTAAACTCCGAATGAAAATATCACAAAAAATGTTTTTCTCTGTTTTAGCCTTTGGGGGGGACCTCCTTGAACCCATTTGGAGTCAATTGGTGGACTTTGAAAAAGTGCGATTCGAATTCGATCTAATGCACTTCGATTCATACGATTCTAATACGGACCTATCGAAAATGGACCTAATCGGCCAAAAAAAACCTTTGACCTAATTTCGGTTGGTCTTTTTGAATTCGACCCTTGATAAATATGCCCCTGGTGTTCAATAACGTACAATGGGAAATGTTACTTCCATTTGCGTTTGCCCAATTAATTAATGACCACTGTAGAATACAATGCAATACAAAAGCCTAAATGTGGGCACACAGCTCACTTTTGGAATTGTGGGCGGAGACATTCAAATGACTTCATATACTTCACTTCTGCTAACCCTCTGTGCATAAGTATTAGCACATATACAGCCATAAATTCAGAGCCGAGTAACCCAGCATGGGAGATGGACAAATACTTCTTAGGGCAGAGACACACTGTCAAATTCGGGGGGAGTTTAGTTGCCTGGAGACAAATCTCCTCTTCTTCGGGCGACTAATCTCCCTGAACTGACTTCCCGCTGGCTAGAATCTAAATCGCCGGCAGGATGGAACTCGAGCGATTCATTTTCCCAAGTCAAGGCAAATTCAGAAAATGAAGAGCTCCAAGTGCCATCCCGCTGGCTAAAATGTAAATCGCCAGCGGGATGGCACTTGGAGCAATTCATTTTCCGAAGTCGCCCAAAGTTTCCTCGACTTTAGAAAACAAAGTGATCCGAGTGCCATCCCCTGGAAAATTAAGCGATCCGAGGGCCTTTCCCCCGGCTAAAATGTAAATTGCCAGCAGGATAGCACTCAAGCGATTCATTTTCCTAAGTCGAGGAAAATTTGGGCGAATTCCGAAAATGAAGTGATCTGAGTAGCATCCCCCCGGCTACAATGTAAATCGCTGGTGGGATGGCATTCGGAGCGATTAATCTTCCGAAGTCGAGGAAACTTCGTCCAAATTTGGAAAATTAAGCGCTCCGATTGCCATCCAGCTGGCTAAAATTTAAATCGCCGGCAGGATGGCACTCGGAGCGCTTTGTTTTCCGAAGTCGCCCGAAGTTTCCTTGACTACGGAAAATGCCGTGATTTCGATTCTAGCCAGTGGAAAGGCAGTTTGGGAAATTAGTTGCCCCGAAGACAAGGGGATTTGTTGCCCAAAATCTGACCATGTGTCTCTGTCCTTAGGGATGTGCAGAAATAAAGACGCCCACCAGCAGCCTTTCTAATAAGGTTTCAGAATTTTGAGCAGCTGCAATGATTTTTTTTTTATACCCTGCACTTCCGCACACTTTGAAGTAATTTGCAATTCTTTGAAAATGACATTCGTTTTGTTTCTGTTGCTTTGAAGTAGCCCCTTACTAACACCGCGCCACCCTCATCTGGTGGAAAGTCACATACCAACATTTAATTGTTAATTACAAGGAGAGCATGTGGAATACAAGAGTTTCATTCTGATCTTGCCTTTCATGCTTGATACTCCCGCAGACAGGAAATCTTATCTTATCCTAGAAAGGTAAGCGAAACTACTCGGGGATTTGATCATCTGTCACAATAAAACTAAAATAGAAACCGTAAAAAAAACTTAAAAGCTTGTGAAAGAGGCAGAAGCACATTTAGGGGCATATTCATGCAAAGGGTAAACAGACAGGCAGAGATGCAGAATAACCCCCATTTCCTTAGGGAGAGGATGATCCACTCCTGTTTTTTTTTTTGAAAACCTAATTCCTCATCACTTTAAAGGGATACTGTCATGGGAAAAACAATTATTCAAAAGGCATCAGTTAATAGTGCTGCTCCAGCAGAATTCTGCACTGAAATCCATTTCTCAAAAGAGCCAACAAATTTTTGAATATTTAATTTTGAAATCTGACATGGAGAAGACATATTGTCAGTTTCCCAGCTGCCCCCAGTCATGTGACTTGTGCTCTGATAAACTTCAATCACTCTTTACTGCTGTACTGCAAGTTGGAGTAATATCACCCCCCTCCCTTCCCCCCCCCCAGCAGCCAAACAAAAGAACAATGGGAAGGTAACCAGATAGCAGCTCCCTAACACAAGATAACAGCTGCCTGGTAGATCTAAGAACAGCACTCAATAGTAAAATCCATGTCCCACTGAGACACATTGAGTTACATTGAGTAGGAGAAACAACAGCCTGCCAGAAAGTAGTTCCATCCTAAAGTGCTGGCTCTTTCTGAAATCACATGACCAGGCAAAATGACCTGAGATGCACCTACACACCAATATTACAACTAAATACACTTGTTGGTTCAGGAATTAAATTTTATATTGTAGAGTGAATTATTTGCAGTGGAAACAGTGTCATTTAGAAATAAAAACTATATCATAAAAATCATGCCAGAATCCCTTGAAATGCTACTATGAAATAATTGCCCAAACGTTTACAGACCCAGTGGAGTGGTCAAAGTGCACTTGTCGCGAAACATTTCTCCCTCCCCCAAATTCCAGCATAATGTTGCAATTGTGCACAAGGCTAGTGCTATTATGCACACACTAATTTGTGAACCGGTGCAAATTGCATTGTGAGCATTGCATTTCTTCTGTTGAGCCTAGAATAGTCTTAAGATGGCCATACACTAAATGATCTGCTCGTTTGGCAAGGTCACCAAATGAGCGGATCATAACCCGATATGCCCACTAATGACTGGGCGATATCGGATGAACTACAATACTATGAATGGGCTCCGACGGGTCGCAGGACCGCATCAACTAGCCAATGTGGTCCTGGATCGTACAAAAAAAAAAATCAAACTTGACCGATCGATATCTGACCGATTTTTGGCCTGATATCGATCGGTTGGACCCGTCAGGAGCCCCCACACATGGGCAGACAAACTACCGAATCGGTCTAAAGGACCCATATCGGCAGCCTTAAAGGGATACTGTCATGGGAAAAAATTCCAAAATGAATCAGTTAATAGTGCTACTCCAGCAGAATTCTGCACTGAAATCCATTTCTCAAAAGAGCAAACAGATTTTTTTATATTCAATTTTGAAATCTGACATGGGGCTAGAGATAGTGTCAATTTCCCAGCTGCCATTCACCCATCCCTAGTCATTTACAACCAGGGTTTGTTTAATATGCAAAATAGAAATATAAAAAAAGTTAATATTAAAAGATTGAGCTTATTACGCTTACTACTCATTAGTTATACTTTTAGACTACAGATAGATAAAGAAAAAATAGCCGCGGGCCTCAAAAGAATAGACAACGAAGCTGCAAATTTATTTCTTGGATAGGACTTGCACAATTGGGGATCACTTTGTACTGGATGAGATGTTTTAATGTCTATGTTAGCACCAGTAGAGTTATTGATAAGTCCCCATTCATCTAACTGTAGTTCTTCTAGTAGGGCTTTGGAGATGTTTAAGGCTAGCCAGCCTGAGACAATGACAAGCTAAGGCAGGGGTCCCCAACCTTTTTTTTACCTGTGAGCCAATTTCAAATATAAAAAGAGTTGGAGAGCAACACAAGCATGAAAAAATCCCTTGGGTGCCAAATAAGGGCTGTGATTGGCTATTTGGCAGCCCCATGTGGACTGTCAGCCTACAGGAGGCTCTACTTGGCACTATACTTGGTTTTTATGGAATTAAAACTTGCTTTCAAGCCTGGAATTCCAAAATAAGACCTTGAGAGCAACATCCAAGGGGTTGTAGAGCAACGTGATGCTCACGAGCTACTGGTTGGGGATCATTGAGCTAAGGCAAGAGTATGACGTCAAGCTGAGCAAGTATTGATGGTTCCTACAAAAGGCCATTACTTGAATATGTCTCCAAAGGATAAGCCTATTGAGTAAACGCCTGTTCTTCCTTCAGCAATGTTCAGTATTGGTGGGTAATCTTCATTAACAACGTACTTGTCTCTTTGCAGACGCGTGGGTGGTGGGTTTGTAGGGGAAGCATCAAGTTCTTTCATATCTAAACTGAGAACGGAAAAGCGTTTAATAAATACACCTTCATACTTTTGCAAGTGGAATTCCTGGAATCCCGTGTTTACACCACCGACCGAAAGATTCCTTGTGTGGGAAATAAGGATCGGTCCATAAAAAGTAATACACGTCTTAATCCATTACAGCATTCCAGGAAAGTGCTAATGAGTGCAGGAATCCGGAACTGACTTCTCTGGCTTTCTTCCTTTACCGCCAGACTGAGAACTTACCACGATCATGTTCGGAAGAGAAAGGCATTCCATTAACAGCTACAAGGCGTTTTTTTTTTTTGTTTTTTTCCCCAAGGTGAGATGTTGTCTGCGTAGGCTAAAGAGAGAGGCTCATATCTCTAATGGCGTGAGAAACAGTGTGTTCTGCAAGCCTGTCTCATAATCACTAAATACAGGAAAAAGGAAAATATTCATATTTTTAAATGTTTATTAGAGAAAATTGTCTGCTAGGTGTACACAAGGCAAGCAGTCTATTGTGCATTAAAATACCCGTGTGCTGGTTACTCCTGTTAATGTGCACAGCTGAGCACCTAGAGTCAATAATTGGGGCAGATTTACTAAAGGGCGAATTGTCGCCAGCAACCGCTTTGCACACTTCACACAATTCACCAGGCGCAAATTCGTTACCACTACGTGAAATCACTATAATGCGAAATTGCGTCCTGGGTGGCGAACGCTGGCGAATTGTTGCTAGTGATACTTTTCAGTGCGAGCATTTCATAGCGAAGATTCGTCAGCTTTCGTTTATGCCTACCGAAAAGTCGCCTCAAGGCCCACTGCCGTTCGTCGCCCCTGTCCCCTCCCCTTTATTCTGGCAAAATTTCATCATCTGGACAGGAGCAATGGGGATTGGCGCACAGGAAATGTAAAAAACTATATTATCTCCAGGGCATCCCCAGTGTTTTTGAACCAATATGGGTGTGGTTGGGCAGCATGCCGCCCCCCTAAAATCCTGCCACCCTAGGCCCGGGCCTAGGTGGCCTTTCCACAAATCCAGGCCTGGTCAGCGTCTCACGGATCGGGTTGTGGATAAGGTACTTGTGGGTTGGGTAGCGGGTCCAAGCGGGTAAATATGTGGATTGCGGGTCCGGGTGCGGATTGCGGGTCGGGTTTAACAAATTAGTTCTGGCCAGGACTCTACCCTGCGGAATGAGGGTAGGATTTTCAGGTGCGGGTATAGATGCGAGTCGCGGGTCTCATCTAATTTTCTTATCTTATGTTATATTGTCTATATTTTACTCCTTTTAAAATCTTACAAAACTTGTTTCTGTCCCCTCCCACTTTTTATGATGTCACTTCCAGTTTGCAGCAACATCACTCCCTGTTTGATGGTCGGGTTGCAGATAAGGCAGTTGCGGGTCTAGGACGGGTAGCGGATCAAAGTGGGTAAATATGCGGGTTGTGGTTCGGGTCGCAGGCTCAGGGTCATACTGGACGGGCGGCGGTGGGCCCCACCGACCCAGACCCGCTCCCTGCAACTCCTTCTCATTTCCTCCCTGATGCTGACGGTTGCTTGAAAGAGGTGCGCATGTGGGAGGAGAGGAATGCAGAGACTAAGGACTTTGCAACTGGGGGACCTGAGGGATGGTGTGGGGGACCCCTGAGGCTTCAGGCCCAGTGGGCCCTAGGCCCCCCAGTCTGAGACTGTGCAGGCTGTGGGGTTCGGGTTGGGTATGGGTCTTAAAAATTGGTTCCAGGACTCTACTCCAGGGGCCCCCATACTCCATCTAGGACATCTGCCTCCCGCCTGCTTACCCACCACTAGACCCTCCCCTGCACACCATCCATATACTAAACTTTTGATGTGATCGGGGAGGGTCGGCAATGGGGGAGCAGCAGCGGAGGCCACAATCAGATCTGGATCTAGAGACGGCAGAGGCTGGGATGGAGGGTAACGGGGGAACCAAAGGGAAGGTCAGATCAGGTCTGTCCATCAGGGCCCCCCCCACCAGGTTTTTTCCCGGTGTACCAGTGGCCCGGTCCAACCCTGCCTGTGTATGGCCCCCTTTATGTAGGGACCACCTTGGCTGCCCCTAACTGTCAGAAACTGTAAAACTCTACAGGGCAAATACACCATAAATACATGCATAGGACCCTCATGTTTTCATGGAATATCAAGGGGGTTATTTATCAAAATCCGAATTTATCTCAATATTTTCTGAAAAAAACTCCGACCAAATCCGCACAGGGTTTTTCCATCTTATTTATTAATGCACTTTCTCGAAAATTTTGTTTGTGGGGAAAACTTTGAATTTCACGAATTTTCCAGAATTTCCACCCGAAAACGGCAGAATTATTGCACAAATCGCAGCGCAGATCAAAAAATCTTTTTGACTTCTCCCATTGATTTATATGCAACCCCGGCAGGTCTGAGATGCCGGATTTTCAGATAAGGACTTTTTCCATCCTCAGGGTCCCGAAATCCCGAAAAATTTGTGTTTTTTTTTTTTCACTAAAAATTCGGATTTTATACAAAAAAAAGCACAAATTTTTTGGGTTGTTGCCATTGGGGCTTACTATGAATGAAGAAATCAATCTAAAAGTTTTTTAAAAAATCCCATAGTAAAAAAAAAAAAGACATTAATGAACAAACAATAAAAATCATAGATTTTTTCGGTCATGGAAAGGTCATGGGAAAGGGATTCGGTTGTGTTGGTGTAGTCACACAGATAGACATTGTATCCATGAAGCTAATGGGATATGCTGATATCATGCACTCGGTATGCACATCGCTAATTACACAGCGCTTCTGCTAATGACTTTATTTCACATGAAAGCATCATGATAAACCCTGGGTTGCAATTAAAAGGGATTCCCTTTTGTATATAATCACGGCTCCAGTAAAAGGAAATGAAATGTGATTACAGGAGATTAGGCCCCGTTCTGTAGACCTTATTAAGAAAGAGGCGAATGTTCCGCGCAATTTCCGTCAGATTAGGAACAGCTTGAAAACTGGGTTTATGTTACACGTGATCCTGGCGTAGCTCATAATAACTTGATTTCATTGAGATACGATCGGAGGTGGCGCGCAGGGGTGGCTTCTGAAAAGGAAATAATGGTTCATGTTATTAATGCGAGCAGCTTAATTATCTTTGATATTGTATCATTTTTATTTTGTATTTTGAAACTTTAGACTGAGCCCCTTTCCTCCTCGTAGAGATCATTGGCATTAGTTTCCATAAACTCTTTGGGGTTGATTCATTAACGTGCAAATTGTCGCCGGCGTCAGCTTCGCACACCTCGCACCACAGCGCCAGGCGCAAATGCGCTACGACTAAGCCAATTTACTAATTTACAAAGTTAATGTAATAACTTACCCTGGTGGTCTAGTGGGAGGAGGTCTGCAGGGACGCCTGTAGCCTTCTCGGTGGGGACGCCCGCCATGCTGCCGCTCCTCTGAGCTACAAAGTACTGTTTGTTAAGGCGCGCGCTACTTCCTTGTTTATTGGCGCATGCGCGCTGGCATGATGATGGCGCGAAGTTTAAAAGTATTTAAGACGCAAAAAGTATTTTATCATTTCCCGTTATAGGTTATCTCCCAGTGAGTTCCTGATGCTTCTATGCTATTTAAGCTTCTGATTTTCTGTGATTTGACTACCTGTTGTGACCCCTGCCTGCTTCTGAGGATCCTGACCCTGCCTGGTAACCGACTCCTCTGTTCCGTATCCCGTCTGATTGATCTCCTGGTTTGACCCTTGCCTGTTTGACTCCGCTTGCACTCTGCCTGCCCCGACCCGGCCTGTTCTGACTTTGCTTTCTGTCTACACCTTGTACTGCGACCTTCTGCCCAAAAGAACCCTTCGCTTAGCACCTCTCTTAATAAGACCTGGTGGTATCCGAGTAGCCGAGGTCTGCTCCGGAGGTGAAAGGTGGCTGTTAAAGGCGGAAGCAAGAGCCGAGAACAGGGTGCTTAGCATCGGATCTGAATTTAGGGTGCCAACCGTAACAGTTTCATCCTGGGTGCCGAAGGCTGGTGACTTTTCGCTAGAGTTATTCCGGCTGCATTTCACAGCGAAGATGCGCTAGCGTTGTGCCTAGCGAAAAGTCGCTAGTTAGATCTTGTGCTTAGGTCAATTTGCACACGGCGGGTAATTTAAAGTTGTATGGACGTCTTTATTATAAATGTTGCTGCAAATGCTTGAAGTTACCAGTTTTCCTTACACAAGTCCAGGGAACCTTATAAAAGACAAGAGAGTTAATATAATGAGCCCACTGTAAAATGAATGTTCCATATGTTATAAAATTACTGTTTTACCACCTTTCTATATAGTACAGAGTTTGCCAATGCCGAACCTCAGTGGCCGCAAATTGGCAAGATTATGGGGAATTTTCTTAGCTGGAAACAAATGAGTTTATCAGTCGCTTTCTGAATATATGGGAGATCCTTAAAACTTAATGTACACAGCCATCCCCCAAGGACCAGTGATTTAAAAATGATCTAACCACCGGTTGATTTTCTATTTTACAATGTTAGCTATGCCACTGTCAGTTCTCGCCACTGGAGGGCAGAACATGATTCCAATATCAGTTTTCTTCTGAAACTAGAGTAAGGCCGATGATTCTTTGCATCAAAAACAAACACTAACTACTAATAATGTGATCTGATTGGCTATCCTTAAGTTGCCATGGCTAATATAAATAACCTGTTTGCTGACCCATCTCGGCTCTAGGCTAAATAAAAAATATTCACTATTTGTGAGAAGTGAATTATATTCAGCATTTGTATTTGTGATTGAGTGTCAAATTAGAAGGAGGGATGTGGGTATTGGATCATGTTGATCATCTAGGGCAGGGCTTCCCAACCTTTTTTACTTGTGACCCACATTTAAATGAAAAAAGACTTGGAGAGCAACACAAGCATGAAAACGTCCATGGGGATGTCAAATAAGGGATGTGATTGGCTGTTTGGTAGCCTTTTTATTTTCTAATAAAACAGCCTTTACCTCCTGCTTCATGGACGTTTTCCAACTAGATGTTGGAACATTGTTGGAGAGATTTGCTTCCATACAGTATGTAGGACCCATAGAGTTAATATGCCCCTATGGCTTTAATTCCCTACACTTTCCGATCTTCCTAGTTGCTGGGCAGGTGCCCATGTATCTAGTTGTAATTTGCATATCCCAGTTATTGGCCAAAATGTGTTGTGACCACTTCCTGTCAAACTTTGGTATAGTGAGTGACAAGGAGGGGAGCTTCCTCTTTGGCTTCTGGTGTCTGACCCATCTGGATGTTTCCAGGGAGCCTGGGTACACCAAGGCCCAGTAAAGCCAGTTTGCCCTAGACGGGACCTGAACCTTTAGAGAGAGATAATTTGTACCCCATGAATGAGGCTAGTGAGTGTCAGGAATATAATTGTTATAGACTCTATAGGAAAGTAAGACAGTGAGGGAAGATATAAAGAGCAGCTTTGTGCTCCATCAAGAAGGTGTAGCAGGGAGTAGCTTCCCAGGCTGTAAGATCTGCCTACAGTGAAGGGTGTCAGGCTTTAGGTTCTACTTCTTGACCACTCTACTGGGTGAGATCCAGACCATGTGTGAGATATTTCTGCCTGGAGGTGCTGCACTGCCTTGACTACATCCTCAGGGAATGCACCTGCATCTACCTCTTATATACTGTCTGAGCTGTGTGACTATATATTTTGCAAATGCCTCTTTAATGATGTAAGTAACCTGTGGATTATTTGTCTCTGACAAAGAAACTATTTGACTGCAAGAACATCGAGGAAAGCAAAGCCATTTTTGCCCTCAAAATTAATCTTCAAGCAGGACCTTCAGATGTATCTGGGAGAGCATGGAGGCATGCCAGAATGTTGCACTGTAGGTGGAAACATGGTGAATTGCACACATATTTTGCATTATTTTAGAAAATAAGTCATATCATTTGCAACTGAAGTTCTATTTTTTATTGTAGGGTTTACCTATTGTAAGATAAGTTCAGTGCTACAATATGGGGGTTATTTATCAAAGTCCAAATTTTTAGTGGAAAAGAAAAATCTAAAATTTTTCGGGATTTATTAAACCCAGAGTCAGAATTTGAAAATCCGGCATCTCAAACCTGCAGAGGATATATATAAGTCAATGGGAAAGGTCCCTATCCTATTTGGAAGTTTCTGTGGTCTGCGCTGGAATTAGAAAGAAAATCTGAATATTTCAGACTTTTTGGGCAAAAATCAGTAAAATTGTGCCTTTTCATGAAAAATCATGCGATAGGTTTTTTTTTTTCAAGTTTTTCCCTGAACCAATTAAAGGGGTTGTTCACCTTCCAAACTCAGTTCTTTTCAGATTGTTAAAGATTTTTTTCCATTATTTATTTTTTACAATTTTTCCAAAATCGAAGTTTAATGTTTAATTTCGCATCTCTGGTGTTTGAGTCTGGCAGCTCAGTAATTCAGGTGCAGATTCTGAACTGTTACAATTTTGCAACAATCAGTTGATCCATTTCTCAGCAGCATCTCTGGAGTATCAGCAACTATTGTATCAATTCTAACAGCTGCCTGTAATGAAACCCAGAGTTTCTGCTCAGCAGGGACAAAGATAAGAAATGTATCAACTAAATGTATCAATATAGAACAGTTCACAGGGTCGGCGACCCCCCTTCCCAGAGCTGCTTTAGAAGGTGAAAAATTACCCTTTACACTTAAATATTAGAAAAACAGTGACAGATAGAAAATAGAAAGTAATTGGAAAAAGTCGTTATTTCTGATAATCTATCTGATACCAACTAGTTGTTTGAATATGAACAACCCCTTTAATTCTTTAATGCTTTTTAAATAATAAGTAAGGTCAAATTGCGGATTCTAATTTGGTCAAACTTTTTTTATTTAAAAAAAAACAGAAAAATTCAGATTTCGATAAATAACCCCTAACCGTCTATTCCAGCCAAAGCCTATTGCTGATGATTAGGGCAAGAATTCATGGGCACTGACAACTGTCACTTGAGACATTCAGCTGGAAATACCGTGGTGTGACAAGTTCATTGGTCTTCTGCCACTTTGGTTTCTAATTCTTTCTAGAAATCTCTTGCTGGAATCAGTGGAATGAGAAGAAGCTGCCTGGCTCAGACAGATAGATGGAGTGGGTGAGGATGGCAGAGAGGACCAGGAAAGGAGCCAATGTCTGTTTACACAGTCAGTTTTTTGTCCTCAAAAATTGCTGAAGTGATTCAGCCCCTTAAAGGGACTTTATACTGCTCAGTTATGACTTTAGAAAACAATACGTGGTTTGTCCTTGATTTCTTGCTGAGTAAAATGAGGTTACTTCTATGTGACAAGCTTCATTCAAAAGTTTGTGCTCTTTAACCTTTTGTGTGCCACTCGTGGTAGAATCTAGGGGACTGACATAAAAACACCCTGTGCTTCTGGGCGTCTTTTTGACCACCTGTTGCCTATAAACCCATGAAACACCCATAACACACAAACAAGTTAATTTCAAGAACGTGTCGTGTATCCTGGGCATGCTGCCAGTTGAAGTTCATCAGCAACTTGATGGGTGCAGACCAGACCATTTCATAGACATTATGGGGTGCTGCAGTCAGAGGGGGACACAAGAAAGTAAAAGTGTGATTTTAGGTCATGGTCATGAGTTCCTGGGTCATTTTTTTTAAATTGGGGCCCTTTTCTACTTATTGGTAGGGCCCTCTGCCCAGGGAACCAATACATTAATTATTAAAGGACTAGTTACACCAAAATTTGTTAGAATAAATAAAAAAGATGTATTCTAACAAATTTTTAATTTTTATTTTTTTTTTATGTTTCTGGTCCCTTAAGGCCCACTGGGGAAGAGGACCCTGTTAACTTAGTAGTAGCCTGATGGCAGCCCTGCCTACAAACATCTGAGAACATGAACTTAAAGGGATTCTCGTGATTTTTATGATATAGTTTTTATTTCTAAATGACACTGTTTACACGGCAAATAATTCACTCTTCAATATAAAATTCATTCCTGAACCAATAAGTGTATTTTTTTTTAGTAATATTGGTGTGTAGGTGCATCTCAGATCATTTTGCCTGGTCTTGTGCTTTCAGAAAGAGCCAGCACTTTAGGATGGAACTGCTTTCTGGCAGGCTGTTGTTTCTCCTACTCAATGTAACTGAATGTGTCTCAATGGGACCTGGATTTTATTATTGAGTGCTGTTCTTAGATCTACCAGGGAGCTGTTATCTTGTGTTAGGGAGCTGTTATCTGGTTACCTTCCCACTGTTCTGTTGTTAGGCTGCTGGGGGGCGATATCACTCCAACTTGCAGTACAGCAGTAAAGAGTCACATGACTGGGGGCAGCTGGGAAACTGACAATATGTCTAGCCCCATGTCAGATTTCAAAATTAAATATAAAAAAATCTGTTTCCTCTTTTGAGAAATGGATTTCAGTGCAGAATTCTGCTGGATCAGCATTATTAACTGATGAGTTTTGATTTTTTTTTTCCCATGGCAGTATCCCTTTCACAAGTTTCAGCACCCATTTTGCCTCCCAGTTTGGGAACTGTTGTCCTTGTATCTTAACCTTCCCTATGCTAGTCCTTACTCACAAGGGCCCATATCAAGAATTAATCTTAATTTGCGGCCTTCTTAATAAAATAGACACACCCTAACCCTTGGCCCTAATTTGAACACATTTCTTCAGATACTTGTTATTGACTTCTTCAGTGACTTTTTCAGGATGGCAGTGGCAAATACATGGTCTCTTCTTTGCCCAATTGTAAGGTTCTTTGCCAGAAGACTGGAGAGCAGTGATGTGCGGGTTGTTTTTTCCGAACCGCAGCTGCCGATAACCTCCCTCTGCACCCGCCCGAGCCCGACTTCCGGGTTCCTTTAATAGACCTGCGCCACCAGAAACGTAACTAGAGGGGGGCGGGCCCTGGCGCAGGACGCACAGCCGGGCCCCCGGCCCCCTCCGTACGCCCGGAACTGGCCGGGAATAAGCGGCACGCGAACTGCCAGGGGGCCCTGAGGGGGTGCGGGCCCTGGCCCGCTCGCACCCCCTGCTCCCCCGATAGTTCTGCCACTGCGCGCCAGCCTGCCTCATCGATAAAGTCACAAAGGGGCCGGGGCAAGCAGGCGCGTGGCTATGAAACCAGAAGCCGGCAGTGGTGGGCGTGGAGAGCAGAAGAAGAGCTTGACACGGACCCACCACCCTTAAATGGGGGGTGCGAGGTCGGCCCGAACCCTACCGGCCGGCCCCTAAATCACTACCAGAGAGGGAACTTCAATTGTTCCTAAGATTTGTATCGTTGACCGTCATGTTAGCCAGAGTTTTTTTTCTTGGGAAGTTTTCAAAAAAGCTAACAGAGAGCCAAGAGAAAGTCCTAGACCCTTCCAGTGCTTTATATACACTCTGGGGCCACATGGCTTTTCCAGTCATGAGCTTAACCACCACCTTTGAAGATTTGGCATCAGTGTAGAGTCTACACAAGGGAAACATCAATCCAGCAGGTTTCTTCTATGATTTCACTAGTAAGGGGGATACCCATTTTGCCTTCACCCCTTCATTTGTACCATGCGACTGAACGATGAGTTATGACCCTGAGCTTAAAATCTAAAAGCAGCATTTGGAATGAGTTTGTGTTTATATAAATGTAATATCCCTACTATAAAACAGGCTCCAGGAGCACAAAAGTGGCCCATAAAGATTAGCTGGTTATTGATCACTATTCTAAATACTGGCTCTGTTGAGCATTTGTCTTTCATTTCTTCCCATTAGGTTTAATGTGCTGTATCCATCTTCTTGACTGCGCACGGCTCATGTCCTCAACTTCCGCAGCAGAGAAGTCTACGAGATCCGCTTTCTCCCATGGTCAGTCATTTGGCTGACAGCTGCTCGCACATCTAGAAGTAAAACATATTTGTTTCCTGTACGGCAATTTCATATTCTCATTATTGGAACACTGGTGCATAGGCTGGATTTCATCCTGTTGTCATGTAAAAAAACAAAAAACAAAACAAGAAAACATGCCCCTCATTAAGTACAAAAAAAACACCCCAGGGTGCCTAGTGTTTTATATTTTCCATCAGGTGGCTGAAGTTTGACACCAAGGCTTAATAACAAGCAGCCTTATGAGATGGTTCTGTTCCGACCACATGATTTGTCGCATGTTATTGTTCTCCGCAGGCACAAAACACACGTTCCTGTGACATATAAATCCTTATTATACCTTATTATAAAACTGCACGTGTGCGCTGTAAATGATGGCGCTAAAGAGGCCATAAATTCATGATCCTAAGAGCTTACTATTTTAATGTAAACTTGTCAGCTGCAGGTTTGCAAAGTACCTGGGAGTTTTCTTGCTATTAAACTGGCAAATACGCTCGTGAGTTCCCCCTAAACGATTGAAGGAATTAGCTGAAACATTCATGCTGATATGATTAATTATAGACAGGTCTCATGCATCTGGCACTTACATCACATCAGATGCATTAAAGGGATACTGTCATGGGAAAAAAAAATTTTTTCAAAATGAATCAGTTAATAGTGCTGCTCCAGCAGAATTCTGCACTGAAATCCATTTCTCAAAAGAACAAACAGATTTTTTTATATTCAATTTTGAAATCTGACATGGGGCTAGACATATTGTCAATTTCCCAGCTGCCCCAAGTCATGTGACTTGTGCCTGCACTTTAGCAGAGAAATGCTTTCTGGCAGGCTGCTGTTTTTCCTTCTCAATGTAACTGAATGTGTCTCAGTGGGACATGGGTTTTTACTATTGAGTGTTGTTCTCAGATCTACCAGGCAGCTGTTATCTTGTGTTAGGGAGCTGTTATCTGGTTACCTTCCCATTGTTCTTTTGTTTGGCTGCTGGGGGGGAAAGGGAGGGGGTGATATCACTCCAACTTGCAGTACAGCAGTAAAGAGTGATTGAAGTTTATCAGAGCAAAAGTCACATGACTTGGGGCAGCTGGGAAATTGACAATATGTCTAGCCCCATGTCAGATTTCAAAATTGAATATAAAAAAATCTGTTTGCTCTTTTGAGAAATGGATTTCAGCGCAGAATTCTGCTGGAGCAGCACTATTAACTGATTCATTTTGAAAAAATATTTTTTTTTCCCATGACAGTTTCCCTTTAACTATCCCCGTCCCAGCTTTATATTCCAATACATGCGAGTTTTATACTTACAAGGGCTTATTTACTTGTGCAAGCGCAATGGGAAACTTGCGCTTTCCCCCCATAGTGAGTTGGGCCTAAAACCACTTTTATTAAAGGTACTTGCGTTAAAATGCGCTCAGTGCTGCTCGGTTCTTGCACCCTACGTCTACAGTACAGGCGCAACACACTTGCAGCTAAAGAATCATGGAAATGACACCAAGAAGACTTGTGCAAATATCTGGCCAGATTTTCAACAAAGCACAGTTGTGTCCATTTTGGCGAATCAGGCATAATTGCGGTAGACACAGCCCAAGTGAGCTGCACCTAGTGAGAATAGGTGGGGAAAAAAACATTGCGATTGTGCTTGACATAGTACTTTGCTCACTGCGTCTAGGTAGATGAATGCAGTGACAAATATAAAGATCCACGACCATGGAACTAGGAGACAACTTTACCATCATATAGGATTTCCAGCAAATTTTAGCATAATTAATACACATTTTTTTCTGACAGCCTGGAAAGTATTATTATTAGTCCCAGGGCCGCCATCAGGGGGGCACAATGGGTACTGCTGTACTGGACCGAGGCCTGAAGAGGGGCCCGGCTGTGCTGCACTTTTCGAAATAGCCGGGCCCCTCTCGACATCGCCAAAGCGGTACCGCCTCTCCTGAAGTCCTGCACAGCCGAAATGCCAAAGTGCTGAAGAGCCAAAGTCACGAAAACAGCCAAAATCAAAGTCCTGAATCGCAAAATACCCAAAGTCACGAAAACAGCCGAAATTGAAGTCCTGAACCCGCGAAAAGACCAGCAGTCATGAAAACAGCCGAAATTTAAGTCTTGAAACGGCGAAAAGACCTGAAGTCACAAAAACAGCCGAAATTGAAGACCTGAAACCGCGAAAATACCCAAAGTCACGAAAACAGCCGAAATTGAAGTCCTGAATCCGCGAAAAGACCAGCAGTCATGAAAACAGCCGAAATTTAAGTCTTGAAACGACGAAAAGACCTGAAGTCACGAAAACAGCCGAAATTGAAATTGATCTATAGGCCCCTGCAACCAATGTTTTTTTAAAAAAATATTCTCTAAGGGGCCCCGAATATTTTGTTGTACGGGGCCTCGTGATTTCTAATGGTGGCCCTGCTTATCCCCCAACACCCACATCTAAGGAACATCAACACCAGTAATCAAGGCACCTATGCAATGGAGGATTCTATTTAAAGGAGAAGGAAAGGTATTTTTATTGTAGTTAGGGTGCCTAAAGGTAAGTACCCCCGATTGATTGTATTGACTTACCTGAAACCCCGGCCGATGCTCCTATCAACAGAAAACTGCACCGGCCTGGGGTTATACCAGTGAGCACCATGGAGCGATCCTCTTTCAGCTTCCTCTTTCTTCAAATTTCCCGGGGCAGATGCATGCGCAGTAGGATAAAATAGTCGGCTTTTCCGCTAAAGTTCGGCTTTTTGCTCTACTCAGTAGTAGAAGTTGATCGCTCCGTTGCGTTCACTGGAAGAATCCTGGGCCGGTGCAGTTTTCTGCTGAAAGGAGCACAGGTAAGTGTGGGTGTCAGGTTAATAAATAGAACAAAGGTGGGTGCCTAACTTTTGGCACTTATTATAGAAAAATTGTCTTTCTATCCGGTGGTAGAATTTAATAAAGCCAGGACTATGTTTGGGGACAACAGTACTATTTTTGCTATGGTGCCCTACTAAAAATTTTTTAAAGAATAAATATACCCAATAGGAATGTTTTGCCACTAGTATAATAATATATAACGTACTTGGAATCAAGTACACAGTATTTTTATTCAGGTATGGGACCTGTTATCCAGAATGCTTGGGACATGAAATAACCCCATATAGGCTTGTTATAAGGATGAAATATTATCAATTATATGTTAGTTGGGATCAAGGACAAGTTACTGTTTCATTAGGAAACATTTTTAAAAAAATCTGAATTATTTTGTTAAAATGGAGTCCATGGGGTAGATTCACTAAAGGGCGAATTTTCGCCACTTCGCCATACCTCGCACAACTTCGCCAGGCGCAAATGCACTACGAATATGGTAATTCACTAAAATGCAAAGTCTTGTCCCGAACGTTGATCGCTGGCGACTTTTTTCTAGCGTTACTTCGGCAGTGCGAGCATTTCATAGCGAAGATGCGCTAGCATTCATTTGTGCCTAGCGAAAATTCGCTAGTGATCTTGCGCTTAGGTCAATTTGCATACGGCAGGTTATTTAAAGTTGTATGGACGTCTTTATTATAAAAGTTACCACTTTTTATTACAAATGTCCAGGGAACCTTAATAAAGACAAGAGAGTTAATACAATGCCCTACACATGAGCCCACTGTAAAGTTAATGTTCCTTATGTTATAAAATGTCTGGAGAAAACCAGTTACCCAAAAAAAGTTTGTTAGTCCTTTTGCAGGCTGAAAAAAGGAAAAGTCGCCAGCGTTTTTGGAACTTTAATGCATTTTCGACTCACAGGATCTGATGTAAGTGACAGAAGATTGAGGAAGATCTAGCTTTTTTTAAGCACTTCGCCTGGTCTGAGGTGGTCAACTCTGGCGAAAGAGTTAACGTTCATTAAAATCCGCACTTTTGTTAATTTGCGGACTAGCGATTGTTTGCCAGAGGGTCGGTCCCATTCGCTAGCGAATTGGTTCCTGCTTCTGCATCGCTACTGAATTGCCGATGTCCCTGCGGGTGGCAACGCTGGTGAAAATTCGTTACCGTTAGCCACATCGCCCTTTAGCGAATTCAGGTAATTTAGATCTTTCTGGATAATGGATTTCCAGATAACGAATCCCATTCCTATATTATTAATAATTCATGATTTGGAATATTGTCTTAAAATGGGAGGGATAGACTTCCCATAATAGCTTTAATTGATTTTCGAAACGGCAGAGCATGGTCATGAATACATCTACAGTAGGAAGGCACCATAGACTAATCTTAGATTAAAGGGATTTGTAGGCACTTTCAGTGGAAGTACAATTACTGAGAGAATATTGGAGCCCTAGCTAAACAAAGGCCATATCCACGAATTAGGATCAATTAGACTGATATCATCTTTCTGAAATTGCACCAGGAAGTCCTAATCTCCATCCTCTGAATTTGCATTTAAGGATTTAGTGTCCTCAACTGAATTCCGAATCCCTCTCCGTATCCGTAAAAACAGTTTTGTGGCTCTGCATTAAGAAGTCCATAAAAACGTAAGTCCTGTAATTAGGATTCTTTATTTAGCCAACCAGATCCGATCTTTCCACCTGTTCTCTTCTAGCGCTCATGTTCTGGGACTTCCTGAGCCCCAAGAAGAAGTCAAATGTCAGGAGTTGCACGTGAATAATGAGAGTCAAGTAGCCACACATGCTGGGAACAGAGAGTCTCCACATCCGGAAAAGCTTTTTATACTGGAAGGACAGTTTTTGTAATGTTATTTGCATTGGATTTCTGCACTCGCATAACCTCTTCATTCTTCCCCAAGAAGCCGGTGCACAAATAAAAAAAAAGATGTCTGTCCGTTGTTTTATATTTATCAGCATGAGTTTATTTTTAGTGAAATAGGGATACAATTCGGCATAATGGAATGACGAGCTTATTTCATAGTGGATTGTCATTGGAAGGCCCTTGGGACATATTCATCTTCATTTTGTTTTTTATTAGAACATTTCAGAAGAGAATAGCTCTTAGTGATGAACTGTACATACCGGGCAGTTATATTATAGGCTGAGGGCAATGGCTGCAATATTCCATTAAAGGAGAAGGAAAGCTCCAAGACAGTTTATTGGCTAGAATGCTATATTTATTCTGCAGAATGCGTTACCATACCTGAGTAAACAGCTGTAGACACTGTCTCTTTTTGTTTAGGATAGAAGCTGCCATATAAGCTTGGTGTGACATCACTTCCTGCCTGAGTCTCTCCCTGCTCACTTACAGCTCTGAGCTCAGATTACAGCAGGGATGGGAGGAGAGAGGGGGAGAGGAGCAAACTGAGCATGCTCAAGCCCTAGCCCTGGAGGTTTAAGCTGAAAACAGGAAGTCTGATACAGAAGCCCATGAGTACACAATAGAAGGAAAGAAATGTGCTGTTTCTTTTGACAGAGGACTCAGAGCAGCATTACTTTGAGGGATTACTGGTGTATTTACATAGACCTTTCTGATAAAGCTTACTTAGTTTTAGCCTTTCCTTCTCCTTTAATGCTTATTTCTGCTGTTATAAATAAGCCAAACATCCACATGAAATTTGTATGGATAATGAAAAATGGAGGGGATGTTGATGATTATGCCTGACGCATTTCACTCGGCTGAAAAGTGTCCTTTTTCCCATTCACATAAGTGGTAGTGCAGGTATGAGAAAATGCCCCTGTGTGACATTAATTTATAGGTTTCTGTACATAAGCAGCTACTTGTTGCCAAATCAGTTATTCCTGACCTGACCGACAAATTTTCAGTACACTTATTGGATCAAAAACGACACCCGTTGGACTTTATTAGTTGGGCTGATTCACCATGTTTTTTTACCCACAATGTAGCAATTTCCATGTGTATAGTTGCTGGCACTGTTCTGGGTCTAAGGGCAGAGACACACGCTGCTATTTCGGGAGTTTAGTCGCCCCGCAACAAATCGCTTCTTCTTCAGGCAACTAATCTCCCCAAACTGCCATCCCACAGGCGATTTACATTTTAGCCGGCACTTGGATCGCTTCAACTTTCAGAAATTGCCCGAAGTTTCCTCGTTAGGCTACTTCTAGCGACTTCGGAAAACGAAGCGTTCCGTGTGCCATCCTGCCGTCGATTTACATTCTAGCAGGCGGGAAGGCAGTTCGGGGAGATTAGTCGCCCGAAGAAGAATCGATTAGTCGCTGGGCGACTCATCTCCCGAAATAGCAGCGTGTGTCTCTGCCCTTAAAGTTTAATTCAAAGCAGCTCATGAAGTTTAAGAGCATTAAAGGGGATCTGTCACCCTAAAAAATAATTCCAAATCCAGTTTTATGAAGTTAGTCAAGCAAAATAAACTTCGCTTACACTATATACAAGATTTAATTCGTCTTTCTTTTAGTCTTGTAAATCACGATCACATCAAGCAGGCAGCAGCCATTTTGTGCACACTATTAATAAGGCAAGCTAAAATCTTGCCAAATCATGTAAATCTTGTCTTTGCACCAAAATGGGGCACCTGATGCCCATGCCCGTGCACTGGCTACAAAATGAATGTAAGGTGAGCAGCGACATGTAGGAATCGCAGAGTGGAAAGTTAAAGTAATTGGCTGCCCCGCCTCTAAGGCATAAAGGAGGAGCAGGCAATATATGATTGACAGCTGAGAGTTTTAAATGAGTTTATAACCGGTATGGTTGTTTTAATAAAAAAAAAGAATTTGGGTTTCATGATTCATTTTAAAAGGACTTTAATTATACAGATTTTCATGTGTGGGTGACGGGTCCCCCTTTAAGTGCCCTTTTGAGGCACAAAAAGCGTAAGGATTTTTTTATGATTGCACATGGAGTAAAATAAACTAGAATGCTTTTAAACCTCATGAGCTGCTTTGTGCTGAAAAGCCGAAGTCTCGAATGCGCAAGTGCCGAAAAGCCAAACAGCTGAAGTCCCGAAGCGGAAAAAAGACACGAAAACAGACGAAATTGAATTCCTGAATCGGCGAAAAGACCCACGAAAGGAGGCGAAGTTGAAGCCACGAGTTGAATTCCTCTGAACACCAATGTGTGTTTTTTTTATTTTTATAAAGCCCTGGCCACCAATGTATTATTGTAATATTCTATAGGCCCCTGCCACCAATGTTTTTTTAAAAAAAATTCTTTGGGGCCCCAATTTTTTATTTAACTTGTAAGGGGGGGCCCTAGCGCCAACGTTTTTTTAAAAAAATATTCTTTGGGGCCCCAATTTTTTTTTAATTTGTAAGGGGGGCCCTGGTCACCAATAGCTTTTTATAACTTGTGTGTTGGGGTTACCTTTTTTAGCACCGATGTCTGTGTGGTCTTTTAACTGTGATGTAGAGTGGGTGGGATCTGGGGCGGGGTTTGGGGTGGGCAAGTTTTGTTGTATGGTGCCCCGTGATTTCTAATGGTGGCCCGATTACCTGTCCCTGCACGACAGTTAGGTTGAATTGAGGGCTGAAGGAGGCTTTATTACAGAATTGCTCAGAGCCTTCCCAGAATTTGTAGACTCCAGACTCTAATTTGCAGCTTATTCATTAAAATCTTATGTGAAAATGCTGGGGACCCAGACCTCTACTATTTTGCATTGCCAAGAAAGTCTGGAAGCCTGAGTTGAGGATGGCATGGTGACCTTCTTGTTATGATTGAGCGCACTTTAAATTCAATGGAGGGGTCATCATTTTTTTTTGGTACCCCCACAAACATGAATTACTCATGGAATGATGTCCATTGTAGTTCTGCAACAGCTGGAGAGAGGGAGGTCACGAGATTACAAGAATGGAAAGAAATCCCAACTATTCACCATGACCAAAGCTCAGATCAGCAAAGGAAAGTTACTGATGAAAACAAGTGAACTCATGTTGATGAAAATGTGTGTCTTCATGTGTTTTACTGGACATTTATAGAAAAATGACATTTAATGACTATATAAACTATAATAGTACTTATCTGTTATCTACTGTGTATCCTGTGCTTGAATGGCTGCCCCCATGGCTACCCAGCAGCTTGTTTATATAAACTATAGTAGTACTTATCTGTTATCTACTGTGTATCCTGTGCTTGAATGGCTGCCCCCATGGCCACACAGCAGCTTGTTTATATAAACTATAGTAGTACTTATCTGTTATCTACTGTGTATCCTGTGCTTGAATGGCTGCCCCCATGGCTACACAGCAGCTTGTTTATATAAACTATAGTAGTACTTATCTGTTATCTACTGTGTATCCTGTGCTTGAATGGCTGCCCCCATGGCTACACAGCAGCTTGTTTATATAAACTACAGTAGTACTTATCTGTTATCTACTGTGTATCCTGTGCTTGAATGGCTGCCCCCATGGCTACACAGCAGCTTGTTTATATAAACTATAGTAGTACTTATCTGTTATCTACTGTGTATCCTGTGCTTGAATGGCTGCCCCCATGGCCACACAGCAGCTTGTTTATATAAACTATAGTAGTACTTATCTGTTATCTACTCTGATCCTGTGCTTGAATGGCTGCCCCCATGGCTACACAGCCGCTTGTTTATATAAACTATAGTAGTACTTATCTGTTATCTACTGTGTATCCTGTGCTTGAATGGCTGCCCCATGGCTACACAGCAGCTTGTTTATATAAACTATAGTAGTACTTATCTGTTATCTACTGTGTATCCTGTGCTTGAATGGCTGCCCCCATGGCTGCACAGCAGCTTGTTTATATAAACTATAGTAGTACTTATCTGTTATCTACTCTGATCCTGTGCTTGAATGGCTGCCCCCATGGCTACACAGCAGCTTGTTTATATAAACTATAGTAGTACTTATCTGTTATCTACTGTGTATCCTGTGCTTGAATGGCTGCCCCCATGGCCACACAGCAGCTTGTTTATATAAACTATAGTAGTACTTATCTGTTATCTACTGTGTATCCTGTGCTTGAATGGCTGCCCCCATGGCTACACAACAGCTTGTTTATATAAACTATAGTAGTACTTATCTGTTATCTACTGTGTATCCTGTGCTTGAATGGCTGCCCCCATGGCTACACAGCAGCTTGTTTATATAAACTACAGTAGTACTTATCTGTTATCTACTGTGTATCCTGTGCTTGAATGGCTGCCCCCATGGCTACACAGCAGCTTGTTTATATAAACTATAGTAGTACTTATCTGTTATCTACTGTGTATCCTGTGCTTGAATGGCTGCCCCCATGGCCACACAGCAGCTTGTTTATATAAACTATAGTAGTACTTATCTGTTATCTACTCTGATCCTGTGCTTGAATGGCTGCCCCCATGGCTACACAGCCGCTTGTTTATATAAACTATAGTAGTACTTATCTGTTATCTACTGTGTATCCTGTGCTTGAATGGCTGCCCCATGGCTACACAGCAGCTTGTTAATATAAACTATAGTAGTACTTATCTGTTATCTACTGTGTATCCTGTGCTTGAATGGCTGCCCCCATGACTGCACAGCAGCTTGTTTATATAAACTATAGTAGTACTTATCTGTTATCTACTCTGATCCTGTGCTTGAATGGCTGCCCCCATGGCTACACAGCAGCTTGTTTATATAAACTATAGTAGTACTTATCTGTTATCTACTGTGTATCCTGTGCTTGAATGGCTGCCCCCATGGCTACACAGCAGCCCATGATACTAGATTTTTTTCCCTAAAAGGAGCACTGGCTTCCCTAATGTTGCCTTTCCATGTCCTTTACTTCAGTCAAATCAGTAGGATAATTGATATTTGATATTGATTTTTTAATACATTTAAAAATGGGTGAACAAATAGGAGATTTAATAGTTGGTTGGCAATATCATTGAGAAGAGTTTTCTGTGTTAAATAAGAAACAAAAAAATTAATTGCAACGTTAATCTTAAAAATCCATTTACTAAGGACAAACAAAAGCTGTTTATTGACTTTTATATCCGCCTGTGGTTCGTCGTGATTGTCTGACAAAAGTCTGGATCAGCTAATAATAATAATAATAATATAAATAAAGTACAGATTATGCAAGTTTTACACCAAGAAAGCTCTCTCTCTCTCTCTCTCTCTCTCTCTCTCTCTCTCTCTCTCTCTCTCTCTCTCTCTCTCTCTCTCTTCTGGTTTGCGCGGCTTAAAAGGAAAATATTCCGACTGAATCATCCTGGTGTGCGTTTCATTTTCGACGGCTAATGAAAAGCCAGACTTGTTTAGAAATGATGAAATTCCCCCATAAATTCCATGAAACCATTTCTTCATTAACAACAAATGATTGTTTATGAGGAAGACATTAGTTAAAACATTTGTTTTGGAACATTTCGGTTCTTTCCTTTATACAAAGTCGGGTGGTTGCTCATGCACCAATTAACGCGTCTCGATCCTTTCGCTGAGAAATTCGCGAATTTTTCGGCAAATCGAAATAGGAGGAATTCGTACATCACTAATCACTACAGCATACATTGTGGGCTTCTGAACCAACCCAAGGCATATCATTTTATGATGTCGTTTTTATTAATAAATGACACTGTTTACACTGCAAATAATTCACTGTACAATATAAAATTTGATTCCTGAACCAACAAGTGTATTTAGTTGTAATATTGGTGTGTAGGTGCATCTCAGGTCATTTTGCCTGGTCATGTGCTTTCAGAAAGAGCCAGCACTTTAGGATGGAACTGCTTTCTGGCAGGCTGTTGTTTCTCCTATTCAATGTAACTGAATGTGTCTCAGTGGGACCTGGATTTTACTATTGAGTGCTGTTCTTAGATCTACCAGGCAGCTGTTATTTTGTGTTAGGGAGCTGTTATCTGGTTACCTTCCCATTGTTCTTTTAGGCTGCTGGGGGGAGGGGGTGATATCACTCCAACTTGAGGTACAGCAGTAAAGAGTGACTGAAGTTTATCAGAGCACAAGTCACATGACTGGGGGCAGCTGGGAAACTGACAATATGTCAGATTTCAAAATTAAATATTAAAAAAATCTCTTTGCTCTTTTGAGAAACGGATTTCAATGCAGAATCCCTTTAAGAAGTAAATATCTGTGCCTCCGGAGATGCATGGAGACCAAGTCACAACATACAGTATTAATACTAGGGATGCACAGAATCCAGGATTCGGTTTCGGGATTCGGCCAGGTTTTGGTTCGGCATTCAGCAAAGATTCTGTCTTTTTCAGCAGGATTCAGATTAGGCCGAAACCTTCCGCCCAGTCGAACCGAATCCAAATCCTAATTTGCATATGCAAATTAGGGACGGGGAGGGAAATTGTATGACTTTTTGTCACAAAACAAGGAAGTAAAAAATGTTTTCACCTTCTCACCCCTAATTTGCATATGCAAATTAGGATTCGGATTTGGTTCGGTATTCGCCGAATCTTTCGCGAAGGATTTGGGGGTTCGGGCGAATCCAAAATAGTGGATTCAGCGCATCCCTAATAAATACGATATAAAATTCAAGCTAAATGGCTGATTAGTAATTCATTCAGATTTGCATTACATGGCAGCTCAGAATGCATTCAGCATTATTATTCTTATTATTGTTATTAATACAGGTATGGGACCTGTTATCCAGAATGCTCTGGACCTGGGGCTTTCTGGATAAAGTAAAGAGAAATATGCAGAATCGTTTTTATACTTTAATAAATAATAGTAAAATTGCACAAATTTTCTCCGTGCATTCGCAATTAAGAACAATGTTAATGAAAGTACAAGTCTTTAGCGTCTCTCAGAACATACTGCGCATGCCCAGACTTCATGGTAACGAAGCTGCCCATTTTCTACAGGCGAAAGGCGTCGGAGCAGTGACGTACGCGGATGTTCCGAGAGACGCTAAAGACTTGCGTTTTCACTGCAAGGACTTTTAACATTGTTCTTTAATGCGAACGCACAGAGAAGATTTGCAAGTGCAAAAAAAATGTTGACGCGAGATTTTTCGGATGCACGTCCAAAATTTTTGGATGCCGGTGAATTCCCTATTCAGCAGCTATACAGCTTCCGGTTGAAATTTTTAGTTATTTCGTTTAGTTTAGTTATTATGTATAAAATAAAAGCCTTACGCATTTCGTATCCCCCAAGGACACTTCATCACAGCCTATGATTAAGCGTCCTTGGGGGACACGAAATGCGTAAGGCTTTTATTTTTTATACATAATGTACAATAAAGATTTTTTGTATTGTTTAAATTTTGGGATCCTGGATTCTACAACTTTTTGACTTTGGTGTTCCGGAGCGGTGCCTGCCCACAATCGTCATTTTTGTGTATACTGTAAGTAGAGCTTAACCAATAACAGCATAATGTGCTACATGAAGAATATTGTATCCTTTTCACAGTGATGGAGTGGGTTACACTGCGACTTACACAACAGGGTCAGGGCCTTCGCCAAGAGGAAGCTCTCCCTTTAAGAGGTAGTAGAACTACACCACACAGACTATTATATGCAAAGGATAGATAACTTGGACGCCAGGAGGTTCTGTGATGAAATAACAGATGGATTTATTTACAAGAGCAACAATATTGACCACAGGTTTACTCACGTATGAGGCAATGCAGGTGCAACAAGTCAGAAGAAGAAGAAGAAGGCAAATCATTTAGAAACTGTAAAAAAGAAACAATGACAAGTTGCTTAGAAGTAGCCATCGTATAACATACTAAGGGGCAAATTCAGTAACCTCCGGAAATTCGCCAGCGACGGCTTCGCTCACATCGCCGCACTTCTCCAGACGAAAATTCGCCAGGACAATGATCATTCACTAAAATGCAAAGTTGCGTCCAGGGTGCCAAGCGATGGTGAATTTTCGCTAGCGTTAATACTACAAGCAAAGCGAAGTTGCGCTAGCGTTGGCTAATTTGCATACGGCGGGAAGTTAAAGTACAATGGACGTATATGTTGCAGCAAATACATTACATTACACAAGTCCAGGGAACCTTAATAAAATAAAATAAAGTTGTTATATTGCCCTACACATGAGCCCAGTGTATAGTTTATGTGCCATATGTTAGGATAGGGGGAAGCCGGTTACCCCAGAAAAAAAATTACGTTCTTTTGCAGCCTATCACCCTGAAAAACAGAAAAGTCGCCAGTGTTTTTTGGGACTTAAAATGGAACTCCTATCTACTCTATTGCACTTCGCCTGGTCTGAGGTGGTGAAGGCAAGTCTGGCGCAAGAGGTAACGTTCAGTAAAATCCATATCGTAGTGAATTTGCGTAGTTATGCCCATTTACCACCTGGCGTTAGAGTGTGAAGTAGCGCCACAGTCTATCTCCTTCGCTAGCCAATTTACGCCAGCGCCCATTAGGAAATCGGCGAAGTCCCGAAATGACGTCACGCTGGTGAATTTTCACCAGCGTTCGTCACTTCGCCCTTTAGTAAATTTGCCCCTAAAAGTTAACTGAAAGGTTAACCAACCTTTTTACTATAGAATAAGCCCTGGCCTCTATATATGTATATATTGTATATACAGTAGCACCAAGAAAAGGCTATCGTTCAATAGCCAATAACTGGCCACTTCAGGTGCAACTGCCTTACACGACTCCATAAGTCATTTCATTATTTGGGGGCCGATTCACTAAATTCGAGTGAAGGATTCGAAGTAAAAAAACTTCGAATTTCGAAGTGTTTTTTGGGCTACTTCGACCATCGAATGGGCTATTTCGACCTTCGACTACGACTTCGAGTTCGAATGATTCGAACTAAAAATCGTTCGACTATTCGACCATAATAATCGAAGTACTGTCTCTTTAAGAAAAAACTTTGACCCCCCTAGTTCGCCATCTAAAAGCTACCGAACTCAATGTTAGCCTATGGTGAAGGTCCCCATAGGCTTTCCTACGTTTTTTTGATCGAAGGATAATCCTTCGATCGTTGGATTAAAATCCTTCGAATCATTCGATTCGAAGGATTTTATCGTTCGATCGAAGGAATAATCCTTCGATCGTTCGATCGAACTATCTGCGCTAAAATCCTTCGACTTCGATATTCGAAGTCGAAGGATTTTAATTCCCAGTCGAATATCGAGGGTTAATTAACCCTCGATATTCGACCCTTTGTGAATCGGCCCCCTGATGTAACAGTTTTAGCAGCGTAAAACGATGTATAAGCTCTGCACATGGTGTAACTGCTAATTCTGCTTGTGACATGTGTGAGACATATTGAAATACTTTTATGATTTTACAACTCCACGACTGTTTATGATAGTGATCAATTCCATAAACTGCAGAGGAATCTCTTAAATCGCTCCCTCTGGAAATATGAACTAATGAAAAGGATGAAATGAGAACGCATCTTGGGGCTTGGGTTAATATAAAAGGAATCCTGTTTAATGTGGTGGATATAATAGAAAGAGATGTTGACATAATTCTGTTTACATCGTCTTTATCCCTGCATGTACCGCCATAAACTTTTTTAAAGGAGAACCAAACCCTTAATTATAAAAACCCCTATCTCCCTACTCTACATAGACCCACCTACCCAGGGGTGATCTTGGTCATTTTGCCGCCTGAGGCGACCTTCGTTTTGCCACCCCTCCCTACGGCACTTACCTCTTCATTCCCGGAGGGGGTCGGGGGTGGTCCACGCCGTGCTGGAGGGGTCGAGGGTGGTCCACGTCGCTAGCGCAGAGAGTGCAATTGTGCTCTCTGCACTAGAAGAGCCGAATTTCCGGGTTACATATCAAAACCACAGACCGCTGTCAATGCGCTGATCAAGAATATCAGGAATCCGGCACAATTAACATCAAGATTCGACTTTATTCACACATAGGAAGGATAACAGTGGAGGGTGTACAATTCTAACGCGTTTCATGCCCCATAGCTGGGCACTTCATCATTGAAGTGCCCAGCTATGGGGCATGAAACGCGTTAGAGTGACCGACATATCGCGAGAGCAGCGATCGAGCAGGACGGAGTGAGGAGTGACCGGCATATAGCGAGAGCAGCGATCGAGCAGGACGGTACTTTGGTCTGGATGAGCTCCGCCATTGATGCTCCGTGAGTAGAGCTTTACATAGTTACATAGTTAAATTGGGTTGAAAAAAGACAAAGTCCATCAAGTTCAACCCCTCCAAATGAAAACCCAGCATCCAACGGAAATTCGGCTCTTAGTTACCAGGAGCAGCATTTTTTCCACGGGCGCCATCATCTTCTCTTCAGCAATCTTCTGGACAACTGCCCATGCACCAAAAGTGGCGGAAATTTCCGAGGCGCCAGAAGAAGACTTGAAGATTACCGAAGAGAAGAAGATGGCGTCTGTGAACTCCGCTGCACAGAATATGCACCGAGGGGTAAGTAAAGAATTACGGGCATTTACCAGGGGTAACACCTAGGCTGGGGGGAGCAGGTAGGGGGGTCTATGTAGGGTAGGGGTTTTTATGATTAAGGGTTTGGTTCTCCTTTAAGCAAAATCGCATGTCAGACTAGAAATTCCATTCTAATATAGGGGGTAACGGTTTCCACAGTGGAAGTCCCTGCACTTTTGTTGGGAACTACCATTAAAGAGCATCATACTGTATTGTGGATATTGAACAAAATATTTGGGTTTTATGGCCTTTCTTGCCAAAAAAAACAAGGGGAAGTAAAAAGAGAGGGTGGCTCAAAAGTGTAAAGATGATGCTCCACTGGGCTCTGTGTTTAGGACTGTGTAAGAGTCGTCATACATTAAAGGGCAGATTTATCAAGGGTCGAATTGTTTATTTTAGTGTAATTTGACTAGGGAATAGTCCAAATTCGAAATTCGAAATTTATCATGTACTGTTCCTTTAATAATTCTAATTCAGCTATTTGCCATCTAAAACCTGACAAATTTGGTGGACTTTTGAAAAAAAATTCAATTGAAATTTTTTTAAAAAATTACATTTTTAAAATTCGAGTGAATAGGATCGACCTGTAAACTCAAATCGATTTTGAATCAAATTTCAAAATTCACGTTTTTTCACCAAAAAAAATGTAAAGAAAAAAAAAAAGGTCCTCCAAACGACTCCAAATCGATTGTAGGAGGTCCCCCATAGGCTAAAACACCATTTTGGTAGGTTTTTAGATGGCAAATATTCGAATTCGCACATGATAAATTTCAAAATTTGAATTTGGAATTTGTTTTAAACTTGAATTCGGACTATTCCCTAGTCGAATTACACTAAAATAAACTCATTCGAATTTAATTTAAATCGGCACTTGATAAATTAGCCCATTGATTTTGGGTTAATGCTCCTCTTGGTCTCCACTGTTGTTTCAGAGTCAAAGTATTCTGGCCTTGTTGGTGGGCACCTCACTTTAATTTATGAAAATATAGAATACATTGAACTTATATTTGTAATGGGGAAAGGGAAAGTCTACACAAGGCCTCCATAATTCAAAGAGATATAATTTATTGATAAACTTCCTATGCCATATAAAAGAAGACACAACAATGGTTCGGAGCACTGGCACTTGGGCTTATGATATAATTTTGAATACTTTATTACGCGCAAAAACCACAATTCTCGTAGACCTGTCTTGTGGTGAACCCCAGATGGTCACTGTCTTAAAGTGAGGACCTTTGAAAAGAACTGAAATTATTTTTGTGTAATAGACAGCAAATTTGCACCTTGCACCATAATTGTATCAGTCTGCTCTTTCTCCAACCACCATGGTTTTATGTGGAGTACTTTGTTACTCCAGTTCCATCTTACCTTTACTACTGCCAGTTATGACTTGTACAATCGACTGCCCACAGTCTTAGCTAGAAGACCATCGCCCACATTTTTTTGTCTGATTTTTTTTTTCCAGGGACAAATTTCCATTTCGGGCAAAATCAAGTTGTGTAGTGCCTCTTACTGCTGTTGCACTTACCAGTCTTTGTAACTGTGGTGCCCATTTATTTATAATGCCTAAATAAGAGAATGACCATTTGATTATTTTTCTAGAGTTGATGGACCTCTAAGGGACCACCAGAGAACCTGACTTAGACCAATAGGACGTAGCAAGTCCTACATATTATAAGTGATGCATAAGGCTGTGATGGGAATAAGAAATGGCTGATGGATTCATCCTTGGCTGTGATCCTCTGGGGGGTCCTCTGCTTCTCTTACCGGATATTCCAGCCAATACACAGCATATTATGGTGTGCACAAAGAATTTTGTGGGAAACCACAACATTTTGTTTCATAGTTACATAGTAAGTTAGGTTGAAAAAAGAAACACGTCCATCAAGTTCAACCTTTTAACTCTATTTTAACTGCTAGTTGATCCAGAGGAAGGCACATTTTTGCAAAATTGGGGTTCTTTTGCATTAAAGAAAGTAAAAATGGGATTTTATTTTTTTGCCTTTACATGCCCTTTAATTTTGAATACATTTTTACAGAATTCTTTTTTTATTTCATGCTGATTTTCAGTTTTTTTTTTTTAAAATGATTTTAAGGACTTTTCAAGGATTTTAATCAGACTTATTTTTGTGACACCATGTACTTATATAAAATCTATGCAAAATATATATTGAGGTCTTTGTGTTGATAATGCTTAGTTCTGGTTATGACCCGATAAAAACTCTCCTGCTGCAATACTACAGTATACTATATACTAATATAATATGGATTGTTTGTATTGGTGTGACGTTACGTTTTGGTATCCCTTATTCATATATAATAAATATAATAGTGATTTGAGATGTAGGCTTGACAGTTAGAGCTGAAGTGAGGAGGAGGAGGGAATTTAAACAAACAAAAAAAATGCACTTGTAGAATTTGCCATCTTAAATTGTTCACTGGATTTTGATTACACTTGACTGCGTTGCCAACGATACTCAAAGGGCGATGAGATTACGCAGCCAGGTGTGGAGGTTGCACTAGAACTACCTTTTAATGAATAAATTCGCCAGGCGCGAATTCGTGGCGAATTTCTACATTTTGCTGCTGGTGAATAAATTTGCGAAAATTCTCAGGCCAAAAATCCGGTGAGAAGAGTCGTGCGCATAAAAATTGTCGCTTGTCAAAATTATTCAGACACCCATTGACTTTAATGCATTTGAACAAAATAGGCGCTCGTATAAAGATTATTTTGCGGGCATTGAAACTGATACACAGCAAAATAATTTTGATGCCCATTGAATTCATTGAATTCGCTAAATTTTCGTCGTTCCGGAAATTAGCAAATGTACGGGAAATTCATAAATTTTTTGGCGAAGTGAAAAAGACAAATCCGCCTATCACTGTCTATCATTGGAAGCCCAATATGCAGCGCACAAATAACAAGTTTTGTGCACTGTGGTAGGCAGTGGGAACCAGCATCCAAATTGTTGGCCCATATTTCAGGCCTAACCCTCCATTTTTCAAAAGAGCAAACAGATTTTTTTTATTTTCAATTTTGACATATTGTCAGTTTCCCAGCTGCCCCAGTCATGTGACTTGGGCCTGCACTTTAGGATGGAACTACTTTCTGGCAAGCCGTTATTTCTCCTGCTTAATCTAACTGAATCAGTCTCAGTGGGACTTGGCTGTTACTATTGAGTGTTGTTTTTAGATCTACCAGGCAGCTGTTATCTTGTGTTAGGGAGCTGCTATCTGGTTACCTTCCCATTGTTCTGTTGTTTGGCTGCTGGGGGGAAAAAGGGAGGGGGTGATATCACTCCAACTTGCAGTACAGCAGTAAAGAGTGATTGAAGTTTATCAGAGCACAAGTCACATGACTAGGGGGAGCTGGGAAACTGACAATATGTCTAGCCCCATGTCAGATATCAAAATTGAATATCAAAAAAAATATGTTTGGTCTTTTGAAAAATGGATTTCAGTGCAGAATTCTGCTGGAGCAGCACTATTAACTGATGTATTTTGAAAAAAAACAGGTTTTCCCATGACAGTGTCCCTTTAAGTATAAACTGATGGGATTCTGACCAGTCTGTGCATCAACAAGTTAGAACACTCCAACCTGCCTTCCTTTTTGTTTCTCAGCAATACCGTGAAATTAGACAGATTCTTTTATAACCTGCTTCTCTTTGTTCTAATCAGTTTTGTCAATGACTTAAATAACCATTTACCAGGTGATAATATTTAACCCAAGACCATTATGCAGACGGCTTTGATTTTATGGGGCAGATTCACTAAAAGGCGAAGTGGCCGTCGCTAGGGAAAATTCAATGGAAATCCAATCCGCAGGGACATCACCAATTCTCTAACAGGTGTAGGTGACAATTCGCTAGCGAACAGGACCGTCGCTAACGTTCGTTCGCACTCTATCGACAGGCGACTTTTCGCTCAGGCAAATGGTCATTGATCCGCAAATTCAGTAAAGTGGAGATTTTACTGAACGTTACCTCTTTCCCCAGAGTTGATTTCGCCACCTCAGACCAGGCGAACTGCTAAAATGAAGTTAGATCTTCCTCAATCTTATGTCCCTAACATCCTATCCTGTGTGCCGAAAATGCATTAAAGTTCAAAAAACGCTGGCGACTTTTCCTTTTTTTAAGCGGGATTGCATTCAAAAGTCCTAGCTTAAACTTTTTGTTGGCCTAACATTTGACATTTGAGACGATTAATTTTACAGTGGGCTTATGTGTAGGGCATAATATTAACGCTTTTTCCTTGGACATTTCAAGCACCTCCAATAAAGACGTCTATACGACTTTAAATTACCTGCCCTATTCAAATAGACCTAAGTGTAAGATCACTAGGGAATTTTCGCTAGGCACAAACGAACGCTAGTGCATCTTTGCTATGAAATTCTCGCACTGCCGAAGTAACACTGGCGAAATGTCGCTAGTGATCGGGGCCCAGGATGAAACTTTGCATATTTGTGAAATAGCGTAGTAGTAGCCAATTTGCACCTGGCGAAGTGGTGCGTGGAGGGCGAATCGGTCACTGGTGACAATTTGCCCTTTAGTGAATCTGCCCCTATATGTCCTAGCAGCTCTGTGATCTGTGCTGGGCAATATTCAGCATAGAATTGACCACAGACATTGGTTACAATATATGGGGGATCTTATCAAGGAAGCTCAACTTTTTGGGATAGTTTTATGTGTGGCTCTGTATTAGGACTATTTTACTACATGTCCAGCCTTGTGCTACGGTTACTCCCATGTTTAACTTCGTGTACATCCGTCGCAATGTAAGGAATGGCCAAAATGGTGTTCCTGAAGCAGCTCAGGGTGATACAATAAGTGTATTAGGTAACACATTCAGGCCTGGCCTGTGCAACCAGACATCCAAATCAACCACTCTGGAGAACCAGTATCATCAAACAAGTGATCATTTATTTGGTAGCATCTGGCACCTGAGGAAGGATCAGATAGATCCGAAACATTTAGTGCTACCAAATAAATGATCACTTGTTTGATGATACTGGTTCTCCAGAGTGGTTGATTTGGAATTATGAAGACAAGGAGAAGTGGTGGCTCCTATGCTCTGTTTGAGGAACCTGACACAGTGAGGACAAAAAGAGAGTCTTTTACCTACACCTGATTGACCTGTGCAACCAGACCCGTCTTTTGGGTGCATGGTATGAATGTATTTGGCATGCTCGGCTGTGGTGTCACTCCAGGTAGATTTTTTTGTAAGAATAATCCATCAGAAATTTGCAAGCCATAGAGCAATGATACTAATTTTTTAGTATGTCATACAATCTTAACAAATGACTTGAGTAATGATGGCCTGCAGATAAATACAAGGATGGCCTCAGTACCTTTAGACTACCAACTTGCAATACAACAACTAGACACTAGAGATGCTTCCAAGCTGACTTGGCAGAACATGACTGTTCATTTCCTGACATCGATATCTAGGGTTTTTGGGACTGTAGGGTCAGACTCACTGGCATGGGAGTTCATTGCTAGGGACATGTCTTCAGGAATGTTTTGCACTAGTTATGCCATTATGAATTAAATGTTGTCATACCATATAAAATACTGTTATTATACCCAAACAATTATTGGGTAAAATAATACAAGTGAAAAAGCCAGGGCAACCAATTAGATGTTTGCTCTAACTGGGTGTCCAGTGAATGGTAGTGCTGATTGGTTGCAATTGGTTCCCTTATTTTAGTGGGGAATCAGGCCAATTAGTTGCTCATACTAAATTGGGGTAATATAGTTTGTCTTCTTGATATTGTATCAAGTACCTCATGCTTAATTTTTTATGTTGCCAGAGGCTAACCAGTTTTTTTTTAACAGTCTGCGGCGTTGTAGTAGGCGTTGCCATGTAATGGATAATCAGAGGGCCATAACCAAGACATATTTAATTATTTTAGAATGTAAGCTCTATTGAGCAGAGTTGTCTTTACCTTATGCACGTAGTCTGTACTGTCAATATAAATACCCTTCTATTGTAGAAATATATAATATTTTAACTTATTACAATTCTGCCCCCTACTGGGCCGAGGTTAAAATGGGTATTTTTCTGTACCTTTTTTACTTAATGCCTTACTTTATCATTCCCACTATTATTAAAAATCCCCGACCCTCCTTATTCTTCAGCAGCGCCATTATCTATCTCATATAGTCATGGTAAGATAAATAACAAATACACTTATATTTGGTAGGCAGAGAAAAATAACATGGGCCAAAACATAGTTTATATATTTTGAAAATATATTTAAAAACATTAAAAATTTCTATTTTTCAACATATATTATATGTTATGTAGTACACTTAAATAGAGGTAATCCTATTTACAATATGTTGCAAATGCTTCCATTTCCAAATGCCAATCTCCATGTTTCAATAACATCATTATATAAATATACTTAACATACAATAAATATTTCTTACACATCGTGAAAATATATACTTTTTTTTTTCCCCCAAAAAGAACAAGGTCACATACATAAAACTTACATTTTTCAAAGTGTCTCACTTTTTTTTAACAAGGCGGTAGGCAGGTGACATGCAGAATATACGTTTGCCACAAACAGACCACGGCAAAACAAAATTTTCGAAAGGACAAAGGAAAAACGAAAAAAAAAAAACGAAAATAAATAAAAGAAAATAAAAGAAAAAAAGTCTGTGTTGCAGCTCAGTTCAGCTAAAACTGCCAAGCCTAGTATCCAAGTGGTATATTCAGTGGCATGAAGTAGCTTTTTTGTACGTTACGTCACTTTGCGTCCAACAGAACAGACAGTAAGTCCTCAACACTTCTGAAACTAGTCTAACTGCCTCATATCGTTTCCACTTGACAGTTTTGCATATTTTTTTTAAAATCATTGATTGTGTATTTGTATATACTGTACAAACAACAAAAACATATAGGAGGACATTTTTTTTAGACCACAGTTGTATTGGGGGACGTGATAGTGGGGCAGGGTCTCTATATATATTTGACAGCTAAGGAAGGCCACTTCTTGACTTCTCCGGCTCTCATGAGTTCTCCTCCTTCTTTATCATATAGACGTATCGATCTTGGTGTAGGAAACAACATCGCCTATGAGTAGGGATGTAGCGGACTGCCGAGTATGTGTTCGCGAACGCCGTTCGCGAACACCGGCAAAAAATGCGAACAGTTCGCGAACAGTTCGCGAACTTCGAACATCCGAAAATCGTTCGAATCGAACGATCGAAGCCATTCGATCGAATGATTTCATTCAATCCAATGGCTTCGATCGTTCGATTCGAACGAAAATCGTTCGATTTTAGCGATCGAATGGTCGAACGATTTTGACGCGAACGCCTATTGGCGAACGTCGCACGACGTTCGCGAACTTGCGGCGGACGCGAATAGTCGAAGTTCGCGCGAACTAGTTCGCCGGCGAACAGTTCGCTACATCCCTACCTATGAGCAGCAACCCATAATTAGGGGATCTTTTAGCTTCAAGAGCTTCTGTTCAGATGGATTCCTTTTCATAGACTGATGGAACTCATTGTTTTTTACAGACAAACAAACGGACATACAAGCCTTTATTTCCTAGGCAAAGGTGCAAGGCAAAAGTTAAGGGCATCCAGATGACCCGTTGATCATCCTCGAGTAAATGCATAGACTGAATAGTGTAAGTTGAACAAATAATATTTATATATTTATATTTCTCCTGTGAGGGAGGGGCCTTCTCATACTCCCTATAAAAGAAATGATGTATTTGTGTCCACGTGTACATGGAGAAATAAGAGCATGGTCACAGATTGATGTGCCTATTAGTGATGGGCGCCAGACACGAATTCGTGGAATTACTACGACAATTCGCAGACGACTTATCCAAAAAAAAAAAATCAAAATTGGCATGCGCATAAAAATTGTTGACGCCCATTGACTTTAATGCATTTGGACCAAATACTTGCGCGTATAAAAATTTAAATTATTTTGATGCCCATTGACGTCAATTTCTTTTCATTGCACCAATTCGCCCATCACTAGCGTCTATATGTCTCTATATACACGTGCGCACACCCGTATATGACAAAACAAACAATGAAACAGATATTAATCAAGGTCATGCCTTCTCAACACTCAAATTTGTTGAGAAGGAACCACCATTTTAGACTTTGGGCATTATGAATTATTTCTGGCTTTGGGCAGTAGGTAAACATAGTAAGGTGGTATTTCTGCATAATGCAGATAATAAACCCATCATTAGATTTAATTAATCCAGCAAAGATATTATGGTACACCCTAGAATATTCCAGCTCTACTGTAGATACTAATAAAAGAATCCACGCTCATTGTGTAGCTGCTTTTGTTTACACTCGAATGTCCATTCCCTGGACATTGTCAGTAACTCATATTAATCTGTAATGGACATTGCCTTCAGTTTCCTCTTAGCACATCTTTGGCTAGATCAGTTGGATGAGACCTGCATGTCTCTTGGCTTCATTTCAGAATTTCATTTTTGATACATTGAATAGCATTAAACTGTGGCCTTTGGGGACAGTTGTGCTCTATATCCAGTATAGCTTATTAAGTCTTGATGAAGTCTTCTTTACATAGCAAAACTGGCTTAAACTATAGATGATGACTTAAGATGCCCAGAACTTTTAAGGCTTATTTTCTAAACTAAGACTAAGGAGTAGCATTTCAGCAATAGGGTGGCACCTGGCACCTGAAACATGTCCACCATGGCCTAAAAACATGGCTGTTGTATCCACCCCTCCTGCTAAGGCAGGTAATGTTGAGGACCCGATTCCCAAACCTGAGTCTCCTTAGTGTCTCTAAGGCTTACAGTGGTGCAATATGGACTACCCTGTCTTATTTCAGTTTCTACTGAGCGTTGATTATTTGTTCCACTCACATTGTTAGATTGTTAGAGGGACCATTAAGGAACAATGCTGGGTAGATGACACTTTAAACATTATCCTGCTTTTCAGATGTAACTGAATTTTTCCTCTGTCAAGGAGTGATAGCAAGGTCTGCAGCATCATTTATCTGACCTCTAAATAGCTCTGTTTATCAGAATAAAACTATTCAGATCCAGTGTTGGACTGACCCACCGGGATACCAGAAAAACTCCCGGTGGGCCCAGGTGTTGGTGGGTCTTCTTGTTTCTAAACATTTGGCCTATTTCATGGTCATTCCCTATTTCTTTATGGGGAAAAATGCTTAATAATGGGAGAATATTGTAAGTATATATAAAAGACTTGGAGAATAAAGAGGCTGAGTGAGTAGAGGAGGAATAATAGTTTGGAAAAGTCCACTGTCTAAGGTTTTCTGGTGGGCTCATGGTTTTAGGTTTTTTGGTGGGCCCAAGGTCTAAGGCTTTCTGGTGGGCCCCTGGCATCCCAGTCCAACACTATCCAGATCAGTTGTTTATTGGTTTCTCTTCTGTTTCTTATACTGTCACAAATTCATGCTCTAACCCCAAAATGGACCCTGTAGCCAATTATGAACAATAGAAAGGCAAGTTAAGATTTAGTAAATTTGGGTACCGCGCAAAATGTTTGTTCTACCACATTATGCCTGAGCTGCTTCAGAACCTCATGGGGTTACTAGGCTACTCCATGAAGTATTAAAGTGTAGCCTGAAAGGGACACTGTTGTCAATTAATGTTATTTTTAAAATGTCCATTTTCTGATACTCAAACTATTATGGTTTTCTTTCCAGAAATGAACATGAATACCTGTCTTGCTTTGTGGCAAGAATTATAGGTATACTCAAAGGGTCAGAACCACTCTAATGATACAACTCTAATTCAGCTTGTTAAATTATTAAGTTATATCAATAAAAGGGGATGAATTTGAGACAACCGTATCCCTTTAAGGACATTCATAGCTTTTCCTTCCAAGTGGTGTCTGTGGCGGTTTCCTCGTGAGGCAACTTTGGGTGACTTTGGAAAATGAAGCCTTCCGAGAGCCATCCCGCCAGCGATTTACATTCTAGCTGGCAGGAAGGCATTTCGCCCGATTCATCGCTGGGCAACTAATCCCGGGTTAGCATGTGCCACCACCCATATTTTCCGCTAGAGCACACTTTCATCTCTCTCTATCAACAGAGTGAGAATTAGACCTTATAATGGTCAGATATCTGGGTTGGATGTGCTATTTAATCAAGTTGCTAGCCCACAATGCCATTCACCTGTTAATTGTTCCTTTATTTACCGACAACTGGCCTATGTTCTCCTTTGCTTCTTCTTTCCAAGCAAATTTCATTGCCAATTTTCCTTGGAAACGCTGTGATTACTGGAGAACCGATTTGCTTTCCAATTAGCATTTTGAGGACACTGCTATGGGGCCAACGGGACGTAGATAAAAAATATTCAGGCAGCATTTGCATTGGAAATACTGACTAATACCAGCAGTATTCCGGTGCTGACTGACGTCTCTGCAATTTCCTTTATATATGAGCCGTCAGACTTTCTTTAATATAGATCGGTGCAATGGCCTTTCACTAGACCAAGAACACCATTTACCTCCGTTTCCCCCGTAAAAATTACCATACACATCTAAAGCAGCACACAGAAGCCTGTTGAAAGAGCAGATTTATAAAGCAATTACCTCTGTTACGCTTGAAGCTTACACTTTGGTTGCCAGTACGGGTCGCAAAAGTGTACCGTGAGCATTATTTTCTCATTTGCCTTGCTGTTTTTTTTTTTTATTTAATTTTTTTTTATCAGTAGTTTTTTTCGAGTTTGCAAACACCTTTACAACATACAAAAGGAATTTTTTTTTTTTCGTCTGTTTTTTTTTTTTAACCAGAACACATGTATTCATGACAAGCTCATTGCAACTTTTTCAGGAATTAAAAAAAAAACAAAACAACAAAAAAAAAAAACAATAAAAATAAAAATTAAATTAAAACAGCTGTAACAGCACCTTGACATTGTTTAATTCCAACGCGATCAGAAGTTTAAAAGCAGTAAACAGATATAATACCGACGGGAAAGGATACTGTGTGAAATGTAAACGGAATGTTTTGGTTCGAAATTTTGTCTGAATAGAAGACATATCGTCAATTCACAACTGAAGCAGCATGCAATTCTTGGTTTTTACCTTTTATGCTTTTCAATTCTTGGCAACAGCAACAAACCACAATGTTATTGAGGAACATAACGCAGGCTTAGTTCTTAAAGGGAGAATATACCCTGTTCCATATCTTCCATTTTTTTGTTCCCCAAACAGTCAGTGAAGAATGATAATATAGCCTACTGCCGTTTGCATATTTGCATTTAAACCCTATACTTGGGAACTGTTCCACTGCTTTCATAGACTGAGATGTTCTCCATAGACCTTCAGAGAATATCACCATCTAGAAGAAGTCCAACTCTTAAACATTTGCCACACGTAAAGGAGAACTAAACCCTTAATGAAAATAAACCTAGCCCCCCTCCCTGCTCCCCCCAGCCTAGCTGCTACCCCTGGTAAATACCCCTAAATCTTTACTTACCGCTCGGTGCAGATTTAGGGCATCGGGGTTCACTGGCACCATCTTCTGGGATTTCGTTAATCTTCAAGTCTTCTTCCATCACTTCGGCAATTTCCGTGACTTTCGGCACATGCGCAGTTGTCGTGGAACGGAAGTTTGCTCCAACTGCGTATGCGCTGATACACCGCTCTCATTCTGAAGATTACCGAAGAGAAGAAGATGGCGCTCGTGAACTCCGATGCCCTGAATCCCTGGGTAAGTAAAGAGTTGGGGGCATTTACCCAGGGTAACATCTAGGCTGGGGGGAGCAGAGAGAGGGGTCTATGTAGGGTTGAGGGGGAGGGTTTTTTAAATTAAGGGTTGAATTCTCCATTAAGTAGAACCATCCAAGTAGAGGTGTTCACCTTGCCCTATGGCAGAAACGCCCTTGTCTTTTTAAATCTATGGAGATGCCTCAGTTAAGATCAAAAATATGGCGGCTGTGTTCATAGGGAAAGAGTCTTCTCTACACCCAATAAGATGCATTATCATAGTTTACTGTTCATGTGAAGGAAAAGAAATGGAAGAGAAACTGGGTGAATATTTTCCCTTAAACCCATAACTGGCTGGAGGATCCAGGAAAAAATAGCACGGCAATGGGTTCCTAGATGCTTCAGCATGAAACGGGTTACATTGTGTGCAGATGAATCTGTTAATGTTATGGATATGTTCAATAAATAGATTGTAGAACCACTTTACTGTATAAACTTCTTTTTTTATACATGCAGTCCATAAAATTAATTTTCTTTTTCTTACGGAATAATTTACCCTGTTATGTATATATACAAATAGATATTTTCTTCTCAATATAATCTATACAAGATAAATTCACTATCTTCCCCTTTTAATGGTCAGTGTACATACACAAGAAGTGTCTATTCTTATAAAGCGCCAACCAACTTTTTTTTTGCTATCCATGGTGAAAGCCCGCACGTAAGACTGAGTAGTTCGGCACTGAGAGTTCCAGTACCTTTTGTCTATGCCTCTGCAGCCTTCTTTCATGTAACCCATAGGGTTGCATTTGGTCTCGTAGAAATATTGCTTCAGTTGGCCTTTAGATACTGGGACTTTTTCTAGGACAGTAACCGTCTGCCCCGACATGTCCACTGCAGTTTTCTTGTTTGCTGCTGTAACCCATTCGCTAATACTGTCACACACGCTCAGCTCTCCACGTCTGGCTGGGTCAGAGTGGCGCCGGACCCTCATGGACATGTTTGCAGCATCCAAGTAGTTTTTGTACTCCTCAAGTAGGAAAAGCAATGGTGGTTCCAAAGGTACTTGACTGCTTAGCATTACTCTAGATGAATACAAGTCAGAGTCTTTGCTTTCCTCGCTTTGCCTTATACTTTGTTCCTCTTCCAGGAGTTCTTCTATGACAAGCTCAAAAGTATCTGTCAGTGAAGGAAGTCCACCTCCTCTTGAGCCACTGGGACCACCTATGCTCTCAAGAGTACCATGGGTCCGAAGACCCGGATAGGCCAGGCCACTTTGTCCTCTGACACTGGCTTCTTTCATGGGGGCAGCTTTCATGCAACTGAAGTATGAAATAACCATAGTAAGGAAAAGGATGGTCATCACTCTTCTCACCTGATGGAACTGTATAAAAAACAGAAAAACAGGACAAATTAGGAACATCTGACCAGCCTTGTTAATTACTTTTAATTATTATGACCTTAATTTCTAGGCTTAGCATACATGGACAAAAAAAATTACAGTAATGTGGGGGTGGGACTTTAACCTACAAATGTTGAAGCCCAGGAACATAAAAACACGATTAAGTGCTATTAAGGTGCAAAGGTATCATGACATTATATAAAAGAACAAAGTTAAGTCTATAGGACTGATATTAAAATTTTACAACTGATGTACTGTAGAACATTTAAATAATTAACACATATAATTGTTTTGTGTAAAAGAAGCATAAAAAAAATCTTTTGTGTTCAGGCAAATGTACAAATAATGTGGTAAAATCATTTAACAACTGATCTTTCCTCCGGTATACTCCAGTGATTACGTTTGTCCTTTGATAAAATGATTTGTTTTATCTAGGGTGCCAAGTAAGGGCTGTGATTGGCTATTGGTAGCCCCTATGTGGACTGGCAGCTTACAGGAAACTCTGTTTGGCAGTAGACCTGGTTTTTATGCAACTAAAACTTGCCTCCAAGCCTGGAATTCAAAAATATGCCTCTGCTTTGAAGCCACCGGGAGCAACATCCAAGGGGTTGGGGAGCAACTTGTTGCTCACGAGCTACTGGTTGGGGATCACTGATCTAGAAACTCCAATGAACTCCCTGAACTCCCATCCTGAGAAAAAAAAATGTACTCCAAAATCGGTTATTCTGGAACAAACGTATTGTTTTTGCCCCAATCAATTTGAATTTCAGTTATTCCAACAACAAACAAATGTGTTACCCACCAATAAGAGAACCGTTAGAAAGTTAAGGGCCACTATTACTTATTTTGTGTAATGGAAGTTCAGTTTACAAAAGCTTCTATGGAGGCTTTACTTAGAAAGCTATTGTCAAGGCCCAAAGGCGCAGTTGCAGTAAGGATCAAGGAGGAATGTATAAATAACACCGTTTGTGGTACAAAAGGGTTAGGCAGAAGAATCGTCAGTTCATTCAGCAAGATTTCAGAGTCAGGATACAGGCAATAGGTCAAAGATCAAGAGTTCAGTCAATAATCACACCCAGGAACACAATGTAGAAGGACCTATAATCGGGCACTGAGTGGATCTTCTGGTGTCCTTAAATAGGCAAATTTTCGCGCCAAAAACGTGCCTGATGATGTCATGCACCGAAATTGCGTATTGATGCTGTACGTTTTGATGCCAGCATCAATACGCTGTGTTAGAATAGTCACGTTGGTGTCCGACGACCACGTGGTCTCCCCTGGGCGCCGCCATCTTGGAAGCGACACTAACCCCTAGAAGGTAAGTGCGGTTTCTCCCTGCAGCTATACACAAAGGTAACACAAGTTATGGAAATAGTCCATCAATGAAACCAAAGTCTTAGAAACTTAACCAGGCATACTCAGACTCATCTCTTGAGGTTGCCACAAGATTATTTGGTGAACCAAATCAGGTTTATTTAAATGTTTAGGCCCTTGGGTCATTGAATGGACTTGACAATATGTCATCATCTTTACTAACAGCAATTCCACAATTATGGATCCGCACACACCAGTTTTTCTGCAGTGGGGAAACCCCCTTTCTTTTATTTATATTTACCACCAATATCAACGTTTCGGGGGGTACAACCTCCCTTCGTCATTACAATACTATCATCTTTACTAAGACAAAGACCAAGGTTTAAGAAGTAGAGGTTCTATTCACTCTTCTTCATTTAACAAATACCACATTTGCACAGGCCATACACATTTCGATATTGCTTTTCAATAGGGAAGGGAAACTGTTTTCCTTTGCAGTCCAGTCTATATTTTCCTTTTAAGAATTATACCAGTAGGCGTCCAGCAGTCAGGGTTCACAAATGGCAGCTGGATGGCTCTTCCCTTTAGGAGGAGACATTATTCTGAGTCTTGTAAACAGTACTGTGTTGTGTGTCTTTTTACTAATCAGGGATCTAGTTAGGCCATCTTTTGAGTGTCAGAGACACTGCACATGCTCAGTGTACTTTGGGCTGCTGTTGAGGAACTAAGCTTGGGGGTTGTTTGAAACCATCAAGCAGCCAATGGATATCATTCATGATCCAGTTTTTATGAAATTACATTTAGTAATGACTTTTGCTAGGTTTCCATATCCTCTGATTAGCATAATCATCTCAACAAGTCTACAATTAATTAAGGACTTTATTAAGGCCACAGTTGTTTTAAATGGACTCTGCGCCATGACATAAGCTAGATTGGTGGCCATAAAGCAAGACAGAACTGCTGCTCTTTATTATAAATAAATAGAATATTATCTGCAATTTTTAATTGGTCAATATTAGCAGAATAGGAAAACTGGTTCTTATATAAATAAAAGGCAATGTTTATTTCTGTGGTTAAATAGTATGTATAATTACCCTCTTATATTTCCACTTAGTGTCTTTTCATCTCGGAATGTGCCTTGGAATACCTCATAAACCCAGCCATTAATAAAGATGTGTAGTGAAGAAATAATATGCGTTAGCCTCCAAAGACATGCTATTATAGACCCTTTCAAGGCACATCTTTAATCCATTATTCCATATTTACTTTACTATCACGCTGCACAGACTGAAACATTTGGTTTATTCAGATAAACCTCCTGTACTAGTAATTAGTACAAACAATGCATTACATTATCACACGGATTGTTCCTGTTCTTTTATTGCTTTCTGGAAGAGAGTGAATCAGAATTTTTTTTTATTGGATTAATAACCAGGAAGAGATAACCTAGGAGCTCCCTAGAGCCAAAGCTACATGTCAGAGTATAGAGATTTAATTTTTAATGAGCGTTTCCTTTATTCTGCGAAAGCATTGTGACATCGTTATGGGACGTGTTACTAAGCAACTCCAGTATAGCTGTTGTAACACATTTGGAATTCTACTTTCATCAGCATTGTAGCGGAATGTGAGAAGGTAAGAGCACTCACGCCGGCGTGGATTTCTTTATATAAGACAAGCATCGGCAGTCTCAAATTTTCTTAAAGATGTAGGCTTACACCATGATGTAGGAAGATTCTGCAATTTCCATAGTATAATTATAAAGGGCCAGATGTGATAGTATTCATTAGTGATGGGCAAATAAATTCGGCAGGTGCGAATAAGCGGCGAATTTCCGGTGTCAAAAAATTTTGGACGTGCGTCAGAAAAGTCACTTGCGTCAAAACTGTTGTGCGTCAACATTATTTGAAGGCCCGTTGACTTTAATGCCGGCGTCAAAATTCGCAGTTCACCAAATTTTTGCAGTTTTGCGAATATCGCTGGAAATTCCCAATTTTTTGGCCGAAACGGGACAAATTCGCCCATCACTAGTATTCATCGAAAAATATATGTGCTGTATCAGGAGGAAAATATTCCACCCCTCTGAGTATATTTGTTAGATACTCAAGCAATGTGTTCCAAAGGAATATCACAAATGAGCAATGATTGGATCACAGAATATTGTAGAGCACAAATGGGGTTTGGTACCAGTGTCAGACTTGGACTCCTAGGGCCCACCATTGAGACCTAACTACCAGGGTCTACTTTTACAGTAACTATATAGATGGCGATAGTGCCAAATGGTATATAGGTGTATGGGGAAAATAAGTAAGGTCTTATGGACATTTTCCTATATAGGGACCCACCAGGAGATCCTTTATTAGTGTATGGACTGGAAATATTAGGAATGAAGAAGGACCAAGTTCTCCCATTGCCTTGGAAAAGCTCCCTCTCCTATAGTTTGAGGCTTGCTAAACGTAAGCGTTTGTGGGCGTAACAAGAAACGAGCTTGCTGAAAAGATAGTTAATCCTTTACCTTGCTTGCTTAGTGAATATGATGAAACCAGGCAACATCCTTCTTCTGACCATTCTGACCACCAAGTAGTCAAGGAAGTTGTCAGGAGAAAGAAAGAGGCTGCTCTGATGTTCTTCTGCTTAGGAAAGATGTGAGAAAGGTTTCTAATTTTATTTCTAAGCAGAAGAACATCAGAGCAGTCTCTTTCTTTCTCCTGACAACTTCCTTGACTACTTGTTGGTCACAAAGGTCGGAAAATGACCAGCAGGTGGTGTTGTTGTAACAAAATTCATTCATATTAACAGTACATGTATCCCTTAATATCGTGGAATAAAAAATAAATAAATAATGAATGTAAAAGACGAAAGTGCTTAGAATAGCCTCCTCCTCAATTTTACATTCGCTTATTTTAAAGGTTTACTTATCCTTTAAATGTATTTGAGTTCTGACGTCTGTGTAATAAATGATCTTTGACCTTCGGCATCAAGCGTTTGCTCAAGTAGATTTATCATTTTCTGGCCTGATGTCATGGCAGGCACGTTCATCTGAATTTGCAGCAAATGCCTTCATTTAGTTCTGTGTAGAATTTACAGCTCATGAGTGACTGATGAAAGCCAGATGAAGTCATGTGCAGTATTTATGTATTACGAAGAAGGCTTTTTAAATTCACAAAATCGTTTCCAGTGACAATATCCTGTGACCAGAATATGGGACGTGCCCAGCGGCTTTTGGCTCATCACAATGTGGGTGTAGTGACTACACAACCATGTGTTCATTCTGCACAAACAATGCCTTCATTCTGCCGGGTAGGGAGCAGGGCATTGAAATGAAAACAAGGGATTATCACTGCTGTCCAAGACTCATGTAGCGTTGCTTGCGCAAAGGAGGATGAGCAGGAGCAGTGATTCAGATCTTAATAAAAACAGTCACAAAGAAAGTATAGAAAAATCCATAGATCTTTGTTTTCAACGTCTGGAGTTGCACATGGCACCCTTCCCCTCCTCCCTGTATTTCCTCGCCGCTTTGAAGACAATGAAGACCACTGAGTCACAGCTGTAATGATGAGCTGGAGGGATATTTTTAACTTTTGGGGGAAAATGAAAAGGAAAGAAAAAAAAAAATTAAAAACACGCAGGGAACTTCTAATAAAGGAAGAGTATTCTGGAGCACTGCGGTGAAATAAAGTCACTGATAGGTCTGATATTTGGTTCGGCACCGTTGGAATGTCTGGGTATCATCAAAAATGTTTTGTTATTAGTAAAGCAGAATATATTTTACTCTGAAATGATTTCTTAAAGGGGAACTCCGGCTCCCAAACCAAAATTTGATTAACAGGCCCAGAAACATCTAATAGACTCATCACAGTTACCTGTTTCTTCAAAAAGTATGAATAAATGCCATTTTCTATGCTGAAATCCAGCTGTTTAACAGTTCTTCTCTTTCTGCATCATTTGAAATCCTGGCAGGGAAGGAGGGACTAAACACTGATGTTCAGGGTCGGACTGGGGGGCCCGGGGCCCACCAGAACTGCTGGTTCAGGGCCCCCTACTGTGACGTGCCGAGCTTGGCACGACTGTGTGAAGGCGCCGCTCAGTGCACATACGTGAATGGCGCCATGCGCATGCGCAAGCGGCGCCGCTCGGCGAGCATGCGCAGACAGCGCTGCAGAGTGCTGACAACTTTTTCTCCCCAAGGGGGTCTGGCCCGGCGGGGGCCCACGGGGATCGGGGCCCACCGGGTTTTTTCCCGGTGTCCCGCCGGGCAAGTCCGACACTGCTGATGTTACAATTTGTAACAACTTCTCCACATCTTACAGACAGCATGCAGGAACTACATAACCCACAATGCATTGCACTGTGATGTTCTGTTCCTTATTGAAATCACATGTGCAGGGAATTGTGGGGTTTGGAGGATGCAGGCTAAGCACAGATGGCTGTTGAAACAAAGTAACAGTAGTCAGGCAGCTCAGCAAAGTAGTCAGATAGATCAGCAGGAGAGCAGGGGGCTAGGCTTAGGGAACTGTCAGAAACCATTAAAAATCATGAGAAGTCTGCATATTTTTTAAATAATGTATATTGCAAAGTTGCTTGAAATTATGTTTACTTTTCAGAAAGCTCAAGTTATGTTTTTGTGGCGTTCCCCTTTAGTTATAAACAACATGGCATTCCCTTTAAATAGACAATAAAGTATTGGCCATTGCTTGTTGTGTATGTTTGCATCAGGGGCGATCCTGGCCCCCGACGCCGCCTGAGGCAGCAGCAGTTGCTGCTGCCCCCCCTCCCCTGGAAATTCGCTCTTAAAGTACCAGGAGCAGCATTTTTGCTGCCCCTGGGACCTAGTGGGGCGCTGCTGCCTGAGGCGACAGCCTCAACTTGCCTCATTGGTGAAGCACCCCTGGTTTGCATTTATGTGTACAGTGGCAGCTGCCTTATTAATAGTCACTGTTCCAGTGGATGACCACCAGTGAACTTTAAACATCATGAGAAGTTGCCTAGATTGAGCCCATAGACATTTAGTGGAACATTACAGTATGTTTGAGCAAGGTCACAGACTGGGCAGGACCAAGTCATAAAATACAACCCTACCAACTCCACACCCATCACAAATCCAGTATTGAAACAGCTAAATGTGCCTATGAAAATTCTGCACTCTAGATGCATCAACTTAAGGGTGCAATGACTCCATGGTGGACTGATGTAATAAGACAAGACTGATACCATTGCATCACACTCTGCAATTAATGGCATAAGTCATGGCTAACCATAACGCCAACCATCGTACTCATATACCAGTGATAATGTGTTACTATTATTGTTAATATAGATGATTTAAATCATGAATGCAAACAACAGGGGGAACGCCCACTTCTGTACTTAAATATAAATATACTGAGAAGGGTTCCAAATAGGGCACACTCACATCTGCTTGGAGGTAAAACACTTTTTTTAAATAATGCACGTTTTCTGTTTGCGTTCCATCACGAAAGCCATTTTTCATGGTGCAAGGTGCGACTTTGCAATGATTGTTATGCATGCCTGGACTGGGATTCAAAATAGGCCTTGGCATTCAAGAACACAATTGCCCAAACAGCCTCCCACCAGCCCAATAAATAGTTATTGTCTGTGGCCTCTTACAGCAGCACCTTTGGCATTTGCCAGACTCCACAGATTGCCAGTCCAGTTCTGTTGTTATGGCATCTAGCAAAGGGTTGCCCAATGGAATAGTGATGTGTTTTACCCATTCAGTCGACATGAGTCAGGGCACAAGTTCCACATAAGAGATGTCTTCGTAATATATAATATTTAATTCCAGTTGTTTTTTTGATATGTGTCGCCCTACATCTGATTTTAGAAAGAATTTTTTCAAATGGATGGGACCTGGGCGATGACGAATGGAGGTAATAGTGTAAATAGACAATACTGGGCTCTGTCCCTAAGCCTTTTAGGGTCCCCCAATCCATGTAGAAATATTCTTTTTTTCTGCTTATATACTTAAATTATGAGTCAATTGGGATTCCTGCTGGTTTCCCTATACTCCAAGGCCCCCTTGTAGATAACCACTGCTGAAATATGTTTGTTGAACCTTAATTAATCCAGTGCACATGGTTTCCAGATCCATCTTTGCAGCAGCAGAATATTAAAGAGCTTAACCAGGCAGAAACATCTAATAAAGAAGAGGAAAGTCTATTTATATATAGGATAACAGACCACGATAAGAGACTAGATCAGGGGTCCCCAACCTTCTTTACCTGTGAGCCACATTCACATGTAAAAAGAGTTGGGGAGCAACACAAGCATCAAAAAGTCCCTTGCGGTGCCGAATATGAGCTGTTATTGACCATTTGGTAGCCCCTATGTGAACTGGCAGCCTACAGGAGACTCTACTTGGCAGTATTCTTCGTTTTTATGCAATTAAAACTTGTCTCCAAGCCTGGAATTCAAAAACAAGCTCCTGCTTTGAGGCTACTGAGATCAACATCCAAGGGGTTGGAGAGCAACTTGTTGCTCATTAGCTACTGGTTGGGGATCACTGGACTAGATGATACCACTGCAACACCTTCTACTCTTGGACAATACTAAACCCTACTTATCTTTAACAGATACAATGCTGGAACCTACATGAAATATTTTTAATACGTTTCAAAGATTTGGGAAGCTGACACTGTCCCGAGTTTCTCAAGCCCCCCAAACATTTGCTGGGTCTGATATTTAGTTTTACACCCCTGAAAGTTCAGATGAAGACTCTAAATAACAACTGAGTGCAGCGAGAATGAACATGTACTGTCTTCATCCAGAGTGAAAGGAAATGTACAGTAGTTTTATAATCTATTTATGAATAAAATATGGCAGCAATTATAATTTATCTTAGCCAGAGTGGAATTAAATGTCATTAGCCCCTTGCCCCAGAAAGCTCAGTGAAACAATCGTCTGTTTTCAAAGCTAACAGTGAAATATTCACTATCCCTACCTCATTAACCTTTAGAAAAAATATATTTTAAAAAATTGGCTTTTGTATGTAGAGTTTTCGATTGTTCCGCTGCCCAGTGTGTTTTAAGTATCTTTAGTATGTGACATGACATCCAACACCACCGCAATTCACAGAAGGAGGGTATTTATATGTGCAATTCTGTACTGTGGCATTTCACGAAGGAAACGCCAAGACCTCAAACTAAAATATAATATCATCCTACAGTGTAGGGATATTTTTGTAATTCTTTTAATGATGCCAAAGTTCATTTCAGACAACAGGAGCGTTGATGCCATTTAAGCATTAAGGGCAAGGCCAGACGTTGCGTTTTTGTGGCCAGCCAGGCATAAATACGCTACTGAACCCACGTGCGACCGCCAACATGTGTTTTTCATGCGTTTTTTTAGCACGTATGATTCTTTTCCCAGCATGCACTTCTCATTGTTCTCATTGAATTTGGACGCCATATTTATAGAGTCTTTTGATTTGGTAGTTTCCTGACGTATTAGCGTTTCTGCTAAAAAACGCCAATACTGGCGTCCTGTGGTGGAGTTCAGCTTGCAAGCGCCCTGTGTGAATTGCGTTTTCCATTGGTTTCAGTGGTAGTGCAGTTTATGCATATTTATGCCTGGCTGCTCTTTCTTAAAAACGCAATGTAAAAACGCTGCAAAAACGCCACGTCTGGCCTTGCCCTAAAGATACACAATGACCCCATAGATGAGCTTATTCATTTTCCCTTGCTGGAGTCTTGTGACTGGCAATTCAACAAAAGTCAACATTCTGCCATTTTGACCACTTATACTGCCTAGACTGGTGGTTTCCAAATTGTATGACTGGCCATCCTGCAGGCCTATGGAATATTATGTAGCCTGAAGGCCAGTTAGGGCGAGAATTGGGGGCAGAATATCTATTTGTTGTCCTACAGAAAAGAGAATGTTCAGCTTGGAAGTCAATTAGGATGAGTAGTGATGGGCGAATAAATTCACTTGGCACGAATTCGCCCCAAACTTCTGCTTTTCACCGGCAGCGAATAATTTCAAGAAACTCCAGCGAAAATTTGGCAGCGAAAATTCGCCGACGTAAAAAGATTTTAGATAAGTTGCTCGCGTAAAAATCGCTGTGCTTCAACAATGGATGGCCATTGACTTTAATGCTGGCGTCAAAATTGACAATTTTTCGCCGTTTCGCGAATTTCGCAGGAGAATGGCTAATTTTTCGGCGAATCGAAATGGGAGAAAATTCGCCCATTACTAAGGGTAAGCTTTAGGGAGAAAATATATTTTCTATTCTAGATATTCTTGTATGGCTGAATAATTTTCCCATGTCTGTGACCTTGTAATCAACTATGGGGTACATTAACTAAATGTTGGCCCTCCAAGAGGGGTTTGAAGCAAAAAAATGTGACTGCCCTAGATTTTAGGACACCTTCCATTCTATAGTTTAAGATGAATTTAATGCTGCAGCACTAGTCACTAATATGCATACATCAATTCTTTTTCTGGCTATTTGTTTCATGTATAGGGTTCTTTTTATTTTATTTTTAAGTACAGGTATAGGATCCGTTATCCGGAAACCCATTATCCAGAAAATTACTGAATGGCTGTCTCCCATAGAACCCATTATAATCAAATAATCCAAATTTTTAAAGATGATTTCCCTTTTCTCTGTAATAATAAAACAGTCGCTTGTACTTAATCTCAACTAAGAGATAAAAAAAACCTTACTGGAAGCAAAACCAGTCTATTGAGTTTATTTAATGTTTTCTAGTGGATTTAAGGTATGAAGATTCAAATTATGGAAAGATCCATTATCCGGAAGACTCCAGGTCCAAATCATTCTGCATAACAGGTCCCATATCTTTAATTCTTTATGATGTTCCAATATTTTTGCTTCTGTTACATCAATATGTGAGTCTAGATTGGGATTTGGTGCACTGTAAAGTGATAAGCTGATTTCCCAGTTCCTATAAAAAAAACATGCTCTATATAGCCCTATTCTAGATTTCCCCTCTTTCGTAGCTCTCTCGGAGCCCATCACCGGAGACACTGCACTTTTATTGAGCTGTGGTTGGACAGCAGTGTAGTAAAGAACCAGTAATACCATAGCAAATGTGCCTGATTTGGGATTTATGAACAGACAGCCAAATTAAACTTGACCTGTTGCATTGAAATATCAGAAAAACGCTTTTGCTTTGGAGCTTAGTACCTCCATGGAGATGTCTCGTAAGCATGGCCACAAGGGCATTGCAGATCATTGAACTAACATCACGGGGGCAGCAAAATCCACGATGCTTATCAAGAAATTGGCTTGTGAGTAGATCTGATTTTTTCCTCAATCCCTGTAAAAAAGGTTAATACACTATAGAGCATATTTTTTCTTCTAGAAAATGGGAAACTGGCTTATTATTTAACAGTGCACCAAATTCCAATTTAACTTTTTGGCTCGTGGACTAGTGGGTCCATAAACACATTATTGGTGCTGCTCAATATCCACACAAATCAGACTTTGAGCGGAGTTCAAGTGAACTCTCATTTTTGCATCAATATTTCAAAGTTACTCACTTCTTCTCAGTTGTCGGCTTTATTCTTTAACACAAATACCATTTTCCTGAATAAAGTTCTTCTATTCATTGTTTACCTCCTTCATGGGGTAACATCTTAAAAAATGAACCATGAAGTGGTTTTATAATGACATCCTGGGGACAACAGTTAAATTCCTTGAGGCAAACAGTGGTCATATCTTTTTCCTGTGCCAACAAGAAATCATTAGAGGAAAGGTTGCTACAAGAGCCACATTTGTGCAACCAAACGCCCATAGTTATCTCAAACCCTAGGTCTGTAGATCTTGAAATAAGCATAGTAGTTTGACTATATGTATTCCTAATGCATTAGTGAAAGCCTTTATATACAGCTCTAAAATATAAAAACATTTCAAACCAGAACAAAGTGCCCCTGCTACATAATTTAGCACTTTGATTACAGGGCTAATCCTGGAGAAACTAAGGTTGCGCATAGTTGGCGATACCTTTTAGCAGAGCAACATAATTCATCAAAGATGAAGGAGGCTACATGGCTTCCAAAATCCGCCGATGGGAGTTCCAAAGCTCAGGTTTCTGTAGAGGGATAGAATTTTTTTCTTTCACTAAAAGGTATCAGTGTCACCAGCTAAAACCAACTTGTTGCATAATTTAAAGGCTTGAACCACTTGTGCTTTGCTTACAATAAAATCATGTAGCGTATACACATGCATAAACCTTTAATTTGGGCCAGACCAGTCATATACCACGTGGAGATATTTTAGAAGACCATTTTCTCTTTATAAATAGATGAAGTAAAGTAAGTAAAAATTAAGTTTCAGATCCAAGACAGTTGCCAAGACTCAGCAATAATACACGCCAATATTAAAGCTGTAGTCAGGGCTGGCATCAGAAAACAAGTTGGTCCTATCATATAAAAATTGTCTGTGTGGGGCTCCTTTAACCAAATATACACAATGGATATTCAGTGGATACAGTTAGATATGGCTTCCTTGGTTCCTAAAACACTTATAGATAACATGGGGTCAGTATCCAGTTCTCTCATATGGGTCATATTTAGCTCAGTGTTAGTGATGGGAGAATTAATTCGGCAGGGGCAAATTCGCGACGGATTTCAGTGAAACCATTGTGAAAAGTCGCCTGCATCCAACGCCCATTGACTTTAACACCGGTGTTAAAATTGGCACAGGCGTCAGGTGTCAAAATTTGTGTTTTGCCTATTTTTCACCGTTTCACGAATTTTGCAGGAAATTCTCAAATTTTTTTGGTGAATCGAAACGGGACAAATTTGCCCACCACTACTCCGTGTATTTGTTAAAACAGACCTACATATATATCTAAAAGGCTTCCTGTCTTCTAAGGTATAGCGATAAAGAAACTACCCTCGGTCAAAAATGAAGATTTTTGACGAATGAAGAAGTTATACCAGAACTAGGGATGCATCGAATCCACTATTTTGGATTCGGCCGAACCCCCGAATCCTTTGTGAAAGATTCGGTCGAATACCGAACCGAATCCGAACCCTAATTTGCATATGCAAATTAGGGTTCGGATTCGGTTCGGTATTCGACCGAATCTTTCACAAAGGATTCGGGGGTTCGGCCGAATCCAAAATAGTGGATTCGGTGCATCCCTAGTTTCGGGGATTCGGTGGGAAGGGGAAAAAATTTACTTCCTTGTTTTGTGACGAAAAGTCATGTGATTTCCCTCCCCATCCCTAATTTGCATATGCAAATTAGGATTCGGTTCGGCCGGGCAGAAGGATTCGGCCGAATCCGAATCCTGCTGAAAAAGGCCGAATCTTGGCCGAATCCCGAACCGAATCCTGGATTCGGTGCATCCCTAACCAGAACACACTTAGATGTGATCCTGAAATGCTTTTTGCATGTTGCACACATGACCTAATATCAATGTTAATATCATGAGGGAAGTAACTTGGAACAGCCACATATTGGCTTGACTGCCATCCTACAACCCTACCTCCTTCATTATAAAATAAAGTACTCAAGCTACAGGTTATGACTTACAAGAACCAGCACAACCACTAGATCCCCACTAGATTTAAAGATGCCCCTATTGATCTTAAAGTAACAACTGAGGAGCTACAGTACTTGAACACCAAGTACGAGGAGCAAATGGCCTTGCTACTGGCAAGGATATCAAGATAGTGACAAATAACAATTCTCAGTATTAAGATTTTAAAAGAGTTTGTGCACTTTGAACTGCAGAATGAAATCCACAAACAGGCAGTTTAGGAATTCACAAAAATATTGCCTTATTGCAACCATTGTCTAGAACTGTAGATTGCAATATGTCAGGCAGAGGAATGTCCGCTGTCTCAGGGATGTATCAGTGGAAGTTGTAATTCTTTCCTGAATATTGTTAGATGTCTATAAAAGGAATATAACCTTTCCATTCCAAGAGGGCCAAGAGGGCCAGCAACCCCTATTATGTGCTATGTCAACGGTTCCTTCAGCCACCTCCCAGGATCGACCATATGTCCCAGAAGCGGCACCCATTGGCGCCTTATACTGAGGTCCAAGGTGTAGAGTGGGCCCGGAACCCGGATACAAGTATTGCACTTGTAGCTTGATTGTCAGTGAATGACAATCACTGTAAGGATGTGTTGACTCTGAGGAAGTGTAGAGGCATGAAACGCGTAAGTTTTTTGCACACCCACTGCCATATTGTTATGACATTGTGGGGCACATTTACTTAGCTCGAGTGAAGGAATAGAATAAAAAATACTTGAATTTCGAAGTATTTTTTTGGCTACTTCGACCATTGAATTGGCAGCTTCGACCTTCGACTACGACTTCGAATCGAACGATTCTAACTAAAAATCGCTCGACTATTCGACCATTCAATAGTCGAAGTACTGTTTCTTTAAAAAAAACTTCGACCACCTACTTCGCCATCTAAAACCTACCGAGCACCAATGTTAGCCTATGGGGAAGGTCCCCATAGGCTTTCCTACCAATTTGGGATCGAAGGAAAATCGTTCGATCGACGGATTAAAATCCTTCGATCGTACTAAATGCGGTAAAAAAAATTCATGAATTGACCGCAAAAAACTAGCGAAACGCATTTTTGCCAATGAGCTTCAAAAATTTTTTTTGACGCATATCAATTTTGGCGCCCGCAACAATTTTTATACGCCTATTTTGTCCAAATGCATTAACGTCAATGGGCGTTAGAATAATTTTGATGCGTAACAATTTTTATGTGCCCCACTATGTGCACTCCCGATTTTTTCCGACGCGGTGGATTTTTTTTTATCAGCAAATTCACACCTGCCAAATTTATTCGCCCATCACTACTAGCGACTCCAGTCGATATGTGGGTCAGCACTCGATGCGGGTAACAGTTTTGGGAAGCATGTCAGTGAATGACCCCTATAGCCTATGTTCTGTAGAACAGCAACATTTAGAGGTCAAGTCAACAAGTGTTCCTGCTGAAGAATATCACATTCAATTTACTCATCCACCACTCATCCACAAGTGGGGTCACAATGGTCTTCTGATAGACAACCCTGATGTATTGTGGCGCATCCTTTGCTTCCACCATAAATGACCCGTGCCCTTACACTGGCACACAAATGGCTTAAAGTATCACATGTTAATGAGACCTAATCACACAGGTTTATAATTTACAGATACATTTGGGTGCTCGCAGCAGATGAAGACTTCAGCGTTATGAAGCGTTATGACCTCTGTTCCTTGTCTCTGTAGATGATTTAAAAATATGACAAAGAAAGCACTGTCTGTGGTCATGGTGTGCCCAACCAAGCAGAATGATCTATTTTCACATTTAATGTAAGGGCTTCATCCCACCACATTGTTAACGGCTGTATAATGCTTAAAATGCTGCCTGTACGTCCTACAGATCAGGCTTCTGCGATTTTAATGTATCAACAAAATTAAGAGTCCTTTTTTATTTTAACAAGACAAATAGGAACAAGGAAGAAGGAGCTGAAATGACTTACAGGCAATATAAAAAAGCAATCATTCGCGTGAAGGACATTCTGTAAACCTACAGATATCATATACCTGGGAATGACACAATGCTCTATACACATTACAAAGTGTCATATCCCGTATAGAGCCTAAGTGATGGATAGCAGTTTTTGTATGACTTATGAGTGAGCTTCTTCATGGGCAATTTGTTCTGGGTAATTGTAAAAGGAAAAACTTACACTCGCACACCCTGGCCGTCCAGAAACAAACGAATCCCAGGTGCTTGATGATAGAGGAATTGGGCAACCTCAAAAGCAACATAGACACAGAACACACCGGCACAACATGGGTACTACTAGCAGGTATAACCTTGCTCGTTTATTGCGGATGCAACGTTTCGGGGCGTGACCCCTTTCTCAAGCAATTTGTTCTGGGGCAATAAACTCCCTGCCTAGCCTTCTATAGCTATCTTGATACATTCTCCTGCATTGCGGCCAGAGACGTTGAAGCCCCGAAAGGAATATCCGCTGGAAAAAGAAGGGCACCAAAGTGATAATTTGTCTACAGATGGGAAACAGCAAGCTCTAACTGAAGTGCAAAGGTTGACAAAACAGTGGATCCATAAAAATCTGAATGGCATGAAAGTGTTGGTGGACTGAGGGGCAAATTCACTTAGATTCGTAGTTGCGCCAGCGTCCGCTTCGCCGCGCTTAGCCAGGCGTATTTTCACCAGCGTTACGCAAATTCACTAAAATCCAAAGTTGCGCAAGATTGTGAAGTTGCGCTAGCATTAATTCGCCAAGCAAAGCGAAGTTACACTAGCGATGCTTAATTTGCATACGGCACCAAATTGAAGTTACAATGGAGGTGTATGTAGCATCACTAGACAAGCCTGGGAAACCTTCAAAACAGCAAATAAAATTTTTATTTTGCCCTACACATGTGCCCACTGTATAGTTAAGGTGCCATGAGTCAGGAAATGTAGGGGGGAAGGAGGGGAGCCCCAAAAATTTTTTCGATCTTTTTCAGCCTATCACCCATAAAAAAAGAAAAAACGCCAGCGTTATTTGGGACTTAGAATTTTTTTTAACTTTTTTGGAAGCAATCCCTACTTTATTGCACTTCGCCTGGTCTGAGGTGGTGAAGGAAGTCTGGCGTAAAAGGTAGCGTTCAGACCAATGCGCGCATTAGTGAATTTGCGTAGTTACGTCCGTTGCGCAAATTTGCCAGGCGTAAGGTTGCGAAGTAACACTAGCGAATTTATGCCAGCGTCCGTTAGTGAATCGGCGAATTAACAAAAATGCGCTACGCTAGCGAATTAACGCTAGCGTTAGGCAATTCGTCCTTTAGTGAATTTCCCCCTATATCTCAGTACATTATTGTTATTCATTTGGTGAATTGATCTGTACTATATTGGAGGCAACTCTTACTAAAATTGAATTTGATGGTGGACTAAAGAACATTTGCCTATGCCTTTTCACCAACGTACCGGTTGCTCTACCACCACCATCACGCCCTGTAATCCTGTAAGATTTGGTGGCTTAATGGAACCTTAATTTTGGCTCCATACTTGGGTCTATGAGTTGAACTTTGTCAACAACTTGAGAATTTAGAGCTGGTAACCTGTGGAGCTCTTCAACGCTCTTTATTGCTGCGGGTTTACATTTTTCTCTGGCACTTTGGCATCTGCACGAACAGCATGAAACAGACATTGGTTTGTTACATCATTTTAACAGGACATTTTTGTGTTATTTACCAGCACAAAATACTCATTATTCACAGTTGAAGAACGTTTCAGCTCTGATACCAGCTATTCAGGCACAGAAATGATTACTAGTTGCAAGATCCAGCCCCAGTGTGAAAAACAAAACCCTATATAGCTCTAAGCAAAGGGTTGAGACTATTTTCAGAAGCCTTTCAAGTGCTGGCATATATGAAGACTCCAACAGATTCCGCCACATTACAATCCACAAAGAAAAAAAAAAAAAGGTCTGCCTCATTATACAGTCGGAAACCAATAAACATTTTGATACCAGCTACAAAAAAAGAAGACTTTTTTATACATCTAAATCTTTATCCGTTTCACCAACTGCTTTAGATTTTCTTAAGGGGCATCAAAACTCAGATAAAAAGCTTGGCAGCACAGTGGCACAGACTGGCATCCAAAAAGTCTCTATTCTTAAATCAAACAACCCATAAAATCTGTTAGCATTCCTTTACTCAGATGGAAAGAAGCAGAACACATACTTTGTGCCAATGTCATTTTAATGAGGTGTAACTGGCAATGTCCAGAGACATCTAAACCCAACGTGGGTGCCTGTGGCTTGATTTTGATTTGCTGCAGTCAATTCTTATTCATAAGTGGGGTCTTCAAAGGTTGACGTACTGTTTTATGGGCTTTCTTTTTATTAGACATTAAAAAGACCACTGTACACATATTCTCCTGCAGAATTGTACTTAGTAGATGGAAATGCCTATGCTGATATTGCTTTATTGTGCCTCAATGAGAAGGTTTAGGGAAAATGCAGGTCTCTATACCCGAAGAAAGACATCTTCACTCTGCCACATTGTAGCATTCAACCACAGAACCTAGGTCATATCTGTAAGGGGGTTTATACACAGTAGGAGGGTTATGGGAGTTTATGACAGTTTACTCAACTCAACTGCTGCAAGATGAACCAGTAAAAGATACAAAAAAATATACTCAAGTTTTACAGTTCTCTTGATTTACAACGGATGCATTTACTTAAAAACACAGACGTCATTAATTTCATTAATACTAGCTTCCCATCCAGTTCTTGGAATGCTTTCAAGTGTACACAGTGGAAACCATTATGGTAAAAAAACAAAACAAAAAAAAAAAAAAAAATATATATATATATATATATATGGAACCTCAATCTATGTAGGTTGGAACAGGGACATTTCTTTGCTATAAGCCCCGATTCCTTAAATGGGAATTAAAGTGTAAAATAGAATAAGGCTAGAAATGCTGTATTTTGTATACTAAACATAAACATGAACTTACTGCACCACAAGCCTAATCAAACAAATGATTTATGCTTTCAAAGTTGGCCACAGGGGGTCACCATCTTGTAACTTTGTTATACATCTTTGCAAGACCAAGACTTTGCACATGCTCAGTGTGGTCTGGGCTGCTTAGGGATCATCATAAATTATCAAAGCAGCACAAGTCAAATAATATCTGCCAGAAGCCGATACAGCGAGACTGATTAATAATCAGAATATACAGACTGCACTGGGTCCTGTGTTGTCATGTAATCTAATGTGGATTTTATAGTTTTTGTATTGTTTAATACAAACTTTCTCCAACTCTGCAGAACCAGTGGCTGCAGCAAAATAATCCTCCAAATAGAATCCCAGTTTATCTGTTTAAATCTGGCTCCATGATCTTTGTCCCTGCAGCTGGAGTTGGAAACAGTAAAGGGGATGTAAAGGCAAAAACAAAATTCAATACAAATCTCTACACAGTCGCCGACTGCTCTACAGGGAAACAAACAAAGCTGCTTGAGTTCTGCATGGCTGGGAAGTAGCAGAGCAGTTAGGGACTGTCTGACAATTCCTATCCATAGTAGTAAATGAAGGGAGAATTTCATTGCATACAGTCAGGTTTCTCAAACAAAAACGTACACATTTTTTAATTAATGTATATTGGAGATAAGTTTATTTTTCATTAAAGAAAGTATAAATGGGATTTTAGTGTTTTGCCTTTACATGCCCTTTAAAGGCATATGCCCTTTTTGCCCCAACCTGATACTGGTTTATTATGCACTTCTTCACTAGTAGTAGTGCAGCATCTTAATTATCCTGTAAATCTCCAAACTTTGCATTCCAATGCCTTATCATCTTCAATGAAGGGCATATTTTCTAGGGGAAACAGTTACAAGAACAAGTAACAAGGAACAACAGAGGTTCCACATTGACCAAGATAAGCTTAACAATGCAAGCTGGACAGCCTGAAAATAGCTTAAAACAAGTAATTTTATGAAAATCTGATATATTTTGCTGCAGACAACAGCTCTTCACTAATCAGAACCATATAAAAATGACTTGTTTCCAAAACAACATTATGGTATTATGTGATTTCTAAATGAATAATCATGTTCATAGATCAAGGAATGAAGTTCTGATTAAACACCACCTGTATTCATTGCAGGTATTTTGAACATTATTTTCTGCAATTATATATATATATATATATATATATATATATATATATATATATATATATATATATATATATATATATATATCTATCAGTCCAGCGAAAGCACTCACGGCATTGACTCCTCAAATATACATCAATGGGCTTTTATTAGTGCATGGTGCATCAACGCATTTCGACTCACATGGAGCCGTCGTCAGGAGCCGTCGTAATATATATATATTATACAGGAAGTCAAATATCCACTGCAACACTGCTACCTTCATAATTGTTATCAATAATTAAAAATGACACACTGTCAGTAAGTACATCTTGCAGATAAGAAGACAATGACTTGAGTAAAAGATGAATAATAAATTAAGAAACTTAATAGATAGAACCTTTCCATTTCTAAAGCTCGTAGAAAGCGCAAAAGGTCAGAGTACTGCCATTGTTAGAAGTGAATTGAGGTTCATCATTCATACAGGTATAATAACCATTTACAGCTATAACAGTCATCAGAAGAGATAGCTGATAAGCAATATTCTCTTTTTGTGGATGCCTTTAAAGGTCTTCTAACTCAACTCAACAATTTTGATCCACTGTTTGCTTGCTAGACTTAAGCTCTGAAATGATTATCTAGAGTTGAAAAACCTTGAATTTTATGGTAGCTTATAGTAATCAGATCTGCTCATGGCTAAACAATATATAAGACAATGTTTAAAAACAAAACCAAGAAAGTCCTCATCTGAAACTGGGTGCCTTCCAGAATATCTCTATTTTAGTACATGGCTGGAAAGCTCTTAAGCATCCCTAGCTATCAGATTCCCAAAAGGCACAGGATCGACTTTAATATAGTGTCTCACGTTACTCGACTTCCCAATTTCTTGGTCGAATGGCCCTTATTACTGTAGACACCAAAGCACATTGAAGTTGGCTATTCCCAGTCAAAACATACACACATTGTAGCATAGACCATGAGAAACATGTAAGAAGTTGAGGAGGAACTTGAGTTGAATGAATCTGTTCCTTTGCCCATGAAGATACTTACAGTAGACCAATCTTTTTTTAACGATAAAGCAGATTCAAAGTTGGGCAATACAAGTATGAAAAAAGTCTCCAGGGATGCAAAATAAGGGCTGTGATTGGCTATTTTGCAACCCATATGTGGACTGGCAGCCTAAAGGATGTTCTAATTGGCAGTACACCTGTTTTTTGCAACCAAAATTTGCCTCCAAGTCTAGAAATCAAAAATAAGCACCTGCTTTGAGAACACTAAGAGCAACATCCAAGGGGTTGGTGATCAATTTGTTGCTCCAGAGCCATTGGTTGGGGATCACTGTAGTAGACCCACTGCACAAGTACTTTTGTATAAACAGTAAACCTTCTAAAGTAAAACAAGCACTGGGCCAGGGTAGACACTTAAATCGTTCTCTGGCATCTGTAATGATGTCTGAACCAAGACGATTAGATGAACAATTTTTGGTAAATAAGTGGAATGTATTTTGGGCCAGCGGTCTAACGATGAATTATTTTCAGTTGATTCTTCCAGTAAATGTATTTCGATGAAATGTAAAATAAATGCTATTTATATATGGTTTGCATCACATTGATTTTTCCTTAAATGGATAGAACATACTGTAGACACTTTGTGTGTGTGCAGAAAACAGTCCTATCATGAACACTGCCATTAATTCATAGACTTTATTACTGAATGGCATGTATAATTTGCTATAAGAACAATAAAGAACCATTATTTATGAGTTCATAAATTGTTGGTTCTGTTGTCTATGAAAATGTTCACACTTCCGGTTATGGAGGTATCTAATATGACAATACCTACTGTTATGTTGCACTGTATGCGTCGGGTTTAAAGTAAGTGATATCCTTTTATTCTTAGTGGATGTTGAGCTTTATTTGTAGTGCTTTCGTTTAGAACATGCAAGAAAGGTCAAATATTTTGGTTGAGGAACCAACTGGTGGATTTGATTGACTCCTAATCCCATGTGTTACTTTCGAGAGATGCAAATCCGCACCATCAACTGGAAACAAAAATGGAAATCGAGCGATAGAGATAGGTTCAAGTTTTGTTCGCCCAAACCACCATGTGAATTATTTACAGCTTGTTATTTGCTACTCAGGGAGAAATAGTGCTTGTGTTACACGATCCGGATTCCGTAGGTTTGTTGAACTGAGCTTTATTGTAATTGACATCCTAGTGGTTTTGCAGAAAGTGCTTCACGTTGTCTAGAAGTCACTCATTGATATTGCTTTGGGGGCGTATTGAGTAACTAAGGTCAAACCCAAACTGTTCCTGTGGATTTAGGAAGTGTGATGGGAGCACATAAACACATATTGAAGTCCCCTATTCATTCATTCATTTTGTTGGAGATGTTTTGAGATAACTAGATGCTAGTAGAAATGAACAAATACGGTACATGGAAATACAGGCTAGTGTGTCTGAACCAAAGTAACTAATGCTAGGTGCTAGGGCTAGAGATCCTGGTAACTGTGTCGGACTGGGACTCGTAGACCCCACTGGAGAACCAAGGCACCACGACCCACTATCACAATAATTATAAGTAGTTGCTGCCGAATGTTTCAGGAGTTAATGTACATTGCGGAAATAAGATTTTCTGGTACTAAAGGTGGCCATACACTGAGAGATCTGCTCGTTTGGTGATCTCTCTCCAATATGCCCACCCTAGGGCCCAACGATCGGATCCTAACGAATGGGAATGGGCGGTCGGATCGCGGGACCGTATCAACAAACAGATGCGGCCGCGATCCGACGGGATTTTTAGTCCCATCCGATCGAGAGCTGGCCGACTTTCGGCCAGCTCTCGATCGGGGAAGCCCATCGGGGGCCCCATACACGGGCCAATAAGCTGCAGACTCGGTCTGTCGGCAGCTTTTATCGGCCCGTGTATGGCCACCTTAAGGCATTTTGCAATCTGTTGAAGTTCTCCATGGAACCATGGAAACAGGAGGAATTAACAGCAGAAAATAATAAAGCAAAAGGAAATCCCTTTGTCCTAAAATAATGTGTATGGGATCCTTATACAGAAACCCGTTATCCAGACAGCCATCTCCCATGGACTCCAATTTCATGAAACATTTTTTAAATTGTTTTCCTTTTTTTTCTATAATAATGAAACAGTATTTTGTACTTGAGCCTAACTAAGATATAATTAATCCTTATTGGAGGCAAAACATGCTTATTGGGTTTATTTAATTATTTCAACTTTTTTAGTAGACTTAAGGTATGGAGGTCTAAATTACATCTAACCCATAACACCCCAGGTCTCAAGCATTCTGGATAACAGATACCTTTATATTATAAAGCAGTGTAGTAGATGTCCATTTCCTGGTACTCGTATAATTGTTTCTATTTCTATACTGGCAAACAACAGCCTTGCTTTATAGCTGGGATTCTGTATATCAGAGACAAAGTCGGATCAATTGCCCTTTTTCTGAAAGATTCCTTAACATCTACTTCAATGTTGCTTTAAGATGCCTTTAAGAGATAACAAGGTTTAGCTAATGCAGAGCAAACTGATGCAGTGGATCTTGGATAGCGATGGGTGAATAAATTCGCTAGGTGCAAATTTGCACAGAATTTTTAGCATTTCTCCGGCAGCTAATAAATTTGTGAAACTGCTGCAAAAATTCGCTGCCAAAAAAACGTTGCGTCCAAAAAAATTGGGCCAGAATAGTCGCGCATGTAAAAATTGTTGCGCGTCAAAATTATTCGGACACCCTTTCTATGGGCAAAAATGCTAATCTTTGGAAAATGCTAATCTTGGAAAATGTATAGAACTGTCCATCGCCTTCATGATGACTGATATTTCTACCCATCCTAAGAAAGTAAGAATTCCCCAAACCACATCTCATGATGGCAGCTGCCGCCAAAGCATGAAATGTATTAGAGTGGCCTTCACTCAGTGTTCTGGCTGCCCGACAAGGCCCATCTGACAACAGCTGTATCAATTAGCCATGCCTAGATTACATTTTCATTTGATGCACGCTTGATATCACGGTTGCCATGGGGTGGCAAAACATTCATCGTATAACCCTTTGGTTTTTAAAAGCTGCCTGAAAATCCACAAAAACCATGAACCCATGTGTGTGTATCATAATTCCGTTGCAAGCAGACCACACAATGACATGCGGTCAGGAAGAAACAGGAATTCTCCTAAAGAAAAACCTTGCAAGGTTAATTTCTTCTGCCTAGATAATTGTAATTAATGTTGTCACATATGCGAACCAAGCGTAACAGGATACGTTCATTTAAAGGCAGCCGTGATCAACCATACGGTGCCCCAGTGTGACTGCTGTCTCTGTAGCAGAATGTAGTCTACAACATCTAACGATTAGGGAGTAGACCAGGGATTTGGCTGCTAATTGTCTGTTGCCAAGTGCTGCGGCTGTGAGATTAAGATTATCATTAACACTTGTATATGGAGATTTGTTTAGCACAGGGAAGATTTTTTTTTTGGGGGGGGGGGTGCAGGTACAAAGAGTGATAGTGTCCTGTTGGAGTTGGAGTGCCCCAGAACATTTGCAAGGTGGAAAACTAATGGCACAAATTTGCACTAGGTCTAGTGTTTGTCAAATGAAAGGCAGGGTAAAGTGACAAAAAAAAGTTGCAGTCAATATCTGGTCTGGGCTAACCCGGGACCCACCGGGCTGTGACCACAAGGCCCCCGACTGCAACATCAATGGCTCCCTCTCCCAACAAACCCCAACCACCACCCCCTCCACTGCCACATCAGTAGCTTTACCATGTTCCCCAACTCATTAACAGCTTGAATCGAGATTGAAGAGAGAGCGACAGCGCTTGCAGTGCCAATTGGAACGGACCATTACGGGTCCATTACGTTTTTTGTACCAAGGGGGTACAATGCCTGAATGTGTTTTATAGCACTGTATTTATGAGGGACTGATGGGGAAAGCACGTAGATATCCCCCCTCTCTCTCCATAGTTGTTCCCTAATTAGCACGGCATTCAGACATGTAAGTTAGGCAGTGTTTGTGGATGCAGGCCTCAGAGGGGCCCTGTACCAAAGGACAGATGGACTGGCCTAAGCTTGCCCTCAGAAGTGCACAGATTTGTGCACAAGTATTAAGAAACATGCTCCTGTGCCTCAAAGTCCTCTTACAATTCTGCCCCAGGTCAGGTAAATGACCCCGGGTTGGTCCAAACTCCTAGATCAGATCTGTTCATAAGTAAAGTTTCCAGCGTGGCAGAAATGGAGTCTAGTCCAGTGATTCCCCAACCAGTAGCTTGTGAGAAACATGCTGCTCTCCAACCCCTTAGATGTTGCTCCCAGTGGCCTCAAAGCAGGAGCTTATTTTTAAATGCCTTGCTTGGAGGCAAGTTTTGGTTTCATAAAAACCAGGTGTACTGCCAAACAGAGACTAAATGTAGGTTGACAATCCTCATAGGGGCTACCAAATGGCCAATCACAGCACTTATTTGGCACCCCAAGAAACTTTCATGCTTGTGTTGCTCTCCAACTCCTTTTACTTCTGAATGTTGCTCACGGGTTAAAAAGGTTGGGGATCCCTGGTCTAATCAGAAGCAATTGGATGAACATCCCATGGTGTCGGACAGACTGACAGAACCAACTTGTAGAAAGTAGAGGAACAAAATATTTATCCAACCTGTTTCTTTCAAGAACATGCAAAATCAAACAAGAGCAAATAAAATATTAACCATTATGTAATTGTATCGTAGGACACCTCTATGACCATTGCATTTTCCCTCTTAATACAGAAAAGTATATAATATGATGAAAAGAACCGGTGGCTCCATCTAGTCTGCCCATGACTTTTGCTTTAGTTTAGTTTCCTATATCTTTACCATGCACGTTTTATACATGAAATAGGGAGTTATACTGATCTCATGGATGCATATTTAGATGTAGTTCTGGAATAGGAAGGGATGATAATTAAAGGAATCCATTATGACAGATTAAACACTAACACTTTATACTGATAATATCAAAGTTCTTCAACTGGTGGCCACTCATATGCTTTTTGAAAGTGTTGATGTCACCAGCCTCATAAGATCCCAACCCCATGCAATGAACACTCGCTGGATTATCCTTCCCGTGTGCAATTACTTTAACAACCTTCATCCGATCAAATGTCCAACCAGTTCAACCAGGATGTGTCTCCCTCATCTTTGAAAGGAGGTTTATGAATGGATGACGTTTACATCTTAATGCAAAAGTTAATCTTTAAAGCGATCCTGTCATGGGAAAACATGTTTTTTTCACAACACATCAGTTAATAGTGCTACTCCAGCAGAATTCTGCACTGAAATCCATTTCTCAAAAGAGCAGATTTTTTTATATTCAATTTTGAAATCTGACATGGGGCTAGACATTTCGTCAATTTCCCAGCTGCCCCTGGTCACGTGACTTGTGCCTGCACTTTAGGAGAGAAATGCTTTCTGGCAGGCTGCTGTTTTTCCTTCTCAATGTAACTGAATGTGTCTCAGTGGGACCTGGATTTTACTATTGAGTGCTGTTCTAAAATCTACCAGGCAGCTGTTATCTTGTGTTAGGGAGCTGTTATCTGGTTACCTTCCCATTGTTCTGTTGTTAGACTGCTGGGGGGGAAAAGGGAGGGGGGTGATATCACTCCAACTTGCAGTACAGCAGTAAAGAGTGATTGAAGTTTATCAGAGCACAAGTCACATGACTTGTGGCAGCTGGGAAATTGACAATATGTCTAGCCCCATGTCAGATTTCAAAATTGAATATAAAAAAATCTGTTTGCTCTTTTGAGAAATGGATTTCAGTGCAGAATTCTATTAACGGATGTGTTTTTAAAAAAGCATGTTTTCCCATGACAGTATCCCTTTAAAGTGGACCTGTCGCCCAGACACAAACATCTGTATAATAAAAGTCCTTTTCAAATTAAACATGAAATCCAATTTCTATTTTTTATTAAAGCATTCATGGCCGTTGTAAGCTCATTTAAAAATCTCAGCTGTCAATCAAATATTGTCTGCCCCGCCTCTATGCCATGGGCATAGAGGCGGGGCAGGCAATTACTTTCACTTTCCATTCAGCACTTCATAGATGTCACTGCTCTCACCACATTCCCCTGTTCTTTTTAACATTTAATTGTGTAGCCAGTGCATAGAAATGGACATCGGGTCCCCCATTCTGGTGCACAAACAAGATTTTGAGATGATGCAAAGCCTGTCTTAATAACAGTGTCCACAAAATGGCTGCTGCTTGCTTGCTATAATTATTAATTCCCAGACTGAAGGAAACAAGATTCAAATAATTTATACAGTGTAGTTAAAGTTCATTTTGCTTGACTAATGTGATAAAATAGGATTTTGAATAATTTTTTTGGGTGACAGGTCCCCTTTAAGTAAGATGTTATAAGTATTGCAAAGAAAGACCATAACATAGACCTGTCTAAATTATTTTTAATTTTATATCTTGACCATTATCTCAGCTCTGTAACTATGTGTCAAGAGATCCACCTTGAACTGGAACAAAGTAAAGCTGAGCACACTCCTTCTTTTCTTCAGATAGCCTGGTGCACAATGTAAGAGGGTACGGCAACCCCGCATTCACCACGTTCGCACAAAATAAACAGCAAGGGGTAACCCTGCACTTAAATTGCCTTGAGTGCCAGTGTATTTCTACACAAGAGATCCACCTTGCCCTCAAGCTCAAGAACAATGCCCCAGCCGAGCATTCTTTTTTCATATATTTTGGATTAAAAAAGGGGGTTTTCATACATAAAAGGAAAAAAAATATGCGTGAAGGTTCAGTTGCAAAGCTGTTAACAAGGAAGCACTCTGAATTTCTTTTCAGCCGCCACCCCCCCCTTTTCAGGAGGCAATTCACAGTTTGACAGAAACTAAAGTGCTTATTTAGGAATTACTGAACGAGATGATTCAGCCTTCCAATTGAACAGCAATTTTGCAACAAAAGGAGAAAACCGAGTGCTCCCAGCAATCATCTGAAAACAAGTCAAGTTAGTAATTACCCCATTTAGAGGAGATACCCACTTACCAGCCGCCGTCGGAGGCTGACAGAGAGGGGTTCCATTCAGAAATAAGTGATGTTTACATTTTGCAATATAAATAAATCAACAAGTTACACAAATTCGTCCATTGAATTTCTGTTCCATTCTGCCTGCCTAAAGAATCGAGGTGATATTTCTATGTTCTCTGCTTACGTACCCTCAAAGCTTTGTGTGTAGTGATGGGTGAACTTCTCCCATTTTGCTTTGCCAAAACGCGCGAATTTCCCGCAAAATTCGTGAAACAGCGAAAAATTGGTGAAAAATTGTGAAATTGCAAAGTTCCCGAAAAAAACGTAAAAATTCAGCCGTTTTCAAGAAAAAAACTTAATATTTGGAAGTTTTCACTCAAAAATCGTGAGATTTGAAGGTTTTCACAAAAAAATCATGAAATTTGAAGGATTTCACAAAAGAATCGTGAAATTTGAAGGTTTTCACTAAAAAACCTTGAAAATCAGACATTTTCACAAAAAAATCATGAAAATCGGAAATTGATGCCGGGGAATTTTAGCGGGAGATTCGCAAATTTATTCGCCGCCAGCAAAACGTGGAAATTCGCCGCAAATTTGTGGCACGCGAATTTATTCTTCCATCACTATTTGTGTGTTATCTCAGTATGAATATGTGTAGAGGTTAGGGATTTTTTTGTGTTCTGGGGGCCTTTATTGCCCCCAGAACAAAGGGCATTTATTCTTATATTCAGTATATACATCAGGCATGTCTAAAGGCAATCCTGAATTCAATGCTATCAGGGACATTCTGGGTTATTCAGTGAACAAAAGCTGCACTGTAGGTTGGACATCCCTAATCAATTTATCAAAGACTATCTTTCAGGCCATCAGTTTTTCTCTATTGAGAGACCCCCTTCTTCTGATAATGGATATTACTCCCTACATCAGTGGTTCCAAACACTGTTGAGCTGCCCCACCTTGGAAGGGGCCTGGAGCAGTGGTTTGGAGTTCTCAGCTTGATGGTCAGTTAGGGTGAGATTTGAGGAAAAGTTTGCTCTTCAAGGTACTTTTTAAAAGCTGAGCACGAAGGTCAAATAAATAGAATTTGGGTGTGAGCACTTAAATGTTGTTCTATATTTTATTAAAGCTTTGGCTCAATGGCCAATAGAACTTTGTTTTTATTTGTAAGTGTTATCTTGTAATGAAAGGTTTGACCTTCAAAGAGAGCGTGAACATCTACTACCCTACAGAGTAGGGTGTAGTAACTGCTGTAACTTGGGCCAAGCGTTTCTCTCGCTCCGTTTATTTTCCTACAGATGTCCCCCTTTTTCCTGATGGTGGAACTAAAAACACATTAAGGTAATAGAAAAACATAGCTTACCTAACTCATTGTTTCATCATGGATTTCATGGAGTATAAAATCCCTTCAAGGCCTAGACAAGTTACAGCACTCATCTGTCACAAAGATACCCCAGCCCTTTCCCTTATTGGAGTCCACGATTTGGGACTGTCCCACCTAAGTCATGACCTTTGGGAGAAATGCAAAAAAAATCCTCTGCAGTAGATCATGGTACAAGTAAATTTATACCATGATTAGTAGAGTTAGTAGGGTTAGTAGCGTATACAGCTTTGAGAACATGCGGCCTTTAGGGCTTCAAATAGATATGGGTCTCCAGGTGGTATAGCAAGGTGGGAAGAGAGCAAGATGGAGACTGTAGGTCAAGACCAGAGTGGCCCAAGATGCAGCCTTGTGGTGGTGGTAACTGGTCTGTGGGTGGGTGCTAGGAATTGTAGCTAAAGGGCTAGAGGATGACTAGACCTACTCCATATGAATAATTAGCCCCACTTATAGGCTGACTACTAATCACAGGCTTGCATGCTACTGAGATTTGATAAGTAACAGGCTACTGAGTTGTGACATACAGATCACAGAGGAAGACATATTGCATGTCTGCTAATTACATATTTGTATTAAAGCCAATTTTGATTTAGATTTCACACTTTTTTTTGACACAATTCCATATTTGAAACTAGCTATATTTGTCTTTCACACGTTCTAAAGAAAGTATTTTGTTTTCCGAACTGCCAAAAAATTACTCATCCCTCCACCACCCTCCCGTAATTCACAGTTCATTTGTTTCTAAATATTCACTGCGGCCACAAATAGATGCCGTTTACGTGTATATCCAGGAGGCTGGCGGATCTACCTCAGTACCTCCTGAAATAAAAACAGCATAGAGTCTGACTGCGCACTGTGCATTAAATTCCAGTTACTAGAACCATAAATAAGTGATGACTATTGATCTCGCTGTGGTAACAGGCTAAAAACTGCAACACTGTAGAAAATATTAATCAAGTATCAGTCAAGGGTGGTACCACGCCAGCTGCAGATTGAATTGGACGTTACATTCATTCTCCTTTTAGCTGGGGAAGATGACAGCATTTTCAATCAGGGGTGCCATGGCCGTGCCACTTCCAATTCCATCACTGCTCTGCAGCCTTTCGCCAATGGTCGATGCGTTTCTGCAACACCGGAAGGCCCATCAGTTGGACCTCAGATATTTAGATACATTTTAGTATTATGGTGGGCAGAATATCTAATACAGGTACGGGATCTGTTATTCAGAATGCTCGGGACCTGGAGCTTTCTGGATAGAGAATCTTTTCTTTGGGTCTTCATACCTTAAGTCTACTAGAAAATCATGTTAACATTAAATAAACCCAATAGGCTGGTTTTGCTTCCAATAAGGGTTAATTATATACCAGTTCTGTGTATTTTTTTGGTTCTTCAATCAGGGGCTAAACGACTTTAGAGGACAATAACTCAACCGGCTCATACTGTATACCAGCACTATAGTCATGTCCATAGGGTAGAATTTTACCAAGGCAACACAATTACTGCAAGGTTTATAGATGGCTTCCATTCCTATTGTATGTGAGTAAGCGCTAAATTGACCAATAAGGATTAATTATATCTTAATTGGTCAATTTAGTGCGTTTAGAACTGGTATTTTAAAGGGGAACTACACCCAATAACTGTTTTACTGTTCAACTTACATCAACTAATATCAAATATATTCATTAGTTTTAGTGTTATTTGTAATTGCATCTGATAGCAGTACATTGTGTATCTATTTATGTTCTGTGCTTCTAGCTCCTGAAACAGTATAGCAGAAGTCAGTTTTCCTCCAGGTCTGTTAAAGGGATTCTGTTGTGATTTTTATGATGTAGTTTTTATGTCTAAATGACACTGTTTACACTGCAAATGATTCACTCTACAATATAAAATTTCATTCCTGAACCATCAAGTATTTTTTTTAGTTGTAATATTGGTGTGTGCATCTCAGATCATTTTTCCTGGTCATGTGCTTTCAGAAAGAGCCAGCACTTTAGGATGGAGCTGCTTTCTAGCAGGCTATTGTTTCTCCTACTCAATGTAACTGGGGGGACCTGGATTTTACTTTTGAATGCTGTTCTTATATCTACCAGGCAGCTATCTTGTATTAGGGACATATTGTCAGTTTCCCAGCTGGTTACCTTCCCATTATTCAGTTGTTAGGCTGCTGGGAGGGAAGGGAGGGGCTGATATTGTTCCAACTTGCGGTACAGCAGTAAAGAGTGATTGAAGGTTATCAGAGCACAAGTCACATGATTGGGGGCAGCTGGGAAACTGACAATATGTCTAGCCCCATGTCAGATTTCAAAATTAAATATAAAAAAATCTGTTTGCTCTTTTGAGAAACAGATTTCAGTGCAGAATTCTGCTGGAGCAGCACTCTTAACTGATGTGTTTTGAAAAAAAATGTTTTTCCCATGACAGTGTCCCTTTACCCTTCTGCTGCATTGATTCAGATGTCAGAACCAGCAGTGCAAAGAATGTAAACAGACAGTTATTGCTTTCCATAGCAATTACAGATAATGTTAAAACCAATGAGAGTGTTTAATTTGTGTATATTGCTAAGATGCCTAGAATGGCATAGTCTTTTATTATGTAATAGCTTTTGGGTGGAATACCACTTTAAATGTAGACATCTTCCACATTCCCAGCAGCATTAAAAGCTTAAACTGACATACTTAATATTTATATAGCACACGTATCCTTTCCCCTAGTAGAAGAGAGAAGTCCTAAACAAAATGCAACTAAAACATTCCTTAAAAAAACCCTTCTCTGGAGCAGAACATGATTGTGCCGTGAGCAAATATAATCCAAGATCATAAAGTGCAGTCTGGGGACCTGGTTACATGTAAATGAGTGAAATGTCAGTGTGAGCAGTGATTTGGAAGGTATGGGACCTGTTATGCAGAATGCTTGGGACCTGGGGTTTTACGGATAATGGATCTTTCCATAATTTTGTTATGATAATCTGGCAATTTTGTATACTCAATAAATACAAATATTTTAATATATGTCACTCCATACATAATATGTTTAAATGGGAAATAGGAAATCAACTCATAGGAATTCCTGCTTAGAAATACTTACATTACAAGTATGGGACCTGTTATCCAGAATGCTCTGGATATGCGGATAATGAAGTCTACTAGAAAATCATATAAACATAAAATAAACCCAATAGGCTGGTTTTGCCTCCAATAAGGATTAATTATATCTTAGTTGAGATCAAGTACAAGCTACTGTTTTATTATTACACAGAAAAAGGAAATCATTTTTAAAATTTGGATTATTTGAGTCTATGGGAGACAGCCAGGGTCGGACTGGCCCGGCGGGACACCGGGAAAAAGCCCGGTGGGCTCCGGCCCTCATGGGCCCCCGCTGGGCCAGACCCCCTCTCCCGATTTCCTGGCCCTATAAAAAAAAAAACAGTAGTGGGGCCAGGGGGTCCAGAGGGGGGCCCTGGAGACAACCAGCTTTCTGGATAACGGGTTTCCGGATAACAGATCCCATACCTGTGCCATTTTAACCAAACAACATGCCAGGAGGTTGAACAACAAATAGTCTTTTTGACTATTATTCCAGTTATGGTGACTCGCATGGTTTAGATTCCTTTCAAGGTCCCATGTTAATAAGGGTGTTAGGCATCTTGCTAGTTACACACAGCAAAACTCAGTAAGAAAGGGCAAACTAAGCCTCAACATGAACATATTTTGTAATGTTGTCATGCATATATTTATTCTCTTCTCAAAGCTATTTTAAAAGCCCAAACATTTGAAGCATTGAGGGCTTGTATCTTCTTCTAAACCACAGGCTCCCAAATATGGTAGCTTTATGGAGGCCAATGCAGAGTTTTTTAATGGTGTGGGGGGGGGGCAACCTTGAGGCCAATTAGAGTCACATTTGTGAAGATTGTTTTTGTGCTCCTGAACACTTATGGTGCTATAAAAGGTCAACGCCTTATGTTTTGTTCTTCTGTTCCAGCCCAGGGCCACCACAGTCCTTTGGCAGTGAAGATCTGTGTCTTCAAAGGTGCCATTAGCAGCTTCCCATCTTCTGCTGATTCACAGCACATGTAGAGTGTGCACACAGTATAAAATCCACAATTGAATTCTATTAGTGACTAGTTCAGATTAACATTACATGGTAGCAAGGAAATAAGAGCATTCTTCAGTGCTGTTGATTTAGAATCAGCTGATTTCTGACAGTTCACTAAGCTTAGATTCTCAACAGCAGCCCAGAGCATACTGAGCATGTGCAGTGTCGCAGACCCTTGAAACATGGCCTATTTTAAGGGGAAGTTGTGAGAGGGAACCTGAGCTACGCTACTTAATCATCATTAATAGGGTTTGTCCATGGGATGTGGGCAGGAGGAGAACATTTTTTATTAGAGCGTTCAGTATCCTAGGCCATTTATGATGAGGCTTTGTTTAGTTTGGGAGTCAGAAAATTCTGTAGGGGTACTTACGAGGAAAGAGCATATGGGGTAGTAAGTCCGCAGCATCCTTTTAAAAAAGAGACCCTTTTCATTTACTTAAGGGCAGAGACACATGTGGAGATTCGGGGAGATTTAGTTCGCCGAAATTTTTTTTGAATTTCCCGCAAAATTCGCGAAACGGCGAAAAAATTTTTTGGCGCTGATGCCCGTTTTTAACGCCGGCGCCTGTTTTTTTGGCGACAATTTTTTTTGACGCCGGGCGAACTTTCGCCAACGAATTGTCGCGGCCATTTCGCCACAGGAGAATTTATTCGCCCGTGGCGAATTGCGCAAATTTGCAGCAAATTCGCACCTGGCGAATAAATTCACCCATCACTAGTGACTAATATCCCCGAATTGCCTTCCCGCTGGCTAGAAATCGCCGGCGGAATGGCACTCAGAGCTCTTCGCTTTCCAAAGTCGCCCGAAGTTTCCTCGTGAGGCAACTTTGGAAAAAAAATTGATCCAAATGCCATCCTGCCGGCGATTTAGATTCTAGGTCGGTTGGAAGCCGGTTCGGAGAGATTAGTCATCAGATTTTTCTTATGAGATGCTTTAAAAACCCTGGGAAGGGAGGAGGGCACTATTGATATGACAGTTAAAAAGATTCTGAGAGAACTGTTTCTTATAAGACTTGAAGAAATTCGTGTAAATAAAGAGACAAAGGACCGGCAGGTTGAAGGCAGGTTTAGTATACAAAACACACAGCATTCTAGTCATATCACTTGTAAGGTTTTAGTTCTCCTTTAACTCATAACTGAGAACAATGAATAAACACATTGGGGGTCATTTATCAACACTGGGCACCTGGGCAGTAATCCATAGCATCCAACCAATTGTTTACTCTTGCTGTTCTATCTGTAGATGGCTGAAACAAGCTAATCACTTATTGGTTCCTATGGGTTACTGCCCAGATGTAACTTTATCCAGTTTTGATAAATGATGTCCAGATGGTCTATGCACTATTGAGGCACTAGACAACATTAAAAGATAAGTAAACCCCTTATTAAAAAAACCCTACCCTACATAGATCCTCCTCCCCCTCAGCCTAGCTGCTACCCCGGGCAAATGCCCCTAAATTTTTACTTACCCCTTGGTGCAGATTCACGACATCGGAGTTCATGGGCGCCATCTTCTTTTTCTTTGGTTGTCATCGGGTCTTCTTCTGATGCTTCGGCCATGTCTTCCGACACATGCACAGTTGACAAAAACCCAAAGACTGCTCCAACTGCACATGCGCCAATACGGAACTTACTTCCCGATGAAGACCGAAGAGAAGAAGATGGCTGCCGTGAACTCCGATGCCCTGAATCTTTACCGAGGGGTAAGTAAAAAGTTAGGGGCATTTGTCCGGGGTAGGATGTAGGCTAGGGGTAGGGTTTTTTTAATAAGGGGTTTAATTCTCCTTTAAGCACCAGCAATTAGAACCATTCCTGATACAGTATGTGCCATCAGAGCAAGTTCATTTGGAGACTTACATTTTTCAACACAAAGATAAATACCAGTTTTACGGTTTTTGCAAATCAGACATGACAGCTACATAGTCATTCCTTCTTTGGTAATGATCCCACCACTAGACGTGATAGCAACCTCCCCTACTGCTATTCTATTATCTCTGGACATGATAACATAGCCACAACAATTCACTTACAGATGACACTACATCAAACAATGATATTCTTGACAACCCTACTTTGTGGCCACGGTTTGGTGAAGGCCCTTTCTTATTGCAGCAACTTAAAGTGCAGAATAGGTTTGTTGAGATGGGAGTGGGAGAACTTGACTGTTCTACATGAAATCCTAACATAATGAATAACCTTGGGCTGAATTAAAACACTGATATGAGCCAGGCCTGAACCCCAACATCAGTGCCCAAAGTATGAATGGAAACAAATCCCACCAGCAATGATCCAATATCAGGTGCAACGTCTTCCCCCAAAAAAGTAGAGGGTAAGGGCTGTTTAGCAGCAAAAACTGTTCCACCCAAGAAATTCCTGCACATGGTGTAATAGCTATAAAAAGCTACAATTGAGAGCAGGAACTATGTAGCTACTGTTTAGTAAACTAACTATGTGAGTGCTACAAATCCATCATATTTACTGTCAATTATAGCTCCACCACCGGAGCTACTGGAAATATTGTATTAAACATGCCATTTCCAATGCTGATAGCAGTGCCACATACCTGAGCTACTGTAAGTATTGTAATAGCCATGCCCGTACCTATGCAGATAGCAGTCCCACCTGTCAGAACTACTGTAAGTATTGTAATAACATACCAGTTCTTATGCAGATAGCAATTCCACCTGCCAGAATGACCATAAATATTGCAATAGCCATGCCAGTATTTGTGCAGATAGCAGTTCCACCTGTCAGAACTCCTGCAAGTATTGTAATAGTCATACCAGTACTTATGCAGATAGCAGTTCCGACTGCCAGAATGACCGTAAATATTGCAATAGCCATGCCAGTACTTGTGCAGATAGCAGTTCCACCGGCCAGAACTACTGTAAGTATTGCAATAGCCATGCCAGTACTTGTGCAAATAGCAGTTCCAACTGTCAGAACTACTGTAAGTATTGTAATAGCCGTACCAGTAATTATGCAGATGGCAGTTGCGACTGCCAGAATGACCGTAAATATTGCAATAGCCATGCCAGTACTTGTGCAGATAGCAGTTCCACCTGCCAGAACTACTGTAAGTATTGTAATAGTCATGCCAGTACTTCGGTAGCTGGCAGCTCTACCTGCCAGAAGGACTGTAAATATTGTAATAGCACACCAATTCCTATGCTGATAGTAGTTGCTGAATATATTGTAATAGCCATGCCAGTATTTTGTTGATAGCAGTTTCACCTGCAAGAACTACTGTAAGTATTGTAATAGAAATGATAGTCATTTCTACCATTGTTTATTGTTATGTCAAAACATGCCTTATCCATGTTAGTGCTACTGCAGCGTTACTGTGCAGAGTACTTGCAGCAGAGCTAATGACTATACCATAAGCAATACTGAACACTTGCACATCATCTGTTTTGTCAGCATGAGAGATGCTAATATTTCTACCACTAGGGCTCCGGCATCCAGTGTACAACAGAACTGAGAGCTATTGCCCTACCGGAATGATTGTTCTCTTGCATATCTACTATTAGCCCTGTCAAAGTGAGCAATGATAGGGGATCCACCACTAGATCTCCTGTATACGGTGTACAAGCCCTGTCAACACCAGAGCTATGGTATCACCAAACGACTGCACGGCTTGCATCAGCACATCTTGACTCATAGGCATTGCCATGCTTAATGCTCAAAGGGAAACAGAAATCAGCAGCAGTCTGAATGCGCCCGCAACTCCTTAAAGTATTTTATAAATACTGTAATACCCGAGCTATTTACATCAAAGGCAGAATGGATAACTTTTGTGCTATCCCTGGGACCCTTAGAGAGTTCTATGAATGGCTTGCCCCATGAGGGTTAAAGGCAACGAGACAATACAGTTACCAAATAAAACTAGAGCCTTCTTTACAAACAGAGCCTTGCATCAGATTGTATTCTTCATATATTCAACATATGAGCTTGTACCACTTTTTTTGTAAAAGGAAATTCAGGATAAACAAGAGGCATGTTGCGTATATATTGAATAGGATATTGGAATCTCTATGGAGGCTTTCATAGTTCTATGACTTGATTACCGCTTTAACGTCACTCTACAAATATCTAGAAGCCACTGAGCTTCTGTCTCTGTGCTGTGCCAAAAACATTCTTGCAATGGTTCCTTACTTTTCCCTGCTACTGATATTAAAAGCACAAGGCTTTACTCATCCCGGAACCATGTTCGACCTATCCAAACCTCAGAAATGTTTGCTTGTATATTCAGAGAGAGAGACCAATATTGTTCTTTCCCAAACAATATTTCAAGTGCAGCCTTTCAATAACATTGACATTCTCTATCCACGTGGTATTCGGACTATGCGAGTAAAAACACAAAGGTTGGAAAGAATGTACTCCCATAAAGTCTTGGGAACGCACAAGCCTGAAATTGTCAATGTTTTATTTACTCTTTCTAATGTTGAATGGATTTTCATTTTTTAGGTAATATCCAGCTGGAATCTCAACAATTTGGGTAGCAAGTGCTTCGTTACTGGCCCATAGAGGGCACCCTCACTCTTCTGTAACGCAACAATGGTCTAATGAAAATACAAGGAGTGGATGTCGCTCTTCTGGGAGGGGGAACAGAACACATTCTTTTGATGTGCAGGTAAACGTAGGGCTGTATGGCGAATCACTCTGGTCGGATCACTTATAGGGCACTTACTTTCACTGGAAGAGCTGCACAATGTTAAAACCGGTGCTGCTAAACTGTATTCTGCACATTTGTATAACTGAAGAATTTAGGAAGAGTGGCTGAAGTTGAACGAGGGGTGGGGGGCTTCTGATTAAGAACAGAGAAGTAGAGAACAATTGGCAGCATGCACTCCCTTAACTGTTTGCTGGGAGACAATCTGCAAACTCATTTATAACAACACCAGTGGAACGGAGCACTGTACAGCAGGCACTGGCATTTCATATATACATATATATAAGAAATATTTCCCTTTATATAAGGTGCTAGGGAACACGCACACTCTTTCAGGCTCAGAAACAGAAGGAGCATGTGACTCCCCTTTAAGAAGGAAAAGAACAGCAAAACATATAGATTCATATTTAGCTGCCTGCTGTGTCTGCATTAACTAGGCTGCTAAAACTGGACCACAAATGAGATAAAATCAAGCTAGAAGCTCTAATAGAGTCCTGACACATACAGTGGAGCTGTACAAGGCTGGTCTTTGCAGAAAGAGATCCTAGAAATAAAAGCAGGTGCAGTTTGCTCCCGATTGTCATTGAACAAGAAATCCTTCCCAGCTTTGGGAAACAAAAGTGCTCTCGTTGCCACCTATCCTGGGCAGAACAGAACAGGACTGGAGGAGTTTCCCCTGGGCCAGGCTAATGAGCCTATATGCAAAATAAAAGAGCTGTGTTATGCCCAAAGAGCACCCGAGCAGAACAGGGAGAGCTGTAATGCGCACGGTAATCCTCCCCTGCAAACATGCAATTATTTCCATCCTACCCTAGGACAAAAGGCTCCTTGGCGGAGATCAAAATAAACCCAACTCCCTCATCTCAAAACGTTGTCATGCTGGAGTAATTTCCAAAACAATGAATCGCCTGCGGCACTGTGCAACGACAACTTGTGTTTCCCCACACTAACAGAGAGATATATACACACACACACACGTATAGATTCTCTTGTCTAACAACAGCATTAATAAACAACAAGCCCGTCAACACTGTACCTGCACTGTACGTTCTGATCAGTCCATCATCATAGTCCTACCTTTTTGTGGTTTTTGCCAGACTTTTTTAGATACATATATGTATATATATTTTTTTTTTAGTCGGAGACAGGTAACCTGACCAAAGTTTCTGTCTGCAAAGTCATCCTCCCATGCTGGAGATTAGAAAGCAAATTCATGCTCTGTCTGACTGATAGACACCAGTTTCCAATATCTCATCAAATCTTCATGAGTCGGATCAGGATCCCCTGCTTGTCTTCGCTGCCTCTCTCTCTCTGCCTGCCTACTGCTTGTTGAGTTTAGCAAGGCGTTTAAGCCCAGAATGTCTTGCCTTTTGTCAGTGAGAAATTATTTAGAACTCCCTTTGTGTGTCTATTGGACAAAACTTCTAGGCAACAACTGCTGCTTGTTTAAAGAGACAGGGAGGCTTTTTCTACCCCAGCAACACACGCACATCATAAAAAAATAATAGGTACCTGACTTTAGCAGCTCCCTGACCCATTTTTATTCCTCCTCCTAATATCCTCTGCCAAGATGCCGAAAATGAACGCAACGACTGCACAGATGTAAATCAACCATTCAAAGAGCCCGAGACTGAATATTTGCTTATTATTCTCCACAATGCAAACCACCTGGGGAATTTCTTTATGGAAGTCTCAGTGGAGAGGGAAAGAGAGGGAGCAGGGAGGGGAGAGAGGGAGGTCTGGCTGCACATTTGGGATAAAAATGTTTTTTTGCTGTAAAAGCTTAGAAGCTATAAAAAAAAAAAAGAACATATTGCTCTGCACAGAAAGACTTCAAAAAAATCATATTTCTACAAAAATTAAATTACATTTCAGAAAGTCATTTTCTTTAATTTTTTTCAGCCATCAGAAACAACGCTCCATAACAAAATGAAAACTGATCCTGAAACGCATTTCTGGTATTTTTATATGCTAAAATTAAAAACAAATAGAAATGTTACATAGAGTATAAAACTAGCCATTTTTTTTTTACAGTTCTTCCAAGAATTAGTGGAAGAAATGTTTCTTTTATTTTAACACCGCACCCTTACTGACCTCTTCTATTAAAAATGCAATCAAGATAATAACCGCATTTTTTATTAATGACTGCTCCAGGTAACAGTACCCTGTTGTGTGACAGGGAGGCAGCCAAAAACTCATTAAAACTGCAGAAACAGGAGATAATAAAAAAGAGAAGAATTGGACCCACCTTGTTTTAGTTAGTACTTGTCATAGAACACATCAACACACTTGTATTGGGGGATCTCAGCTGTAATTTGAATTTTGGATTTTTTTTTTTGGTTTGTTTGTTTGGGAGAAGTTTTCTTTCCAGTTTTCCTTGGGAAAAAAAATAAAAAGGCTACAACAGGGAAGGAACAAAAAATGATTCAGGCTCGGTCTTCGTGGGCTCTCAGCGAGTGATATTTAAATTATTGATAGTGGAAGTTGCATGGTGGACGTAATGGCATCTCTTCATTAAATGGCTCCATTGGATCTTGTTGGAGAGAGAGAGATTTCATACTAGTGTAACTCAATGGGGTTACACACTGGCTGATCAGCCCTCTGGAGCTGTGAATGGGATGTGGGAGGGAATCCACATTAGTCTCTTCCACTCTCTTTGACGTGGGTCGTCACGTGATACTTTGCCAGCCTCCTAAAAGACACACTACTGAATGAATTACTCGCATCACACAAGTCTCCCTGCAGTACAGAGAGAGAATGAGTAACTCTTTCACTGCCGGCCATGTCACTGATCTGCAGTGTCTGACAGCCTGAGCCTCTAGAGGGTTAAATAGTCTAGCAAAAGCTCAAACTTCCCCTTTTCTCTCTTTCACTTTCTCTCATTCTGCAACCTGTTCTTTCTCTTTCTCTTCTAGTTTTTATCCCATCTTTTTCCATTTCTACTTGATTTTATCTATGTTTCTTTCCCATTCCCCTCTTTTCTCTCTTCCCCCTCTTTTCTTTTCTATTTTCTTACTTTCTTATTATATCTCTTTCCCCTGCTGTTACATTCCTCTATTCTATTTTTGCTCCATCTTTTAGTTCTGTCTTCTCCTTCAGTTTTCTACATCCCCCTTTAGTGTCCTTTTGCCTTATAATTTATCAACTCCCTCCGTAGTTCCATCTATCTTTCTCATTCATTGCTCTCCTCCTCCTTCACTTCTCTTTCTACCCTCTCTCCATGTCTCTCTCCACTGCTCTCTACCTTCTTCCCTTTCTCACCTTCTCTCTATCTTCTTCCTTCTCTCTCTATCTTCTTCCTTCTCTCACCTTCTCTCTCTATCTTCTTCCTTCTCTCACCTTCTCTCTCTAACTTATTCCTTCTCTCACCTTCTCTCTATCTTCTTGCTTCTCTCACCTTCTCTCTCTCTCTCTCTCTCTCTCTCTCTCTCTCTCATCTTCCTCCTCCTCTCTCTCTCTCTCTCTCTCTCTCTCTCTCTCTCTCTCTCTCTCTCTCTTCTTCTTCTTCTTCTTCTTCTTTCTCTATGTCTCTCCAACCTTGTCTCTCTCTATTTCCCCCCTGCTCTAGAATAATATTTGTGCGGCGAGACAATAATGGTGTCTGCCACTTTTTATTTATTAATTTTTTTTTTAATGTTTACTTCCCAGGATATAGCATTAAATGTGTGTGTTGGCTGCTGCGGTTACTTTGAGAGACGACTATCAATGACAATGGGTGCTTAAAAGGCATTCATTCAGGAGCACATGTTTTATTCATTTCACAATAAAAGTTGCTAATAATTAATTTTTTCGCATCTGACAGGGAAGCGAGGTGTCTGCACAAACACTGGGCAGACTGTAGCAAGACCTTTAGCCCTTGTGTTATCTTCATCTGTGAATATCTAATCTGGCTGCTGTTATAAACTTCATTACCAAAGCCACCGTGTCTGTCACTTGCATATTAGGGATTATAATCTAACAGCCCCAGGCTGCCCATGTTTCTCTGTACAGTTATCAGGCTAGTGTCTGTCTATGATGCCCGACAGTGAGAAATGCAGATTTACTGGGCTCACATGTGCTGTAGGGATCTTTAATCTGTTGCAGACTATTTAAATATGTTTTTGTTATACAGGTATGGGATCCATTATCCGAAAAGGCATTAACCTGAGAGTTACAAGCTACGGGAAGGCCGTCTCCCATAGACACAGTTTAATCAAACAATTAAAATTTTAGCATCTATCTTTATGCACATTTCCCCTCCGGATGTAACGCCCACGTTAATCAATGGCATTAAATACTGAATAGGTAATGTATTATCAGACGCCATGGAATTTTGTGGATAATATTATTCTCTTTGATTGGAACAACAAAAGCATCTGCTGGGAACCCACCTGTTTGTATTATGGAACAGAGCAGTGCGCTCATCCTTTAGCCAACGTTTTGTTGATGTATAGTTTGAGATCAGCAGTGCTTTGTAGGATTGTTGTCTTAATTAGCAAATCGTTTTTCATCAGCGCAATATATCATCTATTTATCACTTTCTACTTTTTCTCTTTCCTTTCCTGCCGCCCTCAGTCAAGCTCACATTGTCCTTCTTTAATTATTTCAGCAGTTTTCCAGGTCTGAACCCCAGTTTTTATCCACCTGACAATACAATACTTCTCTAATATATACTGTGGAACCTTAGGGCGTAAATACGCCACTGAAACCACATGCGACCACCAACATGCGTTTTTTAAGCGTTTTGCAGCACGTAGGTTTCTTTTCCCAACATGCACTTCTCATTGTTCTCGTTCCCCATAATTCTGCTGGCCAGAAATAGAGAAGCTATTTAGAAATAGAAAAGCATTTATTTTCAAAATAAAGCAGGAATGATCGTCAATACGCTACATAATTATGCCACCGGCCTAATACGCTGTAAAACCGTATATGCGTCATTTATCTTGCGAGAATTTGGACGCCATATTTAAAATACCCTGTGTATTTACGTAAAGTGTGGTTTCAACCTGGCAGATCCTATAGAGTCTATTGATTTGATACTTTTTTGACGTATTGGCGTTTCTACTGAAAAACGCCAATGCTGGTGTCCCGTGGCGGATTTCGGCTTGCAAGCGACATCTGAGAATTGCAATAATGTGTTTTCCATTCATTTCAGTGGTAGTGCAGTTTATGCGTATTTACGCCCGACAGAGCTTTTTTAAAAACGCAAGGTAAAAACACCACATCTGGCCTTGTCCTTAAGGGATCCTGTCATCAGAAAACATGTTTTTTTCAAAACGCATCAGTTAATAGTGCTACTCCAGCAGAATTCTGCACTGAAATCCATTTCTCAAAAGAGCAAACATTCTATTTTTCCATTCACAAGACAGGATCCCCCAGCCATAGATCATCCTTCCCAATGCCATGATTTTGTGAAGAAAGCTCAAGAAGTCGTGATAAAACTCGTGAGGAGTCAGATTTGGCAATGCTGCCTTGTATGCTATTAATACTTTTAATTGGAATGGGTCAATTACAACAGCATTGTGTCTCATTATGCTGCACATGAAGCTCCTGACTCACTGATCTATTTGGATTATAATTTATACATCATGGAACTCAGAAAGGTTGGCACATAAACTCAACTGTCAGATTGCTGGCCCGAAGGGCATACCTGTTAGCCCACTACAGATTCTACCCCGGCACCTACATTACATATTTAGTAACATTACTTGTTAATATAATATAGGTGCTTACGTGAACCAGTGCAGTTGCCAATAGCAATCAATCAGGATTAGCGATGGGCGAATAAATTTGCCAGGCGCAAATTCGCGGCAAGTCTCGCCGTCAGAAAAGTCACGCGCACTGAAACCATCACGCATCAACATTATTCAGACGAACATTGACTTATACGCTGGCGTCAAAATTGGCCCGATCGTCAGAATTGACGTGGGCGTCTAAATTTGCGTTTCGTGAATTTTACACCGTTTCGTGAATTTCGCAGGAAATTTTCAGTGAAACAGGACAACTTTGCCCATCACTAATCAGGATTTCTGCTTTCAATTTCTAACATGTATAGGCTGTTTGAGACAAATTTCCCATTGGTTGCTATTGGCAACTGCACTTGGGAAGTTTAGCACCAATGTTAATGGATTGATCCTTCTAACAAAGAGCCTAAATACCACTTATACATTCAGTGCTGCTATATAGAGTTTCACTACTACTTTGCTTATCTAGATCCAAACTGTACTGCTGTCCATACTCCCTTAGTTTCCTGTAGTGATGGGCGAATTTGTTGCGAACAATTTGCGAATTTCCCACGAAATTCACAAAACGGCTAAAAATGATGCTATATTTGACGCCCGCATTAATGTCAATGGGCGGCCACATGACTATTCTGACGAGCCTCCACATTTTTTTTTGATGTGGCAAATTTTTGCCCCAGTTTCTCGAATTTATTCGCAAAGGCTGAAATGCAGAAATTCGTTGCAAATTTGTGCCTGCTGAATTTATTCGCCCATTGCTAGTTACCTGGACACGCACATTTCTGGCTTTTTCTTAGGGCTAATAACACAATAAGAAGTTTATGGGCAAAGCTTAGGAGCTTGTGACCAGGCTAAATTGCAAGCTGAGCCAGTGACAACTTCATAGAAAGAAGGGTGTTGGGTGTCAGATTTTATTGCAGAAAATAAGGGGCACATTTACTATGGGTCGAATATCAAGGGTTAATTAACCCTCGATATTTGACCATGGAAGTTAAATCCGTCGACTTCGAATATCGAAGTCGAAGGATTTACCGCAATTCGTTAGATCGATTAAATCCTTCGAATCAACCGATTTTAATTCATCAATCAATCGATTTTTCTTCGAATGGTCGAATAGTCTAACGGTTTGAAACGTTCGATTCAAAGTCGAAGTTGTAGTCGAAGGTCGAAGTAGCCAATTCGATGGTCGAAGTAGCCAAAAAAATACTTCGAAATTTGAAGTATTTTTTATTCTAATCCTTCACTCAAGCTTAGTAAATGCCCCCACATGTATTGATTATTAGTTGCACTCTTGCTTCTCATCAGTTTAAACTTACTTAATTTTTTTCTATGGGTCCAGGTGCCACCAAGACAAGACTTTAATGTTAGGGTCACTTTGTTGAATATATTGGAACAGCTATGGCCAGCTATATCGGTAGAGTTCAGAAAAGTCAGGCAGGCAAGGGTCAATATTGGTAGAGTTCAGCAAAGTCAGGCAGGCAAGGGTCAATATCGGTAGAGTTCAGAATATTCAGGCAGGCAAGGGTCAATATCGGTAGAGTTCAGAATATTCAGGCAGGCAAGGGTCAATATCGGTAGAGTTCAGAAAAGTCAGGCAGGCAAGGGTCAATATCGGTAGAGTTCAGAAAAGTCAGGCAAGGGTCAATATCGGTAGAGTTCAGAATATTCAGGCAGGCAAGGGTCAATATCGGTAGAGTTCAGAATATTCAGGCAGGCAAGGGTCAATATCGGTAGAGTTCAGAAAAGTCAGGCAGGCAAGGGTCAATATCGGTAGAGTTCAGAAAAGTCAGGCAAGGGTCAATATCGGTAGAGTTCAGAATATTCAGGCAGGCAAGGGTCAATATCGGCAGAGTTCAGAATATTGGTAACGATTTCTAGCCCGAAGTCCCTTTAAATACCTTTGAATTTCTTTAATACTTATGGAGCAACTGGGAGCAATAAACAGAATCTGAGGCACATGCTGGAATAGGCAGACACAGAAAGCCAATCCTTCCCTATCCTTACAGATATATGAGCAGAAAGTTGCAAAGTACTAGGTTTCAGGTTCAAACCCAGCAGAGGACAAAACCTAATAAGCTACGCACCTCTAAGCACCTCTCAAGAGATCTGACCAGTATTAGGGTGCTCCCCTGCGGCTGAACGCCAAAAAACGGAACGCAGGGGAGCGCAGGTCGGAACGGCCGTGTGTAAGAGCCCTTAAAGGAACAACCCTAACCACCTCCTATTGCTACTTTGTAACAAGAGCTGACACTTACATGCTAGTAGACCTTTAAGAGTATTAAAAGCTCAACTCAGCCTTGGTTTTATATTAAATAAGCCCAAATGATTCATAGATACCCTCTAAAATGTTATGCCACATTTGTATTTATAAACCATAGAGAAACAAATGGTTTCCAAAAACATAAACAACAAATGGTACAAAAATAGTACCCATGAATATTACATGATGCTTATTTGAATCAGAGCAGCCTGATGGTTTTTATCTTTGCATAAGTATCTCTTTCACGCATAGATTGCCATCCAGATCCCTAAAGCATTCTGTGGCGATGTTGGGGAATTCTGTGGCACAGAAGTGATTAAGGCACAGACCGCATTTCCTACGAGTGGACACAAGAGAGAAGTATGCGCCATTCCGGCAGATTTTTTTCTCTTATTTAGAAAAAAAAAGAAAAAATTGAAATAAATAATCATGGAACGATTCTTTGATGGAAAAAGAAAATATTAGCTGGTAAGTTTGCTTAATTAGTGTGCTGATGGATTTGAGGTATTAATCACAGGTTGGAATGTATACATCTATGTGTTTCATATATTAGATATAAGTTACAATAGGTGTTGCTTGGGTTGCCCTGTCTTTGTATGACTAATTAACAGGATGGAGCAAATAAATGACAAATAAGTATGTGCATATTTCATGTTCCGCCTCAGGCAGAGAGGTCTACTGCAGCTTATTAGCTTCAGCAGAACGCAGTCAACCTTCTGAACCCTAAAAATGGAGATACCTGGCACTAAAAGCACATTACTACATCTATCCCTTAGAGAATATAGCGCTGAAAAATATAATTAGACTAGCGTAGGGGGAAAAGGAAAAACCGGCTCACCATACAGAAATGGGAACTTCCCGTGGCTTATGAAAAACCCACCACAATCCACAGTGAATGGAGATGTAGCAACCCCGCAGCAACGAAGAGTATTTACGGTAATAATCTGGGCCCCTAATGATGATGTCACAATCTCCGTGACCCGTACTGGTCTTGCGCAGATAGCTGCAATCATTTCTGTGCCAATATGGCTGATTTGTGCCGTCTGGTATTGCTGAATGAATGAATGAAATGCCAGAGGGACTTTATATGTAAATCATGGGCCTAAAACAGCTGTTATTAGGTCAAATTTGTCCCGGTCTGGAAATTCATAGTAACCGATTAGATGTTTTCTTTAAGTGTTCTAACAGTGGTAGATCAGGACCAAAAAAGGCTTGTTGATATCAGTTAGTGCATTCATAGACCTTACTTGTTGGGCTACATAACTTCCAGAGTGTTCTCTGTATCTACATCAAGTACTTGCACTGGGTATGACTTAGCTCCCTACATTGACTTAATGATGAATACTGGGCAACCAGCACCTTTTATTCCCTCGGTCAGATTGAAGAAAAGGAGGAAAGACACAGAAGTAGGATCTTGGGTTGAATAGTGTCTTGCTACCTTGAAGGAGTAGAACAGCTTTGAGGAATCACTTTGTATCTCAGAGGTCTTGTCTCTGAACTTGAGAGCGGATGCAAGTTTTTTTCTCATGGGATTAATTCATCTAACCACTGTCTGGGAAGCCACAATTTGTGATTCTTCATGGTGATCATTGATAGGTACTTAGACGTGAGTGTCAGTAAGGAACATGGACTTGGGGATAATTTATAAATATGGCACAAGGTAATGTGTTGGGGTTAATATAAAAGTCAAATAATGCTCTGACCATGGAAATGCTCTGGACACAATTGTGTTTGACTCAGAAAAAGGTTCAACCATTTTTTGGGTATGGAAATGGGCATGAGAATGGCTAGTAAATACTAGAGCATGTTCAGAGCATGTAAATGTTTGAGTATTTTCTGGTCACAAGAAGGCTTTGGACACAGCTATACTCAGGAATCATTGGGTTTTGAAATGGGCATAGGAATCCTCTAGTATTGTTTGGTCACATGAATATTCTGAGCACAGGAATGCTCTGGGCATAAGTATGATCTCGTCAAGAAAAGCATGTTTTGGGCATGGGAATGTTCTATCAAATATCAAGCTGAGAAAACTTGACATCCAGTGAGTGAAAGCAGCTGGTTGGCCTGGCCAGAACTCACTTTGTAAGGGATCTTTAAATTGCCTGTGCTGACTAGTGATGGACGAATAAATTCGGAAGGCGTGAACTTGCGCCGGATTTCCACGTTTCCTCGCTGTCAAAGAATTTCGTGAAACTCTGACGTCAAAAAAATTTGGACGTACGTCTGAAAAGTCGATCGCGTCAAAACGGTTGCACATCAACATTATTCAGACGGCCATTGACTTTGAGTTGGTGCGAGCGTCAAAACTTGCGTGAATTGACGCGGGCGTCAAAATTCGAGTTTCGTGAATTTTTTGACATTTTGCAAATTTTGCTGGAAATTCTCGAATTTTTCGGCAAAGCAAAGGGAGAAATTCGCCCATCCCTACTGCTGACCATGGATCACTTCCCATCAATATCAATACAACCATGGCGCCCAACATGGGCGATTAAAGCTAAAAACACACTCAAGATTTCAGTTGATAATCTTAGGTTTAGTGTGGTCCATTGTGTTTCTCTTTGATGCCAATGGATGCTATGCCTGTTTGTAAGTATTTCATTGCTCAGATAGTAAAAGTGCATGAAAGCTCAGTTTTCACTTCTTACTTTTATTATCAATTCTGCAGCTATGAAGAAGAAATCATTAGAAGGAACTGCTGCTTTTCTATCTCTAAAATAGAGATAATCGTTGGCGTCCATTACATTATAGAGGTAAACCTATGAGTAACGATCTGCAGTAGCTAACACGTTGCATGTATCCCGATAGTCGGTTGCTTTCAGAAATATAAGGGGCACATTTACTATTGGTCGAATATCGACGGTTAATTAACCCTCGATATTCGACCGTCGAAGTAAAATCCTTAGACTTCGAATAACGAAGTTGGAGGATTTAGCGCAATTGGTTCGATCGAGCGATCGAAGGAAAAATCATTTGAACGAACGATTTTAATCCATCGATCGAACGATTTTCCTTCGATCCAAAATTGCCTAGAAAGCCAATGGGGACCTTCCCCATAGGCTAACATTGGTGCTCGGTAGGTTTTAGGTGGCGAAGTAGGTGGTCGAAGTTTTTTTAAAGAGACAGTACTTCGACTATCGAATGGTCGAATAGTCGAACAATTTTTAGTTCGAATCGTTCGATTCGAAGTTGTAGTCGAAGGTCGAAGTAGCCAATTCGATGGTCGAAGTATTTTTTATTCTATTCCTTCACTCGAGTAAATGTGCCCCTAAATGTTTCCAGAAAATGGTATTTTTGCTATTTATCTTTTTTGACTTAGAGTAAATGTTGCCTGGGTTGTTATATAAATATTACAGAGAATTTTGGGGTGACAGGAACAGTCAATGAACATTTGAACTCTAGTAACCCAAGTAGCGAATCAGAGAGTTCCCATTTAGCAGTGATTGATAGCAGTGAGGCAACTTCGGGCGACTATAGAAAATGCATCGCCACGTGTGCTTTAGCGCAGACGACTTTGCGTTGTAGCCTCTGGGGAAAAACGTCGAGGCAGTTCGGGGAAATAGTCGCGCAAAAGACGAGGCAATTAGTCGCCCGGTCACTAATCTCCCCGAATCTCCTCGTGTGGCCTTACCCTAAGAATAAAAATCCACATCTCGCAATGTAATATTGTTCCTTAAACTGTTATTGCCCTGGCAATTTTATTTGCGAATTGCGAATTTCAATTGCGCCCTCTTAAGTAGTGCTTCATGGTGTCGTCATCCTTTGGAGCAAACATAACGACTTTTTCAGTAGGAAGTCTCATTACATTCACTGCGCATTGGCGCAAACTCCAAAATTCGCAAACGGTCTTCCACTGTCAGAAGTGGTCGTTAAACGGTTTCCGGGAAAAAATGAAATTCGAGAAAAGCAAAATTTGTTCTCACAAAGGCATAACTTTTCGCATTGCAAATAGTTTTTCCGTTACCGACTTTTATTGCGTTCCCCTACTTATATGTATATCGTTTTTTAAAAAAGTTAGCATGAGCATTTTTCTGAAGCCAAACCATTGTTATGGTACCAATGAGAAGATGCTCAGGGCGAGGAAGAAATCCAACTTATGAATCATTCTGGCTTTGTATTATCTCGCTAGTCGATAAAGAGCTTTCACATTGCTCCATTAATCTCTATCTATCAGTGAAGAGAGTATACAGATCTCTAGGATCCTGGAAGCCCTACAGTGAGATGTAGACATATTTAATCAATGCTGTGAGCCTGTGTAAATATCATGGATTGTCTTTGTGTGGGTTCTTCGCTTGGCCCACCTGTTGTGTGTACACTGCACACTCCGTTCTATGATTCTATCATATTGCTCTGGTTAACAAACAGGGCCAGGCGGCACCTTCCTCTATTACTGTGTTGACTTATTTTTTCATTTCTTTATTTTTGTGCTGTATTGCTATGTCAGTGAGATTGTCCTCTATATTTGGAATACACTGGTGCATTCTAAATCAAACGAATAATTATATAAAGGACAATAACTGCAATTCAAAGTTTTTCTCTTTTTTTAGACAAAAACGAAAATAGTTGAAAATTGCCTCTAAATTGTTTGTTTTTTTTAAGTCACAGGAAAACATGTTGTTTTTCAAAATGTATCAGTTAATAGTGCTTTTTTCAAAAGAGCAAACCAATTTTTTTATATTTAATTTTGAAATCTGACATGTGGTTCGACATATTGTCAGGTTCCCAGCGGCCCCCAGTCATGTGACTTGTCCTCTGAGTGCAGGGAAATCACGCGCACACTCAGGCCCTTCAAACGAATACCGCTGGTGCCCAAAGCCTAAGAGAGACGGCACTCCCAATGGACCAATATGAAGAAACAAGAGGCTGGCACACGAATTAAACCGGGGTCCTACCCCTGGTGTGTTTATTGCATCAAACAACGTTTCGGAGGGCGTTCCCCCTTCGTCAGGTGATAAACTTCACTCACTCTTCAATGCTGCACTGCAAGATGGAGTGATATCACCCCCTTCTTCCCACTCCCAGCAGCCCATCAGCAGAACAATGGGAAGGTAACCAGATAACAGCTCCCTGGTAGATATATGAACTACACTCAATAGTAAAAATCCAAGTCCCATTGCGACTCCTTTAGTTACACTAAGTAGTTCCATAGTGCAGCACTGGCTCTTTCTGAAAGCACATGACCAGGAAAAATGAGATGTCTGCCTACACACTAATATTACCATAAAAAAAATACACTTGTTGGGTTAGGAATAGTGATGGGTGAATTTATTCGCCAGGCATGGATTCGCTGCGAATTTCCAAAATTTCGCTGTCAGTGAATGTTTTTCATGAAACGGTGGTGAAAATTTGCCGTCCAAAATTAGCTGGGACAAAAAATATTGTCGCACGTCCAAATATTTTGGACGCCCACTGACTTTAATGCATTTGGACAAAAGAGTAGCGCGTAAAAAAAACTGTCGCTCGTGTCATAACTGTCATGTGTCAAAATTATTTTGACGCCCATTGAATCCACTGCGTTTTTCGGCGAAGCGAAATTGTACAGAGCACGGCTTACTGTGCATCCAGTTTCTACCCATATCAAGAATGCTCTTGAGAAGAAAATGCTCTGGGCACAATAATGCTTTGGGCACAATAATGCTTTGGGCACAAGTGAGCAATAGTCAAGAACAATTAATGCTCGAGTCAGAAAATGTTCAAGTATGCTGTGGGTATGTTTGAATTTTGGGCACAGAAATATACCGGGCATGAGAATGCTCTGGGCACAAGTACACTCAGATCAGTACAAGAACACTCAGTCAGGAAAGAGATCTAGTATGTTTTGAGCATGGGAATGCTCTTAGCAGATGAATGCTCTGGGCACAAGTTTGTGGTAATCAGGAAAAGTCACAATAATGTTGTGGGCATTAAAAAAAGTGGGCGAATCATGTTGCTAGCACAAAGCAGTTCCCCACTCCTATGTACAATTGCAAATATGCTGAAAATGAATGTCTTATAGAAATAATAAAGACTACGTACTGTGCTCTATTACATCCCTTATTTTGGAAATATCTGTAATTCTATTTTTGCCAATTACAAAAAAGGACAATCACTTTTTTTTTCTTTCTCTAATGGAAAGACGTAATAAACAAGCCGCTGCAGTATTTAAATACCTCTAGGGATTGGTCATTGTTAAAGGAGATGGTTTTGTGGGGTTTTTTTTCTTTGAAATTTTCCCTGCTCCTGGGTTTTCCCAAGTCTCTCACATATGGTTTTGACCAAAATGACAGGCCCCTTCGTTTTTTGTTTATAAGGAGCTGAAGAATGAGCTCCCAACATCGTGTAAGAATTCCGACTACGGCAACACTTCCATGTGGAATGTACCAACTGACAAAATAGCTCCGTCTTCAAATCTGTCAGCATTCGAGATGACACATGTTCTTTAAAAGTCATACACATTAAAATGAGCAATGGCAAATACCGAGCCTTTCCGAGTAAAATTTCACAGTAAATTTAACTATGAAAATAACTTTTTTAAAAAATATCATTTTTTTCTACTTTCAGTACTGTAAATCAAAAAGCAAAAGCATTCATTCGTTCTTTCCTATTTATTCGAAAGTAAAGGGACACTGTTAGGGTAGGACTACAAGGCCGACTTAGATGCGTTTCCGTCGGATCCGAAGCTTGGCGACAAAACGCGTCAAGTCGGATGCGACAGGAACAAGGTAAGTAATATTAAGTCAGATGTTGTCGCAGCGGTAATCCGTCGCGACAACGACTGTCGGATGCAGACGCAGTTTGCAGCATTTGCATCCGACAGTCGTGTCGCGTCGGATCACCGTTGCAAAACCATCCGACTTTATATTACACCTTGTTCCTATTGCATCCGACTTGATGCGTACGTTTTGTCTCCCAGCGTCGGATCCGACGGAAACGCATCTAAGTCGGCCGTGTAGTCCTACCCTTATCCTACATCATTCGTATCAGCCCCTGCCCCAGTGGAGCTTACAACTGAAGGTCCCTATCACTCTCTCAATTGTTTGCGGGTGAATGTGATAAAGACCTTTGAGTGAAAGCTCCACTGGAGAGCTTACAATCGAAGAAGCCAATAAACCTGCCTCTATGTTTTCGGAGTGTGGGAGGAAACCAGAGTATCTGGAGTGAACCCACCAACACACGGTGAGAATATCCAAACTCCTTGCAGAAAGTGACCTGGCTGGAATTGAACCTAGAATCTCAACCCTGTGTTCATCCCTAAAGACAACATCCAATGTTTGGTACAATAGAACAGTTTTTAATTCTTTATGACAGAGTTTCTAACAATCTTTGAAATATTCTGACCACAGTGGACATCCTATCCTGTGGGAAACGCGTCGCTTACATGATTGCAAGATATTACTTAAAGGGGTAGTTGTTTTCAGATAGATCACCACAAATCACGATTTTTTACAATTACTTTCTATTTTCTTTAATGGTTATTTACTAAACGAAAAATGTCATGATTTTTTTTTATAAAATCGAACTTTTAAAAAAATCACAAATTTTTCGGAATTTATTAAACCCAGAGGATAAAAAAAGTCAGAATCTGAAAATCCGGCATCTCACCCTGTCGAGGTTGCATATTAGTCAATGGGAGAAGTCCCAATGATTTTTTGATGTGCTCTGGGTTTTTGGCAATACCCCTAAGTTTTCAGAGTTTTGCGTGCGAAAAATCCGAAAAATAGTGAAAATCGGATGAAAAATCAGAAAAAATCATGCAAAAACTGATTTTTCAAGATTTTTTCCGCAAACAAAATTTTCGGGAAATAGTATTAATACATGAGGCCAAAAAACCCGTTCAGATTTGGTCAGAGTTTTTTTCAGAAATTATTGAGATAAATTCGGACTTTGATAAATAACCCCCTAAATGTTGCAAAATAATAACAGTTTAGAGTCTGCGCCTGAATTACTGAGCTGCCAGACTCAGACGCCAGAGACATGAACATTCAACTTTAAATTTAGATTTTGTAAAAACTGTAGGAAATAAATAAAGGAAAGTAGTTGAAAAAAAGTCTTTATTTCTGGGGCACAATCTGAAAACAAATGAACTGGGAAAAAAGTGTTTGGAAGGTGAACAACCCCTTTAAAAGTTATTGAGATGAAATTGAAAATTAGAATGTTTTTAATGAAAACTTGATCATATAAAATTGCCAGGACTAATAAGAAAAAAAAACAGATTTTTGCTATGGTTGGGTCCCTGCATCGACTGAACTTTCCCTAGCCAACCCGCAATTCACCAATAGCGCCTGCAGATGAAGTTTCCCCTGACACGGATCAAATTTAGCATTTTTTTTAAATTATTTGAAATATGTCAAGGTAACAAGATCAATATCAACATCATCAAAGAATAATGATGTTCTGTGTGTGGGCGTTTCCTGCCAATTGTCCATAAAATACAATAAAAGCTCAACTAGTCCTCCTGCGCCGTTTACAGGTTCGAACACCCACATTTTCCTTCTTAATTATCTCCGCAAGGAAAAGGAACGTTAGGTATGATCTATGGCTTTCCCTGGGAGTCAGAGTGCCCACACACCTTCTGTAATCCTCCAGATATCAGGCACCTTTCATGTTTGTTGGGTTACCTAATCATCCATTCTACCAGATGGGATCACCATGAGCCAATGGAAGCAGTTGTTTTACAAGATGTATTTATAGAAGAGATATATTTACATTTCTGTTTGGATTATTATTTTTCCCTCGAGCAAAGGTAGAAAAGCAGGATAGAGTAAAAAAATATAGATAGATAGTTATATACATATTTATATAGATTAGTGATGGGCAAATTACACAGTTTAGCTTCGCTTTGTGAATTTCCCGAAAAATTTGTGAAACGTCGAAAAATTCACGAAAAATCATGAAATCCGAAAGTTCACGGAAAAAATAGTGAAATTCAAATGTTTTCGCGGCAAAATTGGGAAATTCAAACATTTTCACAAAAAAATTGTGCAGTTCTAACGTTTTCACAAAAAATTTGAGAAATTCAAACGTTTTCACGATAAAATCGAGCAATTTGAAAGTTTTCACTAAAATCAAGCAATGCAAACGTTTTCACGTAAAAATCAAGCAATTTGAACATTTTCACGAAAAAATAGTGCAGTTCGAACATTTTCACAAAAAATTGAGCAATTCAAACAATTTCACTAAAAATGTGAGCAATTCAAACGTTTTCGTGCTAAAATAGAGCAATTTGAAAGTTTTCACTAAAATCAAGCAATGCAAACGTTTTCGCGAAAAAATCTAGCAATTCGAAAGTTTTCACAAAAAAATCGAGCAATTCGAACGTTTTCACAAAAAAATGGTGAGAATCGGAAATTGACGCTGGCAAAGTTTCAACGGGGAATTTCATGGGAGAGTCACAAATTTATAAGCCTGGGGTGAAACGCAGAAATTAGTCACAAATTTGTGCCATTTGAATTTATTCGCCCATCACTAATATGGATACATATATATTTTTAATGATGCATCTTTATTGATGCATCTGGTGCGCACAGGCTGCTCCATCAGGGGTGCTTCGCCAATGAGGCAAGTTGAGGCTGTTGCCTCAGGCGGCAGCGCCCCACTAGATACCAGGGGCAGCAAAAATGCTGCTCCTGGTACTTTAAGAGCGAATTTCCCGGGGAGGAGGGGAGCAACTGCTGCTGCCTCAGGCGGCAGAGGGGCCAGGATCACCCCTGTGCTCCATTTATATATAAAGTACTTTAAAGTATGACATAGCTTAAGTGAATTTTCCTTGTGATAAAGGCTACTCATGAAATTGAAAAGGTGGATTTATGTGAAATGTCATTTCATACTCTCCCCACACACTGTACTCTCTATAACCTCATTACCCACAGTTTTTTTTTTTTTGCAAAAAATTAGACGAATTGAGAAAACAACAAAAACTCGAATGTTTGCTCATTTATGAATCACCTCAAAACTCTAAAAGGCAAAGAAGGTAAAAAAACAACCTGAATTCAGTGATTCTCCTCTTCGTTTTCAACCTGCCAAATTTCGAATTAATCTCAAAAACTGAAAAATAGCTTAAATGTTGCAAATATAATTCCATGAACTCATAAACTCGCCGGCTTTTAGATGGCAAGTTTTTGAATTCAAGTTTTTGAGTCGTTTAATAAATCTGCAGGCTTAAATTTGAATTCACAATTTTTAGGGCAAAAAGTTGAATATCGGGGCTGGTATTTGAAGGGTCTGTAGGTCTCTCCCGCTTTGACATATATTAACATAGTTGTATTTATTGAGCATACAAAATTGCCAGATAATCATAACAATTGGTTTACGTTACTAAGCATTAACCTTCTTCAATTTAACCAAACAGAACAGTGAACAAAACATTTCTTTTTCTGTGTGTGCGTTGGAAAGATTAGGGGGTTATTTATCAAGGTTTTCTAAGTATTTCTAACATAAAAATTCGATCAACTCCGACTGTCCGAATGGACCTTATTTATTATTAAAAAAGTCTGAAGAAATTGGGTCAGTCTGATAATCCAATAACTTCAGAGCTTTGCTCGAAAAGTCCAAATTTTTCGGAGTTATCGGACTTTTTGGTCCAAAATCCCCGAAATTATTGGATATCAGTACGGACAGCAATGCAGACACTGGGACCTTCCCCATTGACTTATACAGGAACTCGAGAGCTTTGAGATGCCAGATTTTCAGAGTCAGACTTTTAAGACCCTCAGGCTTTAATAAATTCCGAAAAATTCAGTTTTTTTTGTCCAAAAACTATGAATTATTCGAATTTCGGAAATTCGGAGCATAATAAATAACCCCCTTAATGTATGTTAAATCTTTATTTTATTCTCTGTACAGTGATGTTAAAGGACAAATTTGCAGTTTTATGGGGTTTTTTCATGTATAAAACTCTTTGTTCTGGGACTCTCCAACTTGAAATTTGAAATCTTTTCTCTCGTTGCTAGAGACATAATTATCCTAGCAATCAGGCAATGGTTGGAACATCAGGCTCAGAGCTGAATAAGAAAGGACCCATTGAATAGATATGCTATTTGCTTGGTGGGTTCTGACAAGTGATCGCCAGGCGCGAATTCCCCCCGAATTTCCGCGTTTCACCGCCGGCAAAAAAATTTGTGAAATTGCCGTGAAATAGAAAATAGTTGAACGATTTTTAATTCGAATCATTCTATTCGAAGTCGAAGTCGTAGTCGAAGATCGAAGTAGCCAATTAGATGTTCGAAGTAGCCCAAAAAACGTTCGATACAATTACGTAAGATATAATTAATCTTTATTGGAAGCAACACCAGGCTATTGGGTTTATTTAATGTTTAAATAATTTTCTAGTAGACTTAAGGTATGAAGATCCAAATTATGGAAAGATCCATCATCCGGAAAAAAACAGGTCCCAAGCATTCTGGATAACAGGTCCCATACCTGTACTATAGGACTAGGGAGTTTATCATGGGTGCCCTAAAGTAGGTCATGATTGACCGGTAGATTCTGCGCTTAGTCTATCAGCTCAACATTGTATGGCTCAGTTAGATCTCCTGTCAAGGCACTTACCTTTAAGATGTGGAGCAGGGGAAGGGGCTGGGTATGGGATCCCTTATATGGAAACCCGTTATCCAGAAAGTTCCGAATTATGAAAAGGCAGTCTCCCATTTTATCCAAATAATCCAAATTGTTAAAAATATTTCCTTTTGTCTGTAATAATAAAACAGTACCTTGTAATTGATCCCAACTAAGATATAATTAATCCTCATTGGAAGCAAAACCAGCCTATTGAGTTTATGTAACATTTAAATGATTTTCTAGTAGCCTTAAGGTATGAAGATCCAAATTATGGAAAGATCTGTTATCTGGAAAGCCCCAGGTCCCGAGTATTCTGGATAACAGGTCCCATACCTGTACTTTTTCCACTCCATACTAATAACTTCCAGTGTATTGCAGCAGTCTAGCAAATATCCTCGAGTGACCCAACATATCATTGAAAACATTTCATCAGAATCCATGTGAACAAAATACCTGGGCCAGATGGCACACGCCCACCAGTCCTTTGAGAGCCTCACTCGCTTGTAGCCAGACTTTTTTTTATTTTTAATCTTTTCCGACTATTTGGTGTATGGCTGGGTGCCAATGGACAGAAGGAGACCAGATATGTATGTATGTACAGTATATTTCACTAATTGTGTGCGAAGCATTGCTTATAAAGTTTTCCGAGAGGAATAGGATTTCGGTCTGGAAGCCATAACAATTGCTTTAAGTATTCCTAATGTGATTATATTTAGTATATAAATTGGATCTATATTAACTCTATAACTATAGACATACAGACCCTGCAACTGCTTAGGGGGTGGCAGAAGTTATCGATAGAGTCGTGCGTCTACTTCTGCGCTCCCCTGCGGCTGAACGGAAGAAAGGGCAACGCAGGGGAGCGCAGGTAAAACCGCCCGTGTGTAAGAGCCCTTAAAGTAATGGCAAGCTCCTCGGCATGATTCAGCTACAGCTATGGGATTCGTTATCTGGAAATCGGTTATCTAGAAATTATGGAAAGGCCGTCTCCCATAGACTTAACTTTATCCAAATAATCGAGTTTTAAAAAAAGACTTTTTTTCTCTGTAAATAATAAAACAGTAGCTTGTACTTGATCCCAATTAAGATATAATTAATCTATTGGGTTTATTTCATGTGTAAATGATTTTGTAGTAGACTTAAGGTATGAAGATCCAAATTACGGAAAGATCCGTTATCCGAACAACACCAGATGCCAGGGGCGCAACTACTAGGGGCATGAATCTTTCTGTATCTATTTATCTACTGACTCATCTGTCTATCTATCCACCCATAAGTCTGTCAACTATTATTTTAATACTTGTACTATTATTTACATGTTTATGCAGCCACTCGTGTGTCCGTTTGTCTTTTTAACTGTAGCCTTTTTGTCTATTTTCCAGTCACTGAATGTTGTTCATGATTTTGGAAAGCTTCAAAAATCTGCACTGATCTGTCCCATCCTAAACTCAGTTTTACAGGGACCTATTATCCAGAATGCTTGGGGGTTGTCTAGATAATTTTTCTGTAATTTGGATCTTCATACCTTAAGTCTACTAGAAAATCAAGTAAACATTAAGGGGCAAATTCACCAAGGGTCGAATATTGACTGGGAATTAAAATCCTTCGACTTCGAATATCGAAGTCGAAGGATTTTAGCGCAAATTATTCGCTCGAATAATTAAATCCTTTGAATCGAACGATCAAAGGATTATCCTTCGACCAAAAAAACTTAGGTAAGCCTATGGGGACCTTCCCCATAGGCTAACATTGGGTTCAGTAGGTTTTAGATGGCGAACTAGGGGGTCGAAGTTTTTTCTTAAAGAGACAGTACTATCGAATAGTCAAACGATTTTTAGTTCGAATTCTTCGATTCGAGGTCGTTGTCAAAGTCGAAGGTCGAAGTAGCCCATTCGATGGTCGAAGTAGCCCAAAAAACACTTCGAAATTCGACGTTTTTTTTACTTCGAATCCTTCACTCGAGCTTGGTGAATTGGCCCCTAAATAAAGCCAATAGGCTGGTTTTGCTTCCAATAAGGATTAATTATATCTGAGTTGGGATCAAGTACAAGAAACTGTTTTATTATTAAGGAGAAAACGGAAATCAATTTTTTAAAATCTGGATTATTTGATGTAATTCAGAGCTTTCTGGATAACAGGTTTCCGGATAACGGATCCCATATCTGTATTATGAAATTAAAAAAAAAGGGAAACCTCCCCAATTTAGACATGTTTGCTAGTGATTTTCTCCCGTTTCGCTTCACCTGAACTTCCCGAAAAATTCGCAAAATGTCAAAAAATTCATGAAAATCAAAAAATTGCCACCCGCGTCAATTTTGGATGCACGTATGAAAAATCGTTTGCGTCAATTTTGAAGCCATTTAAGTCAATGAGCGATTTTGAGGCAAGCGACTTTTTGGACACGCGTCCAAATTTCTTTGACGCCGGTAAATTTTCACTGGAGTTTCTCGAATTTATTCACCGGCAGCGAAACGCGCCAGGGAATTTATTTGCCCATCACTAATGTTTGCTCCTGATAAGATCTGGAAATGCACCTAAAGTGGAGTAATAATAAAATAATGCAGATGTGCTACGATTCCTCCCATCCATAGTCAATTCCTGGAAAAACCCAGCTCCGGCTTTCTATGTTATAAACTGCCCAAAACACCAGCTGCCAGTCTATAGCAGAAGATCCAGACGTTTCTCTATTTCTAAGGGAACTCCAGTCTTACTGAACTTTGTGCTTTAAGCCGAGAGTGCAGGCAATTGTGTATTCAGCAGAGGACTTTGGGAATCCCCAAACTGAACCGAATCTCTGCAACTCCCCGTGACGTCACTCAGACAGAGCAGAAGGGGGGGGTGGCGCTGAGAAGGGAACTGCTACTGCGGCTGTTCTGTTACCTAGATCACAAGCTCTTTGTGTCAGTCTTCATTGTTTTAGTTTACCTTTAATAAAAAAAAAAGAAAGGTTCTGGAAAAATCTGCATGAGCTGCAGTTAATTACAAAGACTTTCGAGAAGTATTTCAAGAGCTGAATTTTTAACCTTTTCAGGCGGGGATGTCAAAATCGTTTCAGAACCACTAGACACGGGGACTGCATGTGAGCCTGAAAGGCTTGAAAAAGAGTGAGATTAAGCCTGAAATGTTGTCTGACCTAAATAAATGCAATTTTTGCAACAAAGAGGTGCAGCAGCGGCATTTTCTCTTGTATTTCTATGTAGCCCCTTGGCAAGGGTTTCCAGCCTATGATTAAATACCGTTGGGGGTACGAAACGCGTAGGGCGGATGGAGATGCAAGTATACATTTTTAACTTTGTAAAATAAAAATATATTTTTTTTAACTGGTCCTGTGGATCCGTTTTGAGTGCCGGGCAGCCCTGTTCGATTTTTCAAGGGTTTCCAGACTGCTTTGCGCCCAACTCACAATGTTAGATGAGATTGTAGAAGCGCACACAATATCGACTATTCCGCATGTGGATATCGCACACCTGGGTTTATGTAAATCGATTCATTCCGCCGCCGAAAATATATAAAAAGCAAAAAAAACAAAAAAACAAAATTGCCACTTCGGCGGCTTTGGTAAATGACCAATTCCCCCAGCCTGTAATTATCCCCCCCCTTCCTCTGTTACAAACGATCCTCCGCTGAAATGTGGGTGTAATTTGGTGCACTTGAGCTGTCAGACAAATTGGCAGGTGGAGCAAAAAAAGGAATCATTTCATTGACCCCCCTCCCTTCATTCGATTACGAAGCCGGAGCTGTGTATGTGCTGAGCAATGAGATGCAGCCACTGGAGGGGTTAAGGTTTATTATCAGGGATCCTTAGCAACTGTCATTTGGTGAGCCAGGGAAGTCACTAGTTCAATGACAGCTGCTTTTTTTAATTCCCACCACCCTTGCGTTGTAATATTTACCTTGATTATGTGCAACTTAATGGTTGTGGGTGCTGTAGAGACAAGGGGCCTTTAATTTGCTCTTCTCTAATCAGCCTCCACTCCGTCAAGCCCTACAGATCCATATTTAGAGACGCACCATCTGGAAAAGGTGGGTGGCTGGGTTGCTGGTGCTTGGAGATCCTTTGCAGCATGTTTGGAAATTTCATCATATTGATGGTGGGGGGGGGGAGATAAAACCCTCCAGGAGCTGGGAAACAGGTCGATCTGAGAACAATTTGTGCTCTATCCATTCTCCACTTACAAAGATAAAAATCTCCCTCCCTCCACCTTCCTTCTCATTATTATGTGTCTATGGCTCTCACACAATATTATTTACACTCCCTTATTTAAGGTGCTACATCTTTTTATGTATATGGATAACATCTTGTCGTTAAAGGTCTCATGCGATCTCAGTGGAGGAAGGTTTTGTCTCTCTCTCTCTTATTTAAATATGTAGGGAGATTAATGATGGGGATGGGAAGAGCCTGGGAATTGGGAGGAGACGTGGGGAGAGAGATGGAGAGATAGGGAACATGGAGGGGGGGATTATGTCGCTATCAGGAGTGAATTCACAGATTCGGGATACAGATGGGTGACGCCAGCAACAAGCAATCCCCCCTTACTCCTTATTATTATTATAAGTATTATTATTATTATTATTACATAATGAAAATACCCGGCCAACACAATTCTATAATAACATGGCAAAGCCTGTGCCTCTCTTTCTAGACAAAGGCAAAGTAAAACCAGGCAGGGAATCGATCAGTTTCCTAAACAGCCTCCCTCCCTTGTATGTCCATGTTTCTAGTACTGTGGGGTTACCAGCGCCTCCACTAGAGGATTTGGGTTTAAAAATAAGTCTTTAATGGGTCCCCGGGTGTTTGTCTTTTTTTTACCTGTTCAGCATCTTCTAAAAAAAGGCTGGAATGTTAATCCGGAGCGTCACTCTATTAAGCAGGGGGTTCCTTCCAAATGCTCGGAGGGGGTTAACTGTCTCCCCCCCTTCCCTCTCCCTGTAACCCTTTCTTTGTTCTGCATTCTCCATAGTGCTATTCAGCCCAGTTTAATGATGAACACTATTATGCCAATCCCCTTTAATAGGCTGGGACCCACAGGCATACCTGCTATCTGCCTAAAAAAAAAATCTGCTGACTTCCAACTCCTTTTTTTAGAAGCACAGCCACATATTATTAGCTACAATGCTACGCAGGGCAGTTTAAAGCCCAGGCTAAATCTGTTGCAGGCAGACCTGGATTGCATTTGCTAGAGGGGTGGGTAATTTCAATAATTAATTTCCTTGTACTCTCCCCATACAAGCTGTCAGTTAAAACAACACTCCGAACAAAAGGGTTTCATCGTAGCCCCGAATGGTGTAATGTGTTCCATCAATACAAGCGACAATTAACGTATAACGATATGCCGGTGATTGCAAGCGAATGTGCGAGCGAACAGACGTCGATTCGTTTTCAGATGCAGGATGAGTGAGAATCGCAGCTGCCCGGGCCACTGATTGTTACTTACCTTCTGTAAAGCTAAATCCAGCCCCCCCCTCCCCACCAACGATCCTGCAGCCTTCCCTAAATGAACACTGAAAGCAGCCTTCAAATATTATTATTTTTTTTTTTTAAATTAAATAAAAAAAAGCTCCAAATCTGGAGGAAAAAGTCTGCATGCTAAGCGACTGGAAGCAAATCCAAGGAGACGCGCTTGTGTGTGTGTGGGGATATGAGGCAGAAATGAGGCAGAGCTGGAGCAGGACACGCGCTCCATTCATTGCTATTCATTGCCTCTGTCCAAGGTGCTGAAACCGTCCTCTGTGCAATCAGCACCACACACAGCCAGACCCTACACAAAAAGATCTAACATTTCCTGTAATAAAGTGACACTTAATATCGCTCTACACTGGCCCATACCCACGCTCTGTCACGTGAATATTACCTTGCCAAACCCGTCCCGTTCCTGCTTGATCACATGTTGTGCAGACCCTTATGCTTAGAAATGGGATTACCTTTCCCAACTGTCACCTAAGAAGACTAAGCAAGCCACCCTGAAAGCGAATGGAACTCTACTGCCTTTCCCTGAAGTCTCAACAAACACTGATAAAAATCTACTGCCCCCCCCCCTGCTTTCCATCCACCAGCCTCTTCAATGTGAGCCCATCTAATATCTCCGAGAGAGAGAGAACAGGAGCAGAAAACAGCAAGTGTCAGGCAGTGGAGAACCAGTAATAAAGATCCTTGCTCCAAGTTGGATCTCTCTATGCAGCCCCTAATCAGACTTCACTTGTCTTTGCTATAATAAACACTCAAGTGAAGGTTGGCAAAAAAATATCAGAAAATGCAAAAAAAAAGTATGCCCTAAAATTGCTATAGATGAAGCAGCTTTTGTTCCCCATAATAAACAAAGAAGAAATTTGAGTGGTACTCACCATTGTTTCTTCCCTGTCCTGGAGACACAAGTGTCTTAAAATCCAGTCTCTCTAACAGATGCAGGAAGGTAATGCGTCTTGTTTGAAGTCATCATGTGAAGACTTCTGCTTTGCTCAGTGAATCGCCCACCACTTGGTGTGACTTATGAATCTAATATCCGCAAGCTTAAACTCTCAACCACCTTGGTGGCTACAGAAGACAGAAAAGCCACTGGCAGTGATATTGTTTTTTTTTTTTTTTCGGTCCCCCTAAAAAAATCCATATACATGAAGGCAATGCCTTACAGTTCAGGCAGCTTTGTTTTGTTATGATTTTTTAATGAGGTGACTTCTTAATCAGGGATTGGGGAAATGATTTCTAATATCTCAGTGCACTGAGCAAGTAAATAGATACTAACTGCCAGTATGGGAAAGTCCCTTTCTTCCTGGGACTCCTAAACATGACTTATATGCAAGTTGCCTGCTGTCAGCTGGGTGTTTACAAGCTTTTCTAAGCCTGGGGGAGAAGGCAAGCTAGCAGGTAAGATCGCATTTTTTATTTAACAATGGCTCTCTGCGCTGTAGAAGCAGCATGGCATTCACTTGTTGCTCTGACTTCTCTGAGCAGAGTTATTATAAGGCGCCAAGAGCTGCAGGGAAAAGTTGCTTTGAAAGAAACTCTGAAATGTCTCCGGCTTGACAGAAGACACGATGGACATGAATCTCCTCTGCTCTCATTAGAGTGTGTAAATCCTTATCCTTTTGCATTGATTTAATGGAATGTTTATTGCCCTCTGGGAGAACTTAGATTCTGCACGTCAGCTCCTGTACTTTGTAGGAGTCTAAAAATACCTGAATTTCACTTTGGATGCTCGGCAACAAGTTAATGAGCCTGCATGGTGCCCGAGTGGGTACAGACGGATAGTACCAGGCAGATGTTATTGCGTCTTGGGCAGCTGCGTAAAACAGCCACGAGCAATGACGCAGTCGCCATCCGCTGGGATTGGCATTGAAATGTTTGTTTTTTTGCCTTATTAACCCCCCCTGTATCATGACATCGGTTTAAGACAATGGCAGGATAATCAGCGATGTACTGTGGGCACATAACTGATTCTTGCCTGCGCTTGGGCAATTCGGCTGCCAGTGAGATTTATTACTGATGGGATGGAGGGGGGTGGGGGGAAGCTGATTGTTCTGTATCTGCATGAGAACATAGCAGTGCAGTTGAGTACCAGTGAAAATGCCAAGTGCTGGTGGTGGTCTGCATTGGCAGAACACTTGGGTGACAGTTGAAATGCTTTGCATGTCTCAGCATTGGGTTTGCTGCATTGGCAGAGAACCTGAGTGCCACCATGAATGCCCACAACAGCCTACCCTGCAGCGGCAAACAGTGGAAATGTCCTGCAATTGGTGCCCAACATTGGCAGAGCCCTTGGCTAACACTAAAAATGACCTTGCATGTTTAAGCATGGGCCACCCTGCTTTTTCAGATCACCCGGGTTCTAGAGGAAATACCCAGCACTGGCAGAGCACTTAGGTACCAGTGGAAATACCCTGCATTGGTAAATCACATTGGCATCAGGGAGTATGCTTTGCAATTCCAGGTACCAGCCAGCGAATATAAATAAGTATTGTCAAGTCACTCATCGTTATCACCTGTCCTTTTCTTTATTGAGCACTGGCAGAAAGTGCACCAGTACTTTTAATAGAACTGTTGGGCACCAATATTTGGTGGTAGGTTTGCAATGGCACAGTACCCAGACACTGTTTTCCTTGCTCTGCTTTGGTACATAAGTGGCCAGTGCATTGGCAAAAATACTTATCAAATAGATGCCATTCAGACTACTGCAACATTCTGTAAGATGTAGCCACTAACTGGCGTCCTAGCCATCTAATGACTTGCATTTATATGACTAGGGTGCCAGTTAGTGTTTACGTCACGCATGATTGTTGCAGCAGTTGGAATGACATTCTTTGGATTATCATTCATTTCATTTAAATGTGATGGGTTGGCATTCCATGTACTTACAAAGTACCCAGCTACTTGGACGGTTATACATTGAACTGGCAATTAACATCATTTAACATAATTTATATCATTCATGCAGGTAAGCCAGTGAATAAAGCATGCTCTGGCCCAGGATCACACTGCTTGTTGGTTTTTATTGGCATGCTCTGGCAGAGCCCCAGAGTGCCAGTGGGAGTATTTGGCATGCTCTGGAATAGCAAAGTCTACCAGCTGGTGTAGGCAGCATGATATTGCAGAGCACTGGGTGCCAATCACTGAGTGTGCCTTGCAGTATGTGTGGCACTGCAATAGACCCTGTGACTGTTCACAACACAAGCAACAACTTCGGCACAACATTGGCCTTCGCACACGTGAATATAAGGGCAGATTAATGCTCGAACCTTTAATTTGTAGAAAATCTAGCTGCACAATTCCCATCTGTTGGCTTTCCCAGGGTTCGGATACCTATTGGTTTCAGCCACACTGCTTGCGGGAAGAGAGTGTAAAGGAGTTGCTGAAGGTTTGAGATCAAGGCCAGTGTGTGTGACTCATCTATCAGCCAGTCAATAGCCTCAAGCCTGCGGCTCTGCAACCCAGGCAGCTGTCATCAGACATACACTGCGCACTTTTATTTTCCTATCTATATCTATCTATCTATCTATCTATCTATCATCTATCTATCTATCTATCCATCGATCTATATATATATATATTTGTTTTGTATCTATTTGTCTACCTTCCTATCCATCTATCTATCTTTCTAATTCTATCCAATCAATCCATTATTTATCTGTCTGTCTAATCTATTTTCTATCTATCTATCTATCTATCTATCTATCTATCTATCTATCTATCTATCTATCTATCTATCTATCTATCTATCTAGTCTTATCTATCTATGTCTCCATCTACGGTCTATAATATAACCCAATATTTCTATTATCTATCAATTTCTATCTATCCATCCTCTACCATTCAGTCTATCTATTATCTATCCTCTGCCATAGAATATTTGTCTATCTATCTATCTATCTATCTATCTATCATCTATCTATCTATCTATCTATCTATCTATCTATCTATTATCTATCTATCATCTATCTATCTATCATCTATCTATCTATCTATCATCTATCTATCTATCTATCTATCATCTATCTATCTATCTATCTATCTATCTATCTATCTATCTATCTATCTATCTATCTATCTATCTATCTATCTATTATCTATCTATCATCTATCTATCTATCATCTATCTATCTATCTATCTATCTATCTATCTATCTATCCTCTGACTACCATTTATCCATCTATCTATCCAGCTACTTATTATCTAAGATACATTTCTCACAGTTTAACTGCTATATTGCTGGGATATTGAGTTATTTTTGAATAAAATACAAAAACTGCTCTATTTAACACAAATGTAATGTAACAACTATCTATCCATCTTCTATCTATCTATTGTCTATCTATCCATCCATCCATCCATCCATCCATCCATCCATCCATCCATCCATCTATCTATTATTTCTGCTTCATATTATCCATGTATATAAGTCTATCATCTATTCAATCTATTCACCCATCAGTCTTTAAATTATCTATCAATCTATCTATCTATCTATCTATCTATCTATCTATCTATCTATCTATCTATCTATCTATCTATCTATCTATATATCCCTCTCTCTCTATCTATCTATCTATCTATCTATCTATCTATCTATCTATCTATCTATCTATCTATCTATCTATCTATCTATCTGTCTGTCTCTATCATCTATCAATCTATCTATCTATCTATCTCAATATCTATCTATCTATCTATCTATCTATCTATCTATCTATCTATCTATCTATCTATCTATCTATATATCCCTCTCTCTTTGTCTATCTATCTATCTATCTATCTATCTATCTATCTATCTATCTATCTATCTATCTATCTGTCTGTCTGTCTGTCTGTCTGTCTGTCTGTCTGTCTGTCTCTATCATCTATCAATCTTTCTATCTATCAGCTATCTAGTTATTATCTATCTATTCTCTTATAACATCAATAGAGTTGCAGTTGTCTTTGTGGCATCAAATCTTTTAGTGTACTAAAAGTCAATCTGTCCTCTCTGTCCATTTTCATCAGTCTATCCTTTATCTATCTTAACCTCTATCATTCTGTCTATCTATCCATCTATAATTTATCCATCAATTTATCTATCTATCTATCTATCTATCTATCTATCTATCCTGTGTTTGTTGCAAATTGGAGAGCTGCTGAATAAAAAGCAAAAAACAGAAAATAATAAAAAGTGAAAAACAATTGAATATTGTCTCTCTTTACATTGTAAGAGTTAACTCAAAGGTAAACAACCCCCTTAAGTTCCAGACTTCAAACACATGGTCCAGAAGGTGGCAATATTTCCCATCAGGACCTCTACACAATTTTGGGAGAGAACACCTCTTTCCTGTAATTCTATATGGTAATGGGAAAAACACTCACAGGATCAACATTAATCAACGATTCCAAAGAGATACACAAGCCTTTATTGAGGCCAGTGATGGGCCATATCAGCTCATCACCGTGGAGATTTTTCTTTTTCTTCTTTCAAACGTATTGCAGTTAAAAGAAGACTTTTACAAACAAACATTGCCGTTAAGAAAACAGTTCATTGTGACGTGCAGTGCCCACTATCAACTGTTAGGAGAAGGTTCCCATAGGAATGAAAAGGACGGTGCTACTAGTATCAGAATTTTGGTGCACAGTGAACAGTGATTGAAACAGAATAACTTTGAAAAAAACGTTTTTTTAGAGCGTGTTTGAGACAATTTATATCACAATACAATCCAGATGTCAGACTCTTGGATACAGACAACATTAGATTTTATGGCTCAAAGAACATGAAGGCCAGACCCACATGATCTGCCTCACTTTGCTTAAGAAGTAACAATTTAAAGGGGATATTGTTCCACTGTAAAGTTAAAAGCCATGCATCCAATGCTTAATAGGTCTGGTAACATTTTAAAGGGGCAATATATAAGTTGGTGTTCAACGTGAGTGCAATGGATAGGGTTTGAGATGACCGTACTTTCTACTTATTGTTTTAATTAAGGATCTCTACGTTTTAGGGTTAACATTGAAAGCCGTGCAACTGAAAGCCCTGTCGTTGTCTACCAGCTTTTTTAGAGCAATCGTTGGAAGGAACAGGGGAGTTAATCTATATATCATTCTAAGCTATACCATAACAAACTCCCCCTTATCTGTAATCTGAGATAATGGTTGCAGCTCGATAAAGTGAGGGGGCCTGTTTACGCAGAGCTCATTATTCCTTTTCTGATAAAATTTACAGGATAAAATTCACATCCATTTAACACCATATTGTAAAATTCCATGTGTTTATACAAATATTATAATACCTTATAATACCTGATCACTTAGAATAAGGGTAATTAAAAAATTCCGAAGGCAGTAAGGTATTATAATATTTGTATAACACATGGAATTTTACAATATGGTGTTAAATGGATGTGAATTTTAAAAAATTTTTTAGATACAATATTTATGTATAATAATTATTGCACTTGGACACTTTGAGATAGAAGATGACTATTTTGTAACCTGTTTTATCAAAATTGATTGTTTCTCTGTATTTCACATAAGGGTTAAATTACTTGAATTCCACATAAGGGTTAACTACTGTGGCAAGTTGCATGAAGGGAAAAGAAGGCGTGGGAAGTTGGGTTTAAATTGGTTACTGCACTAATAATTGTATCCTGATGAAGGTGTTTCCCCCCCGAAACGTTGGTGGCTGAATAAAAGGGGATACTCCCGACTGCATTAACCAGTGTCTGTGCGGATCCATTTTCTATACACATTCGTTGCTAAGGGACCCGGCCGGGTCAACGGAAGAAACGCACCACCAGTTGCAGGATTGGTGAACTACAGGTGTGCGGTAGGAGAAATTACATTGTAATTCTTGACAGATGATGACAGAACCTAAGGCTTTGACTCCCTTACTTTGGGTTAAGCCACCCTGGGGAGCTTGGAGCAGTAGAATCCTCAAAACAGGTTGGTAAGAATTGGAGAACCTGCCTATTTGCTCTTCTAGATCAGGGGTCCCAAACTTTTTTTTAATCATGAGCCACATTCAAATGCGAAAAATGTTGGAGAGCAATAAATGCATGAAATTGTTCCAGGGATTCCATGTAATCTTAACTAGCCCAGGCCTACTTTTTTATTTTCTGGGCCACAAATACGATGCAACCATTCATATATCTCCAACACTCACTGTGAATTGTGCCCATGTCCTCCCTGGTATTCTGGGCATGGCAACAGACTCACCTTATAAGCCCAGGCACAACAGGCTTAACCAGTACTGCTATATTTTGTTATTTAAGGGATATATTGACCTATTATGGATTTAGAATAGAATAAGTTGTATTGTGGGGATTTTCTTGCTGACATTGCTGACTGATGAAGAGTTCTAAAGTCATTGCTTGGAAAATCTCCCCAATAATCCCGTCATCTTTCAGATAATGTAATGATTAAATATAGTAGAAGACTTTTGCCCAACTGGTTGAAACTTTCCCAACCTACAGTGGTTTGCTTCCCACTTATATGAAAAAGCATGCACAGATTACTACCACTCAAAAGAATGCCTATTTGCTAGATAGTAATGAAACCCAGCTTAATGTTTAGTTTGGAGAGAATACCTATGCACTCTCCTAGACAGTCATGAAAGCCCAATGAAAAGGTTAGTTTGGGGAGAATGCCTATTTGCTTTCCTAGAAAATCATGAAAACCCAGAATGAAGGTCAACTAGCGAGAAATTTAAGGTGAATACCTATTTGCTGTCCTTGATAGTCAAGAAAACCCAACTTGAAGGTTTGTTAGGGTAAGATTTGCTCTCCTATATAGACATTGACCTTCATGTCCAGCTTGAAGGCCAATTAAGGTAAGCTTTGGTGGTGAAAACGTATGTTCAGTCCCAGTTGTTCTTAAACTGTGGCTGAATGACTAATAGACCACAGTTTTTCTTTATTTGTGAACTAAGGAGGTCCCTGACCCTTGATTGGAACTCCCTTGACTTGAACTGAAAAACTCTACCATTGACTTACAAGTGCCCTAGATTCTTGCTCCATTGTCAGTTCATGCTTGCTGCTGTGAGTCATCGACAGTGGGCTTTTCATACAATAATATGGAAAGTAATTGTCACCAATGCATGGTAATGTGACCATAAAAGCTTTCCCTGAAAAGGCTTTAGTGTTATGGTTTTGTGCTCTTGGATATGGGGCTTGGGGGTTCCATGCAATGTAGAAATTCTGGTCCAGAATTCAACAACATTCTAGATGGCTCTTTATACTTGTAGTTAATCTAATTATATTGGTCACAGGTTAGTATAGTCCTGTAAATACTGTAATGCTCTGATTGCCTATGGGTCGGTCTTGTCCCACTAATGTTCTCATTGGTTACTGGTTGGTGTGTCTAGTTCCATAAACTTTCATGATAGATGATACTGGTGTCATTGGTTGCAAGTATCTGGAAGTCAGAATTGCAAGCGAGTTTGTCATGTCCCATAAGGGTCTTGCAGTCACAGTTGGATGATACTACCAATGAGTATAAACCACAGAGGATTCGTTCATTCATCTAATAGTGGAAAAGAGAAATGTCAGGGACTAAAAAAATACATTAAATCTTTATTTGTGACTTCACGCGGCATGGTGCAGTCTAACATATGGCAATATCTAATGTAGTAGTATTAATCTTCTGCAATACATTATTTATTCATTAGGAAATATCTGTTTTTTTACTCCGATATAACAAAGGTGGGCGTTTTTGATTAGTTGGGAAATTAGCCAATTTCTGCACATCTCTTTCATCTCATATCTCGCTGGTAGAATGAATGGATTGTTGCTTTTTTTCAAAATAATTTTTGAGGGGGAAGAATCTATTTGTTTCCTTAGAGGGGAACTCCACCCAGATAATAACAATTTACCTAATAAAAGAACATGTAAAATGAAGGAGCTTTCCAATACAAGATAATTAAAAATGGTCAATTATTTTTTAGGTTATTTGTATATGTAATTGTGTTTTCTGCAGCCAAGGAACAATTTCTCATAATGCCTTACCCTTTTCTGTGATTCTCTTTCTTTATGAGTCTGTTAATTACACAACATGCATTGTGGGACTTGGCTGAGGGAGAGCTGACATTAATCCAGTGGTACAGATAGTAAGGACAAGCAGCAGAGAAGGAGAGGTTGGGTAATGTCTATTTTCTAATCAAAACCATAATACCATAAGGATAAATTATCCCGTAGTGCAAAATGCAAAATTATACTTCTCATGCCTGGTAGAGTTGCTGTGGTTACAGACATGGACATCAAAGTTGGACCCAAAGTTGGTGGTGAAAAGAAATATAAAATAGATTTTAGTGGTCATGTTCACTGTGGCTTGTGGTTCAACAGCCACATTTTTCATCAGGGCTACTTGGTCTTTAGTTACAGTCTTGTTAGTTCAAGCTCCAACTTCGTCTTGAAGACCCTAGAGACAGTGCTCTATCTTAAGAGTCTGTCTTGAGTACTAATATATAATAATTGGCTTTCACTCAACTGGTTTGCAAACATAAACAAGGTGGACATGAGTTAACATCTAAACCCCAAGGCTTCTTTACCTTTTTAAATATTTTAGTTAAAGGGGAAGTAAAGTCTAAAATAGAATAAGGCTAGAAATGCTGTATTTTGTATACTAAATATAATCATGAACTTACTGCACCACAAGCCTAATCAAACAAATGATTTATGCTTTCAAAGTTTTCAAAGGCCACAGGGGGTCACCATCTTGGAACTTTGTTAAACATCTTTACAAGACCAAGACTGTGCACATGCTCAGTGTGGTCTGGGCTGCTTAGGGATTGTCATAAATTATCAAAACAGCACAAGTCAAATAATATCTGCCAGAAGCCGATATAGCGAGACTGATTAATAATCAGAATATACAGACTGCACTGGGTCCTGTGTTGTCATGAAATCTAATGTGGATTTTACAGTTTTTGTATTGTTTAATACAAACTTTGTCTAACTCTGCAGAACCAGTGGCTGCAGCAAAATAAACCTCCAAATAGAATCCCAGTTTATCTGTTTAAATCTGGATCCATGATTTTTGTCCCTGTAGCTGGAGTTGGAAACAGTAAAGGAGATGTAAAGGCAAAAATAAAATCCAATACAAATCTCTACTCAGTCGCCGACTGCTCTACAGGGAAACAAACAAAGCTGCTTAAGTTCTGCATGGCTGAGAAGTAAGGCGGGGACTCCCCCTGCTGTTTATAAGTATGATTGTTTCCCTGCAGAGCAGTTAGGGACTGTCTCACAATTCCTATCCACAGCAGTAAATGAAGGGAGAATTTTATTGCATATAGTCAGGTTTCTAATAAAAACGGGATACATTTTTTAATTAAAGTTTATTGGCAATAGGTTTCTTTTTCATTAAAGAAAGAAAAAATGGGATTTTATTTTTTTTGCATTTACATGCCCTTTAAGAATGGCCTTCCTACAGTTTCATGCCATGTAATTATTTTAGTTAGTTAGGGTATGTACGATATTTTAGGGTGGGCTGGCGACAGATGATCTCCCAGTGGGATTTCCACCTTATGTATGACAACTATTACTTTTAGCACTGTCTACATCTAGTTTTTTTAAAGTGGGCCCTCAAGAACAGGTTCCCTGCTGAACCATAGGAGACTGAGGATGCCAACCCTATAATGGTTTGTGCAATTGTGATGATAAAGTGAAGTAGTAACTTTGGAACAGTCTTTTTGTAGTTTGCTCATAGGACTTACATGTCCTTTATTAGCACTGAAATAGAAAGTGCAGTTGGGCATTAAGAATCTAGTCCAGTCTCAAAGTCAACCCAAAGTATCTCCTATAGAATGGTCTTACATAATATTTAAAAGGCATTCCTGCAATTTTTCCTTTAGTTCCTAAAGTCTCTTTTAATGTACATGGGCATTAAAGTTTTACTGGATAACTGAGAAGGTCAGCCAATAACCCCATTTCAGCAAATAAAAGCTCAGTTATTGCTTCCCAAGACAATGCTCTATAGGTTCCTACAACGGTGGTACACCACAATGCAAGTTTTCAGTCATAACAGAATAGTGCTACATGAGAAGTTTTAGTTTTTATTATGTTTAAGAAAATAAATGGCCGCATAGCGTGTCCTCCAGCAATGCAGGAACTGGATTAATCAGTCAAGGTGAAAACAGAATTGAATAAGGATTTCTTGTTGGTCCTTTTAAATTTAATAGAAGTATGTCCATTCATCAAGGGTATTACTGAGCTCATGAAGGCTGCTTATTTTTTTAAGCACAGTGGAACTCTGGTTGAGTCCTGCAGTGCTGGGATCCTGAGTTCAATTCCAACCTGGTCACTATCTGTTTGTATGTTCTTTATGTGCCTGCTTGGGTTTGCTCCAAGTGCTCCAGTTTCCTCCCACATATATAGGGGGCTTAGACTCATGACTGCAGAGGAAGGGTTGGGGGAAAAGGGTCCCAATTAGAGCAGGCTAGGGTGGCTTTTGCTCTGAAATAGAGTGTTTTGGATGGGTTTGCAGGTTACCTACGGTTTTACTCGCCCCCTGAAGTTACACCCGTGATAGAGCCCATTTACAGGGTAGTAAGTACATTTTTGCCTTCTTTGTAACCTCATTGCATCATCATTGCCGCTGTATGTTGAGTTTCGCCAGTTCAAAACCTGCTGGGTATGGCATCACTTCTGGAGCACCAGTTCTTGGTGGCCCTTATGATGGAATTCGCATGAAATTTGCTTGGAGCAAGATAGTTGCAGCCATTGACTCAACCTGCCAAGGGAACCTGGAATAATTATCCTGCATTATTCATCAGAGCAGGCTGGACAAGTACATTGGTGCTCTCACAAGTATATCAAAGTGCATGGGAATATCTTTTATTAATGGTGCCGATAAGTCCACTACTTTGAGTCCACTTTAACGTGCCACGCTTGCGCCCATAAATGCGCCTTTATATCTTTATGTAAATTAATATTTTGCTTTCTTATCATACACTTGTCAGCGGTACATATGCCCTTAAACTCCTGCTATGGGCTTCAGCTTGTCTTGTCAGAGCTCCATGACTGAGGGGAACAACAGACTTTCTTGCCTGACCCTATGTGCCGCTGTAATGCTTTTTAAAAGGAATTAATAAAAACATTGACTTTTAATATGACATCCGTTTTCCATGTGTCAATGGTTAGTCGCTTAACTCTTATCTCCCATGAAGGGATAATTTTATTGGGCCTGTGGGGGGTACTTGAAATGCCCCGTCCTGTTTTAATTCTCAGTCAGGTGACTGTTAAAAGACAATACGTTAACTTTGTTACACTTACAACGTTGTTTTAAAATATCAGCTATGAGCCATATATGAGAATGGCTGGAAAATAGGAAGAGTACTGGATACAACAGGAGTGTGGAAGCAGAGGGCAGGGATTAGAGGAGAAAGAAGTAAATATGAAAAAGTGAAACAAAGAGTAAAATCCTTGATCCTACATATGTTCTGGGCTTCTGTACCAGCCCAAGGCAACCACAGCCCTTTAGCAGTAAAGATTTGTGTCTCCAAAGATGCCCCAGTAGCTCCCCATCTTCTGCTGTCAATTACTGAGCTTAGGGACCAACAATAAATGGAGAATATGTCATTCATGATACAAGGCTGATTAGTAATAATTCAGGTTCTCATCTGCTTCTTATGACCGATGAACCTCATTTTCTTATTGATGATTTCCTGCTTTCACTAGGCTTAGCTTCTCAACAGAAGCCTAGAGCACACTGAGCATGTGCAGTGCCACTGACACTCAGAAGGTGGCCTTACCAGATCCAAGATGGTGAGCACCTGTGTACAACTTAAAAGGCCAGGATCATTGCTGTTCTAGTACTGCTAAACCTCCGTAACAGCAAATTATCAAGGGTCGAATTTCGAATTGAGAAAACTTCGAAATTCGAATTCAAAAAGACCAACCGAAATTAAGTCAAAGTTTTTTTTGGGTAGAATAGGTTCGTATTCGATCGAATAGGTCCATATTCGGCCGAATTTGAATCGTTCCAATCGAAGGAATATCACATTCAATCGATTTTTCCAAAAAAAACCTTCGATTTTTCAAAGTCCACCAATTGACTCCAAATAGGCAGTGTCGGACTCCCTCTCCCAAACAGTTGTTCCCATGCCGTTTGCGCATGCACGCCTAGTGATCTTTGCGCATGCGCGATGCACCACCTGGGCAAGTATGCCGAGCAGCCCTTCACCTCACAGTAGGTAGCAGGGGGCCAGAGGGGGGCCCTCGACAGCAGTCCCGGTGGGCCCCGGGCCCCCCCCAGTCCGACCCTGCAAATAGGTTCAAGGAGGTCCCCCATAGGCTAAAACAGCAAGTCGGCAGGTTTTAGATGGCGAATGGTCGAAGTCAATTTTTTAAAGAGGCAGTACATGATAAATTTCGAATTTTTGCATTTTTTTTTTTAAAACTCGAATCGAATTTGGACTATTCCCTAGTTGAAGTACACAAAAAATAGCTCGGAATTCAAATTTTTTTTCATTCGAAAATTCACCTCGACCTTTGATAAATCTGCCCCTAAGTTTAGAATATAGAATGTAGCCTATTTAGTTGTATCTTTTTTTAGGCTTTAGTTCTCATTTAACCCTTTCAGTATCGCCAAATCTACAACAACTGGCCTCTTTGTATACAGGCACCATAAAAAAAGAGTTAAATAGCAACAACAACCAATCCATCTATTTATTATATTATTTCTATAACTGAATTAAATCTCCCCCTATGGTTTATTTCAGTCTGAGCTGTCCCCAAGCATATCTGGAGCAGGGGGTGCGTATGTGTGTTGGTTGGCACCTGTAGCATAAGAATGGATAATAGGAGGGGGGAGAAAAAAGCCATAATTATTATCTTGCTTTTTCCAACTTTATCAAAGTTTTTTCTCCCTGCTGTGTTTTTCAGGCATGAGCTGGATGAGTCAGTATCACCTACAGCTGCAGAGCTTGGATGAAGCTTTTAACTGAGAATAGATGTCAATGAGAATGTAAGCGGGTTTTTTTTCTGATGTTCGGAACTCTGACAGTGTAGACAGAGGTGGGTTTTTTTTTCTCTGCTTTGTAAAAAAAAAAACCCTTTCCACGTTTTATTGCTTTGCCAGCTTTTTGTTCGCTGTGCTAGATAAGTGTTACAAGCGTATTTCTCTTTCCATGTTGTTTGTTTCTTTGTAAATATGACTTCCCAGATGCTGGGTCTATGGTACACACTGCAATATGTTTGTTGGCCCATTCGGCGTGCTGTGTGCGCAAGCAGAGACGTTCCCCTATTTTTATTTCTATAGTATGTTGTCTTGGAACAGAAGGCAAATATAGACTCAGATCTTGTTTATTAATATAGGCGAATTGAATTGAAAGGGAATAATTGATTTCAAACATCAAAAGTGCCGTATGAATGGCCCATCGCGTTTCATGCCCATATGCTTACCATCGTCTGTGTCAAGGGTCCCCACCCTTTTTTATCCATGAACCTCATTCAAATCAAATAAAAATGTTGGAGAGCAACACAATCACGAAAATAGATTCTGAGAGTTGACAAATATAAGCTGTGATTGGCTGTTTGCTAGCCCCGAGGTGGACTGGCAGCCTAGAGTAGGATTATAGTTATCCAGGATTCGGTTCGGGATTCGGCCTTTTTCAGCAGGATTCAGATTTGGCTTAATCCTTTTGGCCATCTGAACCAAATCCGAATCCTAATTTGCATATGCAAATTAGGGACGGGGAGGGAAATCGCGTGATTTTTTGTCACAACACAAGGAAGTAAAAAATGTTTTCCCCCTTCCCACCCCTAATTTGCACATGCAAATTCGGATTCGGTTCGGGATTACATTTTGACATCACAAGATAAGGGGGTTCGGCCGAATCCAAAATAGTGAATTCGGTGCCAATAGGAGTCTCTGTTTGGCAGCACGCCTGGTTGTTTTGCAACCAAAACTTGTATACAAGTCAGAAAAATAGGCACCTCTTTTGGCCACTGTGAGCAACATCCTTTGGGTTGGGGAGTAACATGATGCTTGAGAATAGTGATGGGCGAATTTGCGCCGTTTCGCTTCGCCGAAAAATATACGAAATTCGCAAAACGTCGAAAAATTCGCGAAACGGCCCCGGGGTCTCGTTTTTGGAAAAAAAAGATTTGACGCCGGCGAATTTTTTCCGCGAATTTTCACGGGCGGTTTGCGAATTTATTCGCTGGCGGCGAATCGCGCTAATTCACCGCTAATTCGACCATCACTACTTGAGAGCCATTGGTCGTGGACCACTGCTTTGTCTCTGGCCATTCAGTTTAATTTATCTCTGACCAATCTGTTTTAGTTCCTGTGTGGTCCCTTGTACCAACACTGATGAACTGAAATAGAAACCTGACTGTGGTTCATGTTGATGACCTGGACAGTTCCACTGAATGATTGACCCAACCAAAAATAAAAGTTTTGTTGAACGCCTTCAGCTATCCCAAGTAGTGTGATAGTTTTTTTGTTTGTGATCAAACAAGGGCAATTACCTTTTGACATCACAAGTTAAAGGGATACTGTCATGGGGAAAAAAAGATTTTTTCAAAATGAATCAGTTAATAGTGCTGCTCCAGCAGAATTCTGCACTGAAATACATTTCTCAAAAGAGCAAACAGATTTTTTTATATTAAATTTTGAAATCTGACATGGGGCTCGACATATTGTCAATTTCCCAGCTACCCCAAGTCATGGGACTTGTGCTCTGATAAACTTCAATCACTCTTTACTGCTGTAATGCAAGTTGGAGTGATATCACCCCCTCCCTCCCCCCCCCGCAGCGAAACAAAAGAACAATGGGAAGGTAACCAGATAGCAGCTCCCTAACACAAGATAACAGCTGCCTGGTAGATCTAAGAACAACACTCAATAGTAAAAACCCATGTCCCACTGAGACACATTCAGTTACATTGAGAAGGAAAAACAGCAGCCTGCCAGAAAGCATTTCTCTCCTAAAGTGCAGGCACAAGTCACATGACCAGGGGCAGCTGTGAAATTGACAAAATGTCTAGCCCCATGTCAGATTTCAAAATTGAATATAAAAAAATCTGTTTGCTCTTTTGAGAAATGGATTTCAGTGCAGAATTCTGCTGGAGCAGCACTATTAACTGATTCAATTGGAAATTTTTTCCCATGACAGTATCCCTTTATGGTTTCGAGTGTAAACCATTCGTTGATCTGTCTGATTGTCCCCAGAGCCAATCTGTGAAATCAATCCAGTTTGGTCATTTACATGCATGACCATTTTACACCAAAATCAGACCATTTTGTCTTTCGGATAAGTCAGTTGGATGCCCCAAATCATGACACATGTATCGTTACACTTCATAACTGAATAGTCCTGACTCCTCCAGAGAAATCATGTGGCTGGTTAGAATAACATGGCTTGTGCACCCCTAGGTTAGGCAGCTCCCACATTTAAATACTGACTCACAGCATTAGTCAACCACATTTTGGCCAATGAACTTTGGGGTGAAAAAAATACATATTCTACCTGGTTTCATTTCGCAAGTAAAAAAAATTACATTCCGGCTCTTGGGCTATGTTTATTGCAGTTGTTCTTCACGTAATGGCAATGTATTGAAGATAGGTCACTATTTCTTAGGGGCAGATTTATCGAATTTCGAATTCATGTGTGTTTGTAAAAACTCCTATAAACTCCCATGAACTCAAAATTCAAAAAAAATTGAAAAAATAGAAATTTTTTAAAAAAACAAACATTTTTCAAATACAAGCTAAAATCAAAATAAACTTGAATCTAATTAGATTCGAGTTTTTTCACCAAAAAAACCTCGATTTTCAGGATGTCTCAAAACAACTCCAAATTGATTCCAGGATGCCCCTTATAGGCTAAAATAGCAATTGGCCGGGTTTATGGTGGCGAATAGGGAAGGGCAAATCTTTTCGCCCTGTTTCGCCCATAGACTTGTATGGTGGCGTGCAAAAAAAAAAAGACGCGCATCAAAAAAAAAGAAATTTTGCCGCTCATCAAAAAATTTTTGTTGCCCATAGATTTTAATGGGGGTCGGCGTCATTTCAACAGCGGGAAATTTTTGGCAAATCGAAACAGGTCAAATTCGCCCATCCCTAGTGGCGAATAGTCTAATTCAAATTCTTAAAGGGCCGGTACATGATAAATTTTGAAATTCAAATTAATTTTTTTTTAAAAAACAAACTCAAATCGAATATTAACTATTCCTTAGTCGAATTACACTAAAATAAACTCTAATTCAAAATTAGAATTAGAAATTCAAATTTCCACTTCGACCCCTAAATGTCACCCTATTTAATGACATTTAGGGGCCCTTTCACTAAGTTCAAGTGATGGAATAGAGGAAAAATAGTTCGATTTTTGAATGTTTTTTTTGGCTACTTCGACCATCGAATTGGCTACTTCGACCTTTGACTTCGAATCGAACTAAAAATCGTTCGACTATTCGATAGTCGAAGTACTGTCTCTTTAAAAAAAAACTTCGACCCCCTAGTTCGCCACCTAAAAGCTACCGAAGTCAATGTTAGCCTATGGGGAAGGTCCCCATTGGCTTTCCAAGTTTTTTCTGATCGAAGGATAATCCTTCGATCGATGGATTAAAATCCTTCGAATCGTTCGATCGAACGAATTGCGCAAAATCCTTCGACTTCGATATTCGAAGTCGAAGGATTTTAATTCGCCAGTTGAATATCGAGGGTTAATTAACCCTCGATAGTCGACCCTTAATACATCTGCCCCTCATTTAAAAAATTCATTATGTACTGTGAACAAATATTGGATTCCAAAGTTAACTTCTTTATATGGGACCAATCCTATATAAGTTAAGGAAGATGGATTTATTGAGAAATAAATGTTACCTGGACTTATCAAGAGGGTATTTTTTTACCTTAAAAGGCAGTTTTAAAGTCATCTAATAGCATTTAGCAATTCCAAGGCAGTATTAAAGAAAAACCCTCAGAGATCCTTATCTACAAGGATAAAGAGGAAAAGACCTTTCCCGATCACTCACATCTTGGGAGATGCATTTGAGATGTGTGAAATTGGAAATCAATAACAAAAGCCTCCAGGTGAACGCTCTTTATGGCTTGGAGTCCTAAGGGATAAAAAGGTTCATTTTTTCCCTTGTACTTGTTTATTTTAGTTGACTGAAATGTGTTTTATGGAAAAATACAGTAACTCCAACCTAACCTATTATGTCATAGAAAAGACAGCGATTTCATGTAGTTTATTATCCACAAATATCCCCAGACCCTTCTGTGTTAAAGGAGAACTAAACCCTAAAAATGAATATGGCTAAAAATGCCTCATTTTATATAGTGAACTTATTGCACGAGGCTAAAGTTTGAGCTTGTCAATAGCAGCAATGATCCAGGACTTCAAACTTGTCACAGGGGGTCACCATCTTGGAAAGTGTCTGTGACACTCACATGCTCAGTGGGCTCTGATTGGCTGTTGAGAAGCTAAGCTTAGGGCTCGTCACTAATTATCCAGCAGAAAATGAGCTTCCCTGGCTGTAATATAAGCTGATGCTACAGGTTTGCTGATTATTCAATTCTGATGCTAATTGCACTGGTTTCTGTGCTGCCATGTAGTAATTATGTGTATTAATTACTAATCAGCCTTATATTGTGACATTTCTATTCTATGTGTACTGTATATTGTGAGTGGGTCCCTAAGCTCAGTAAGTGACAGCAGCACAGAGAATGTGCAGTGAATCAGCAGAAAAGAAGATGGGGAGCTACTGGGGCATCTTTGGAGACACAGATCTTTACTGCTAAAGGGCTGTGGTTGCCTTGGGCTGGTACAGAAGCACAAAACATAATGTACAACATTTCTACCTACTTATTAAGTTAGGCTTTAGCTTTTAGGAGGACCCATTTAGTAAATAACATTTATGTTGTTTTTATCAAAGAGCGCAACCCTACACTTACCAACACTGAACCTCATTTGCCCAATTTATTCAAAAATCATTTGCAAAGTGGCAGCATCCTGTATGGACAATTTAGCAAAAATGAAGCCAATGCTTATAATGCCCACCCCAGGGTCATTAATATACTGGTATACGCATGTTTGTATCCACATGCAAACATTATACGTTCTTATGAACTCATTCATTGGCCACTGAAAGTTTAACCAAAGTAAACGAGAGAAAATCGAAAACTCTAGCCCAAAGGGGTATAATGTCCTTTAAATAATTCAGTTTGTCTATGGAATCAGATAAATGAAATTAGGGTTGGATTGTACTGTAGTATCAGATAAAGACTGTCCCCATCAGCTCCACACAAATGTAAGACCGTAAGTTGGCCATACACGGGCCAATGAAAGCTGCAGACAGACAAAGGCAGCAGGCTATTGGCTATAGTGTATGGGGTTCCCCGACCGATATCCGGCCAAAAATCAGCCAGATGACAATTGGGCAGGTTTAAAATTCCAGCTGGATTGAGGGCTGCCTTGGTTCTTTGTGCAGGCAACAAAGGCGTGGGCCAACTGGGCCAAATTCTCTGGGCGGGATGCCGCCCGAAACTGAACCTGTCCCCATCTGGCACTATGAACCCGCCCTCTCAGTGCCGGCAATTGGGAGAATTGCGAAGGAGGTGAGCGGGTCGGGGGTGAGTTGGCTGGTGGTGGGAGGATGAGCAGTCGGCGGTGGAGGGAGGAGCGGATCGGCAGTGGGGGGGTGAGCGAGTGGGGGGTTATCGGAGTCGGGACGGGGAGGTGTGCGTATCTTTTAGAAATCCGGCCCTGGATGCAGTCTCATTCCCACTGCCTGCTTTCCTGATCAGTCCGATATCACCCACTCAAGGTTGCCATATCGGTGCTTGGCAACCTCGCAAAAGAGTGAATCTAGCCTTGTTGTATGGCCACCTTAATTACAGTGGATCTCCGGTGTCTAGGGTAAAGATAACTTATATACAGCAATGTAATGTATGAAATCAAATTTATTAATATATCACTAGTGATGGACGAATTTACGTCGTTTCGCATTGCCGAAAAATTAGCGAATTTCCCTCGAAATTCGTGAAACGGCAAAAAAAAACAGTTTTTAACGCTGGCGTCCATTTTTTATTTGCCAGCGAATTTTCGCGGCCATTTCATGAATAAATTCGCCCATCACTATATATCACTCACTCTAGAATGCCTTTACACAAAACACCAATTCATGACGGTAGCCTTCAATAACAATGAATCCTGTATAATCAAACACATGTTTTTTTTCTCAAACGGGAATCATCATACATAGCCCATTCACAAAAATATCATAAATCGCGTCAATCTGTTGGGATTGGGTGTTGCAAAACTCAACCTGATTTTTTTCAGAGAATGCCAAATTCCATTCAATCAGGATAAAAATGTTTCTGTTTTATTTTAACCCTGTGAGGGAGTTCCATTACAACCAAATTGGGATTAAGATTAACACAAACTGAAAAGACCCTGCACATAGGGAAAAATATGAATCCTTAACAAAATTGAAACTTAATGAAATTGAATTATAAAACCAACAGAGAAAGTGGGACAGAAAAGTGCTGTTAGATAAGGGGGATTACCATAAGGAATGTCGGCTACAAACTATTATAAATGATGAAAGATTAAACAAATAATCCTACTCTATCATTCCAAAAAAAAAAGACAGATAAAAAAATCTATATATGGCGAGTCTCAGTAGCATTAAATTGAATATACGAATATAAGCAAATAATCATCTCCTGGAAATACGCAAGGATTGGAAGGACCATCACATCGGAGCTTGGCCAAGGATTTGGTAAAGTTTTCATTAGACTATTGATTAGTTGTATGATTTCTTTCTTAGGGGTAATTTACTAAAACTGGAAAGTTGGCATTGGGTTTAGGAACCCAAAAAAAACAAACAGAAAAGCTGATATAGTGTTTCTCCACCCAAGAAGGATACACTCGAAAAAAAGAAGAAGGACATATCTATCAAAAAGGAGGTTCAGCTTTATGTTAGTTATAAAAAGGCTAATTCCAAGCAATTTTTTAATTGCCCTTCATTGTTTCTAGTTTTTGAATGATTTGCCTTCTTATGACTCTTTCCAGCTTACAAATGGGGGGTTGCTGACCTCATCTAAAAAACAAAAGCTCTACAAGGCTATGCATTTATTGTTATTGCTACTTTTTAATACTCGTCTTTCTATTCAGGCCTCTCCTATTCATATTCCAGTCTATCCAGGGTAATTTGGACCCTAGCAACCAGATTGCTAAAGTTGCCAACAGGAGAGCCGCTGAATAAAAAGCTTAATAACTCAAAAAACATAAATAATACAAAATAAAAACCAATTGCAAATTGTCTCAGAATATCAATCTCTACAGCATGGATCCCCAATATTTTTGTTCCGTGAGCAACTTTCAAGTATAAAAAGAGTTGGAGAGCAACACAAGCATGAAAAAGGTCCCTGGCGGTGTCAAATAAGGGTTGTGATTGGCTATTGGGTAGCCCCCTATGTGGACTGCCAGCCTACAGGAGACTCTGTTTGGCAACACACATTTTTATGCAACACGAACTTGTCTCCAAGCCTGGAATTGAAAAATAAGCACCTCCTTTGAGGCCACTGAGAGCAACATCCAAGAGGTTGGTGAGGAACAGGTTGGTTGGATTCCCACTCTACAGCATACTAAAAGTGAATTTAAAGGTGAACAACCCTTTTATGTCAGGAAAAGATGAGCCTTGTTATCATACATATTACAAAAACAGTTATTAGATGAAACAGAATAAATACAACCCAAAGAAAGGGACGACAAAGTCCTTCATTTTTTTCCTCTAGCGATAGCTATTAAATGGTATCACATTCATGGCAGCAGATTTTTTTCTTCTTGTGACCGACTGATGAACACAGAACTAATTGTTTTTGCACTTTAAACCCTTCCCCCCTCCCAACTTAAAATACAGCAATTGAGCTATAAGTATAATAGCGTCTCTGAACAGAGTATAAAGGTCCAACACTTTATAAACATATCCAAGGGCAATAATAGCAAGAGTTCATTTAGATGGCGGTTGCCAGGTTGATAAGCAGAAACACCATATACTTATCTCAAACAAGCCAGTCTCACTATTCCATCTTTAAACAGCAGGATCCCTTTACTGAAAGATTGTATCAGCACATGCTCAACCAATTAATACCCAACATCTTCTCAAACAATCCAAAGAAAATTGTATTTCTTCCCTCAAATAATAAGAAACCAAAGGGAAAAATATATATTTTTAGTTCTGTACATGACCACAATGAATTTTAAATGAAACAACTCAGATGCAGTTGAACTGTAGACTTTCAGCTTTAATTCAGTGGGTTGAACAAAAAGATTGCATAAAAATGTGAGGAACGAAAGCCTTTTTTAACACAATCACTTCATTTCAGGGGTTCAATTGACTCAAAGGTTATTTCATGGCAAGGTGTGGGCAATTCCTTTGTTATGTCTAGCGATGCACCGAATCTGAATCCTAATTTGCATATGCAAATTAGGGGTGGGAAGGGAAAAACATTTTTCAAAAAGTCACGAGATTTCCCTCTCCGCCCCTAATTTGCATATGCAAATTAGGATTCGGATTCGGTTCGGCCGGACAGAAGAATTCATCCGAATCCTGCTGAAAAAGACTGAATCCCAAACCGAATCCTGAATTCGGTGCATCCCTAGTTATGTCATTATCAATGAAGCAGATAAAAGCCCTGGAGTTGATTTGAGGGGGGGGGGTGCTTGTATGTGGAAGATTTCCCTGTGAACAGACAACATGCAGTCAAAGGAGCTCTCCATGCAGATGAAACAAGCCATCCTTAAGCTGCAAAAACAGAAAAACCCATCCGAGAAATTGCTACAATATTAGGAGTGGCAAAATCTACAGTTTGGTACATCTTGAGAAAGAAAGAAAGAAAGAAAGAAAGAAAGAAAGAAAGAAAGAAAGAAAGAAAGAAAGAAAGAAAGAAAGGTGAACTCAGCAATGCAAAAAGACCTGGACGTCCACGGAAGACAACAGTGGTGGATGATCTCAGAATCATTTTCATGGTGAAGAGAAACCCCTTCACAACAGCCAAACAAGTGAACAACACTCTCCAGGAGGTAGGTGTATCCATATCCACGTCTACCATAAAGAGAAGACTGCATGAAAGTAAATACAGAGGGTGCACTGCAAGGTACAAGCCACTCATAAGCATCAAGAATAGAAAGACTAAATTGGACTTTGCTAAAAAAAAAAAACATATAAAAAAGCCAGCACAGCTCTGGAAAACATTCTTTGGACAGATGAAACCAAGGTCAACCTCTAGCAGAATGATGGCAGGAAAAAAGTATGGAGAAGGCATGGAACAGCTCATGATCCAAAGCATAGCACATCATCTATAAAACATGGCGGAGGCAGTTTGATGGCTTGGGTGTGCATGGCTGCCAGTGGCACTGGGACAGTAGCAGCCGAATGAATTCTGAGCTGTTCAGAGACACTGGGGCTCATTTATCAACACTGGGCAAATTTGCCCATGGGCAGTTACCTATAGCAACCAATCAGTGATTAGCTTTTTAAAGCCAGCTGTAAGAAGGACAATGAATGCAGCAATCTGATTGGTTGCCATGGGTTACTGCCCATGGGCAAATTTGCCCAGTGTTGATAAATGACACCCACTGTCTGCTCAAATCCAGCTAAATGTACTCACATTGATTGGAAGGTGTTTCATAGTGACCCAAAACATACAGCCAAAGCAAGCCAGGAGTTAATTAAAACAAAGAAGTGGAATATTGTTGAATGGCCAAGTCAGTCACCTGACTTGGCCAAATCCTTTGTGATAGAATTGGCCAAATACCAAACCGAATCCAAATCCTAATTTGCATATGCAAATCAGAGGTGGGAAGGGGAAAACATTTTTTTTCTTCTTAGTTTTGTGATAAAAAGTCATGCGATTTCCCTCTCCACCCCTAATCTGCACGTGCAAATTAGGATTCGGGTTCAGTCCGGCCAGGCAGAAGATTTCCGCCGAATCCGAATCCTGCGGAAAAAGGCTGAATCCTGGCCGAATCCCAAACTGAATCCTGGATTCGGTGCATCCCTAATAACTAGAAACATTTGAGTCTGAATTCTAGTTCAGCATTTGGTGACTTACCTTAAGGGCATGGCTGTGAACTTGCTTAGTCCTCCTGTGCCACCTATCCCTATACTAATGGGAACACCTACTAAATTGATCACTTCACCTATTAATGAGACCTTAAGTAGTAGTTTCCTTTGCACCATTACTCTTATGGGTTCCCACTTCCATCTACAGAAAATTGCTCAGTGATTCATGACTTTTTGTCAATGCTATTGAGTTGGAATTAGGACTTCAGAAGTAGACTTGATTTGGATTTGTTTGGCTGTAGAAGGAACGGCCATGGTTGATCAGGGATAGGGACAAATGTATCTGATTCTCAACCCATCAAACCAACTGAGCTGTATTTATGGGAAGTAAGGGGACACATTTTTTCCTATTCCAACCAATCAGATGTTTGATGTCATTATCAAAATGCTAACTGCTGTCAGGTTGCCATGGTTTACCAGACCTATGCAAAAGTTGATTATGACTATGAGTTTGTTTACATTAATACAGGTATTTTGGGTAGACTGGGGTTTTTTTTTGTCATTATCCATCTTAAAACATAAGATGGAAACAAGGAGAACTTCTCTGCTTCTGTTTACGTTCAACAGACGACGAGTAATACAAGCATGAAATAGTAAAACATGTTAATTACATTATCACACCTTGTATGTGGCTGTTCCTCATTGTGTAGTATCAATAATTTACATACTTATGTGCATCTTAATTAACAACGTGACATATGCTATGTAGAACAGACGTTAGAGGGATTTAAACAGATTTGTGCAATGAGACCCATTAGCGCAAATGTTAATGTTGTGTCGCATGTGGTTTTGGTGTCAGTAATTGCAGGACTTAAAGAGTTTTCTCCCCCAAACAATAAATCTTTATCTTCAGTTGTGGTGATTCTCCCTGTGCTCTTTATTGAATGCTTGTATGACTCATGGTAGACATTTAGACTGATTCAGAGTCGGCTTCATAGCTTTCATTCTACCATGATCATCGCAAGGAAGGATGCAGTCAGTTCAAGTTTCAGCAAATTTCTCCGGCTTTGGGTTCAGAAAAAATAGTTAAGTCTCTTGGTTGCTGTGAGGTTTCATAGTTTTGTCTTGGCCATGTTGTCAACGAGAAGCCGCTGAGACAATAAGGCAAGAGGTGTCTGAGAAAAGCATATGCCAACCTCTGTGACACACATGACTACCTTTAACACTGCTAGAAGCACACCACCCAAGATTCTTCAAACCCAGTAATACCATACGTGAGCATTGAGCTCCTTAATCCTATAAAACTCAGAAGAAGAAATGAGAAATTTGACACTTTTATTGGGCCTGTTGCTGTCCAAAACACCCTTCTAAGTCAATGGCCCTGGGCTCACCCACAAAAATAGGAAAATTGGATCCCCTCCAACCCACACTTGCACTTTGAGGCTCAACTTGTGAACCCAGCCAGCACCTACTTATGTGCATCCTCTGTTGACCACTCTCTTTATGGTCTTTACTGGGCTCTCTTTACTTCAGGGGCCCCACCCTTGGTCAAGGGTTCTAATCCATTCTACACCACTGCTACGTCTGGCTCAAAAAATTGGCAACAATTCACCCTCTTATCTTCCATAGGCAAAGCATTTACCGTTTTTTAAAACAGGCAACAATCGCAGGTTAGAAAGGGGGCCTTTCGACTTCTATTTCCATGAGAACACTAATGTGGTCAAATCACCTGCTGTGCCATATAAACAGTGTCGGACTGGCCCACAGGGATACCAGGAAAACTCCCGGTGGTCCCAGGTGTCAGTGGCCCCTCATGCTGCTAAATATTTGGTCTATTTCATGGCCATTCCTTAAATCTATGAGAACAAAGAGGCTTAATAGATGGAATAATAAATTATAGTATCTACTTCAACTCTGAGATTATAGTATGTAAAGAAACAAGACTAGGAGAATAGAGGTTGATTGAGGAGAGGAAGAATAATAGTACTGAGAGTGGGTCCCTGGTCTAAGGTTTTTTGTTGGGCCCCTGGTCTAATGTTTTTGGTTTGGCCCCTGGTGTCCCAGCCCGACCCTGCATATATGGATATGGAGATATTCTATAGGTTCTACAGTCAACTGCAGTTGAAAAGGGCCAACACCAATCCAACATTAGCTAAATAAGTGGGTCGAGGTGGTGGTATTTGGAAAGAGGGAGCTTGGTATTGTGTGGGTGACAAGGAAGAGGACACTAAGATAAAGGACCAAAGATCATGTTACTGGGGCGGAAGTGGTTGATGATTTGGCTATTGCTAAACTATCAGCACTCCCAGTCAGGTTACATTAGGTGAACTACCAGAACAATAAAGCCAGTTGGACAAAGTTAACAGATGTTGTTTTTCTAATGTCCAAAAATGTAGCTTATTCATTATATTATTTTTATCTTATTCATTGTTTATGTCACCATAGCAACGTGCAAGTTTAAGAAAGGCTGCACTAGACTGGTATTATTAAGTTAAAATACACACAATAGGACTGACAGAGAAATACACGATGCCTGGTTTTACTCTTTTCCTTTGCCCAAACACCACCCAAGTGTAGTGCAGTACTGAACTGAATGGATGTATGGTCTTCTAGAATGAAGACTAAACTCAACATTCTGGGTGACATCTTGGAACTGAACAGATTACAATTAGACATGTTAATGTGTGACGTTGATGAAGTGGTCAGTGGCAACATTGTCTGAATTGCCCTGGGCACAAGTGCAACAGAAATTAAAGGCACAAACTTGCATCCTTAAAGGGATACTGTCATTGGAAAAAAAAATTTTTTCAAAATGAATCAGTTAATAGTGCTGCTCCAGCAGAATTCTGCACTGAAATCCATTTCTCAAAAGAGCAAACAGATTTTTTTATATTCAATTTTGAAATCTGACATGGGGCTAGACATATTATCAAATTCCCAGCTGCCCCAAGTCATGTGACTTGTGCTCTGATAAACTTCAATCACTCTTTACTGTTGTACTGCAAGTTGGAGTGATATTACCCCCCTCCCTTTTTCCCCCCAGCAGCCGAACAAAAGACCAAAGGGAAGGTAACCAGATAACAGCTCCCTGACACAAGATAACAGCTGCCTGGTAGATCTAAGAACAGCACTCAATAGTAAAAACCCATGTCTCACTGAGACACATTCAGTTACATTGAAAAGGAAAAACAGCAGCCTGCCAGAAAGCATTTCTTTCCTAAAGTGCAGGCACAAGTCACATGACCAGGGGCAGCTGGGAAATTGACAAAATGTCAAGCCCCATGTCAGATTTCAAAATTGAATATAAAAAAATCTGTTTGCTCTTTTGAGAAATGGATTTCAGTGCAGAATTCTGCTGGAGTAGCACTATTAACTGATGTGTTTTGAAAAAAACATGTTTTCCGATGACAGGATCCCTTTAAAGGAGATCTGTCACTAAGACATAAAAAGCTGCATAATAAGAACCATTTTTTTTAAAATTAAACATGAACCCCAAATTCTTTCTCAATTAAAACCATACCTCTTATAAATATATTTAAAAATCTCAGCTGTCAGTTATGTATTTCCTTCCCCGACTCCAAGCCTGAGGATCAGCTAGCACTGTCACATTTTCAATTCTGTACTTCTGAGCTGCCACTGCCCCTCTCAGATGCCCCCTCTCTTCTTATTGTCTATAAATCTGTAGCCAATGAATGGGCATCAGGTCCCCCATTCTGGTGCATACATCAGATTTTGGAATGATGCAAAACTTGCCTTATTAAGTGTCCAACTCTTTGTGCACCATTTTTAGGAGCCTGAGTGAACCAGTTTGGTCCACTGCATGTGTCAAAACCACAGATCTGCCTTCGTTTTTTGGTCCAACCAAGAAGATCTGATCAAGAGTGATCTAAGGGCAGAGACACATGGTCAGATTCGGGGAGCTTAGTCGCCCAGCAACAAATCTCCTCTTCTTCAGGGCGACTAATCTCCCCGAACTGCCTTCCCCTGCCTTCCCATCGGCTAGAATGTAAATCACCGGCAGGATGGCAAACGGATCACTTTGTTTTCCGAAGTTTCCTCATGAGGCAACTTCAGACGGCTTCGTAAAATGAAGTGCTCCGAGTGCCATACCGCCGCCAATTTACATTCTAGCCGGTGGGAAGGCAGGGGAAGGCAGTTCAGGGAGATTAGTCACTTTGAAGAAGAGGAGATTTGTTTCCGGGCGACTAATCTACCCTAATCTGACCGTGTGCCTCTGCCCTTATAGAGTTACTTGTGTAAAGCCTTGGTCAAATAAAAGCAAGGCTTTCTTTAGTGAAATGCTAAAAGGATGACTTCCCTGGGCCCTAAGGACCATCAGTTGTAAGTAGGAATAGTAAGGCGCTGTCCTTATATTAATGCGAGATGGAACAGTAGAGTAAGATGGGGTTAGTAGGACAAGATGGTAACAATAACAGCTTATATCTGTGTTGACCAACTTTAGTTGATCAGCCAAAGAGAGCCAGGGAATGCTAGAAACTATAATTCAATAATGGGGCCTGTCTGTTTATCTAGAGACCAAATGAAACAAAATTTAAGCCGATCTTGTTTCAGCAGGCACTGTTCATATAAATATCAAAAATCTTGACATTTACCAGTTCACTTCCATCAGACAGACTAGGCTGAACATCAGTCTTCAGTAGCAACAGTGGCTGGTATGAGCTTAGTCTTGTTCATTCTGCTGTCCTGTTCAGTGGTGACCAGACTCATGAGACTTGCACTTTTGTCATCTCATTATGTAATTCTTAAGGATAAATAATACTATTACGCGCAAGGATTTTATATTCTTGATCTGTGTGGGCAACTTTACTCAAACCTCATCCCTTTAGTAGTAAAACAATTCTTTTACAAATTGGACTTTAGGGCGCAACCAGAAGGTCAATGTTCATGAAGAAGAAGACAAAAGAGGGTCTTTTACATGGAAATTTCATGGAAAGTGTCGGGTGAATTTGTCCCTTTTTACGGAATAGCGACTCCCACATCAATTTTGACACCCGCAACAATTTGACTAGCGTCTATTTTTCTCAAGTCAATGGACGTCCGAATAAATTTGACGTGCCACAGTTTTTATGCGAGCAACTATTCTGACATGGCAAATTTTTACCGCAGTTTCTCAAATTTATTCACGGAAATTCGCCGCAAATTTGCGGCTGGCGAATTTATCGCCCATCACTACTCATTGATGTCCATGGAGAATAGGGGAAAGAAAGAAGTCTGAGTCAGTTTTACAGATGAGCAATTCAGATGATCTATTATATCAGTGTTGTCAAACCTACAGAGGCAGCCCTAGGGTCAGAGCACTTATATTGCTAAAGGCATGAAGCTGAACAACGGTCCCCATTGCATAGCACGAGATGCTGTAGAGATGTTTAATTGGGTAGTTGCACCTTTATTGTGAAACTTAGTGCGATGTGGGGATTGTGTTAAAGCAACAGCTCTAGCTGGGTGGTCCTCGCTCTGGATTAGGATTTGTGTATAGTTCTGGGAGTAAGAGTATTATCTGCAGAGTCTGTTCTTCTGTAACTGCTTTTCCCAATTGAATGGAATGAATACTGCACTGTTTTACCTAACTGAATGGAAGGGAGTGTCTATAGCTGTTTTGCCTAAATTAATAGATAGTTCAACTCTGGTTGTAAGGGGGGTTGGTACCTTAAAATCACAGTTACCCAAAATAGGTTACTTCAGACACAGTTAGGTTAGGCATTACTCCTGACAACTCCTGGTAGGGCACGTTTTACACGTGACTCAAGTGGGCCCTTGCCGTACTGTTGGAGGAAGGCTTAACTTCACGGATTTCTCACTCGACCTTAGGGGTCTTCCTCAGGGGCACAAATGATAAAAAAAAAATCAAAAAGGCTGAGGATTACTGCAACCGGGCAATTTTGTGCCTTTTATAACAAAAGAGCTTTGGAATTTAAACTAACCTAATTGTGATGGGTCGGTCGGAAATTTTCGGACAACCTGTGCTCAACCAGACCTTGAAAGCCTCCTTGTTTTTGTTACCTGTATCTGGCCTGAGAGTTGGTGCATGTTCATTGACAGGCAACCCATACCCAAAGATAAGTTCATTGGCAAAAACCCAGGCAGACCTTGGTGGGTTTAAAGGTGGCCATTCATGGGCCGATAAAAGCTGCCGACAGACCATGTTGGCAGCTTATTGACCCGTGTATGGGGTCCCCCGACGGGCTTCACAGATCCAGATCTGGCCGAAAGTCGGCCAGATCTCGATCGGATGGGACAGAAAATCCCGTCGGATCGCGGACGCACCTATTCGTTGATGCGGTCCCGCGATCCGACCACCCGTTAAGGCATCGTTAGGATCCGATCGTTGGGCCCTAGGGCCCATGATCGGATCAGCCCGATATTGCCCACCTGAAGGTGGGCATATCGGAGGGAGATCCGCTCGTTTGGCAACATTGCCAAACGAGCGGATCTCTCAGTGTATGGGCACCTTTAGGCTGATCCTTCACGTGCTGCTCCTACCTGCAGCATTTGAATCATATGCAAACACATTACATCTCTGGACTGCCCTCATCAACACCACATCACCTTGCTCAGGTGTATATTTAGTGCCAGGATATACAACATTAGTTGCAAGCTGAGCATGAAATGAGCACAACTATGGGGAAATTTTTGTTGCATTGTGGGTAAAAGAAAAGCCTGTTTAGGAAAAGAACCCTATGGTGTTAACAGCTCAGAACAATTAATATTCTGTTAAAAAAGCATCACTGTTCCTTCAGTTTAAAAATAGAAGATGAAGTGACTGAAAAAAACATAAGGGCACATGTTTAATCCCATCCCACAGTATCTGATGTTCCTCCCACCCAGACGAACAATTAAACATCTCTAAAAGTTGATCAGCACTCATATTACCCACTTCTCCTTTGGATATTATGTGTTCTTCTCTATCCGGCAGCTGTCAGTCTGGCAACCCTTTCTCGAGTCCCATCTGCCTTTCTCGTGCTTTCGTCAGGTAGTGTGGGCAGCCCTGCAAGTAGCTTTTGGATCAGCCTGGCAGATCGTTGGATGATGAGCTGTTGGATTTGTCTCATGATCACGTTTGCCATTTTGTTTCATTTAGCACTGATGTAACAGCCAGTCATGACTTTCTATGTTCACGCAACGCACTCTCATTTGTGTCGAGGCCAAGCTGAATAGCCTTAATATAGAAAATGACTTGCATAACTATTATTCCTATGTGTGCGTCTCTCGTTGACCTTGAAGAGCTTTTTCTTTTTTTTTTCTCAATTGGACTCAACTGTAAAAATTTAAACAATGGCAGTAGCTTAGTTAAATAAGGGACTGCAACAAAAAGCAATCTTTCAATCATTGCTTCAGTATATACCATATATGGCCAGATTTGAGGTTTCATTCCAAATCTATGAAGAAAACTGAAACATTTAAGTCTGACCAGATGATTGATTCTTGGATGGCATGGCCTTGGATATATTATGCACTCATTTGGCAAGGTCAGCAAACAATCTTCTCCAGATCTGGCCTTGGGTGGCCAGATTAATAATCTGGTCAAAGGAACAAGAAACAGATTGCAGTGCTCCCATAGCAAATAAATTTGAGGAAGAGAGGGATACATCCATGGCCAAATGCAGTCCCTGCACAAAATGGGATTTTTCAGCCTTCTCTATGAACATCTGGTGACCACCATTGGTCATGGTGGTCATTGTTGTGGGCTGTTATATGATATATAGATATATAAAGAATTAATGGTGACAAAGAAGATTTGTAAACCACCAACTACATGGGGTTTTATTCCAAATTTATGTATAGGGCCAACTGAAAACCTGAAGTCTGACCAGATGATTCTTCACTAGTATGGTCTTGTCTATCCACTCATTGAGCAAGGTTGAAAAAACCGATCTACCACCACAAGTGGTGGGCCATTGGATTATTAGGTCAATGGGCCAATAAACAGATCACAGTGCACCCACAACAAATTTTTTGAGGTACAGAGGGATGCATACATGGCTCAATGAAGTCCTAGCTCAATGGGATTCTTCAGCCTGCTTGATGAATACTTGGTGAGTCCCAACTACAATCATTTTAGGCTCTTGTAGAGATTTAGGAAATGAATGGTTACAAACAAGTAGATCTGACAGACACCAATTGTAGAACACCCGCATTGGTTTGGAAGCACTGGAGATTCATAGGAGATACAATAGTTCCTGTGCACTAATCCCCAGTAGTATAAAAATGGAAACTGCTCAGACTCACCTGTAGAATGCAGGTAGTCCATGGATGTATGTGTAGCCAGGTGCTGGAATAGCCTTGGCGTCCCACACCGCACAGAATAGAGAGAAGAAAGGACAGAACTTCTGCACACCGGTTACATTAAAATCCGAAATCTTTATTGATTTCTTCTTTTTATTGGTTAAAAAGAAGAGCACATCACACTGGGCTTGGCGTGTTTCGGGCTATTTAACCATGGATCAATAAAGATTTCGGATTTTAATCTAACCGGTGTGCTGGAAATTCCATACTTTCTTCTAACTAATCCCCAGTACTACGGACCTGATGCTGAAAATGTATGCATGTGCACAAAGGAAGAGGAGGGGACGGGGGAGAATGGTTTTAATTGGAATAGGGATTTTATAAAAGGTCAGAGTCATAAAAATGGGAGAATATGACCAAACTGAACAGACCTTTCCTATTTGAACAAACAGGGATCCTTTAGTGACTGCAAAAATAAAGGTAAGCCGACATGGTGTTTCCTCTAAAGTCCTTGATTATTCTACATGTTGAAGGCCCAGATTGTCTATTTTGTCCTCCATACTAAATCAGGGTACACAACTACAAACTATTTTTGGGAGCATTTCTAACATTCCTAATTGCCAATGTCTTCTGCTCCGTTACCCCAGTATCTATCATCTATCTCTCTATCAATCCATCTATCCATCTATCCATCTATCCATCTATCCATCTATCCATCTATCCATCTATCCGTCTGTCTGTCTGTCTGTCTGTCTGTCTATCTAATCTATCTATCTATCTATCTATCTATCTATCTATCTATCTATCTATCTATCTATCTATCTATCTATCTATCTATCTATCTATCATCTATAATCTATCTATAGGGACCCATAGGGTAAGGCTAAGGCTTTAAATACCTATACTTCCTTATTCCCTTAGTTGCTGGGTAGATGGCCACACATTTCAGTATTGGCCAAGAGGCTGTATGACCACTTCCTGTCACACTGTAATATAGTGCTTGGAAAGGGGTGGGTCTTCCTCTTTGGCTCCTGGTGTCTGACCCATCCGGATGTTTCCATTAAGCCTGGGTACACCAAGGCCCAGTAAAGCCAGTTTGCCCTAGAGCAGTGATCCCCAACCAGTGGCTCGTGAGCAACATGTTGCTCACCAACCACATGGACGTTGCTCTCAGTAATCTCAGAGCAGGTTCTTATTTTTAAATTCTTTGCTTAGAGGCCAGTTTGGTTGCATAAAAACCAATTGTATTGCCAAATAGAGCCTCCTGTATGTTGTCAGTCTATAAAGGGGTTACCAAATAGGCAATAACAGCCCTTATTTGGTACCACAGAAACTTCTTTTTTTGGCTTCTCTTCTCGATCAGGCGGTGAGGTCATGGAACGCAATGGGGAGCAGATGTGAGCTAGCAGGGCCCACCGGGTTTTTTTCTGGTATCCCCCTGACCCAGTCCAACCCTGAATGTAAATATGCAATTTATCAAATGGGCAGAATATAAGCAGAGGGTATTCATGTGAATATCTTAAACGGAACTGGAAAAGATAAAGATTCTGAAATCCAAAACATGGGCATTGTATGCAATAAAAGAAGAAATCAGTGCCAAATACAAGCCTGAAAACGGTGCCAAGTGCTTGGTACTTGTGGCTGACCATGCACCATAAATATCAACATTGATCATTGATAGAACTGTGTGCATTTGATATCTAGGGAATTCCCCTGAAATCCTGCAATCCCATTACTGTCCGTTCTCTGCATGGGTGCAGCTCACCCAACAAGGTGCTCTCAGCTTTCCCTACAGCCCATCAGCTCAACTCCGTGTTCCAGTCTAGTAAGGCAAGTGCTTAGCACAGGTAAGTAAATAATGCAAGCAGCAAAGAGAGATCTATCCGTCTTTCATCTCCTAGTCCAGCTGAGTTTGTTTGTGATTATGATCTGACTCACGTGCCGCGCTGCTCTACAGCATCAGATTACAGAGAAAATCCATTTCCAGTTTAGCCAGTCAGAAAGAATGAGCTTAGCTTGGCTTCTGGCTCGGGCCTCTTCTTATAGCCTTGTGCTATGGCTGGAAGTAGCAATAACTAGGCTCAGATGTTTCATTATTTTAACATATACAAACACACATATATATATACTGTACCTCCCAGGCAATCAATAATAAGTGTTATACACTGGGGCAAGATGGTTACTTTTAAAGGGAAAGTAAACCTCCCCATAAGCGTGCTCAATTAAGGAGTATCAATTTACGTATCCCAAGCGTAATTAGAGATTTAAAAAGGATCTGCACTCAGCGCCATCCCTTCCAGCACTCATAATTTACGAGATCACTAAAGCAACTTGTAGTTGCAAATACAGGGCCAGATTTAGTGATGGGCGAATTTCCGCGTTTCACCGCCGGCGAATAAATCCGTGAATTTGTCGTCAAAGGTTTTTTTTTTTCCTAGAAGCCGGCAACGATTAACAGACGCCCATTGAATACAATTCACAAAAAGATGACGCTGGTGCCCATTTTGATGCTGTCGAATTGTCATCGGCATCAAAATCCGCGTTTCGTGAATTTTTCGGCCATCAAAACGGGACAAATTCGCCGATCATTAGCCATTCAATTTCACGAAACACTTAAAGGGCTTGTTCACTTTTGCAGTAACTTTTAGTATGATGCAATTTGCAATTGGTTTTCATTTTTTATTATTTGGGGTTTTTGAGTTATTTAGCTTTTTATTCAGCAGCTCTACTGTTTGCAATTTCAGCAATCTGGTTGCTAGGGTCCAAATGACCCTAGCAAACACTCATTGATTTGAATAAGAGAAGGGAATCTGGAGTCTGAGAGGGACTAAATAAAAAGATAATTAATAAAAAGTAACAATAACAACACATTTGTAGACTTACAGAGCAGTTGTTTTTAAGATGGGGGTCAGTGGCCTCCCATTTGAAAGCTGGAAAGAGTCAAAAGAACAAGTCAAATAATTCAAAAAAGATAATAATATAAATAATAAAGACCAATTGAAAAGTTGATTAGAATGAGCCATTCTATAACACACCAAAAGTTAACGTAAAGGTGAACCAACCCTTTAATTCACAGGTTTCCCTTGAAAAATCCTCTATGGGAAAATCTGGAATTAAATCAGGAGATATGCTATATCTGGCCCATAGTGCCCTATTAATCCTTAATAAGCCTCATAATGCACTTTTATAAGCAGCCAGTGTTCTATACATGAGAATTTTACATACTGTAATAGACAGCTTTATAAATATGCTAGATTATCTGCAGCGATACCTGGAATGTGGGATCATTTTATGTATTTGTACCTGTTTTGTTACTTGTCTAGTAACCCATAGCAACATATTAGTAGCAGTTAGTGATGGGCGAATCAGTCCTGTTTCGTTTCACCGAAAATTCGCAAAACTTCCAAAAATTTCCGAAAAGTCAATGGGCGTCAAAATTTTTTTTTTTAATGCACGACAATTTTGACACGAGCGACAATTTTTATACGCGCAACTCTTTTGTTCAAATGCATAAAAGTCAATGGGCATCTAAATAATTTTGACGTGTGAAAATAATTAAGCAAGAGATAATTTTGAAGCGCAACAAATTTTTGCTGCAGTTTCAAAAATACATTTGCGGGTGGCAAAATGCGGTAATTCACAGCGAATCCATATCTGATGAATAAATTCGCCCATCACTACTAGCAGTTACTGCTTTTAAAACACACATCTGATTGGTTTCTGCTGGTTACTATATGTGGATAAATTGTTTATTAAATTACCCAGTCACCCAGACTACTTTTAGGTTCCGTAACATATTGGGGGCATAGGTTCTTAGGGCAGCCATACACCGGTTTATCTGGTTAGATGGATCAGCTCATAGGCAGAACAGATGGAGAGCTAATCAACTGCCACACACATTATGACCACCTTTGTATCTTGTAAACCCAAGAACCATTGGAACAGCTGTGGCTCCTCTAGGCTTCCTTATCTGCCAGTACACCATTCACTGGCCAGTGCATTGGCAGAAGGAATTTTCAAAACTGACCTACCCCTAAAGCGACTGATATCCATAATACATGGATATAGGTCGGAAATGGCAGGCCACCATACAAGCACAATCTTATCTGTGTCTGCATGGCCAGCTTTGATCTTCTGTCCAACCAGACCCCTTTTAGAATGGGGACCCATGTTATAAAAAAATGGTCCCATAAATAAATTGTGTCTGCTGATCAGTTCAAACTCCATCCATTCTAGACTAAGCCCCACCCATATTAAAATTTACAGTTTGTTGTTTTCCAGGCTCCTTGGACTTGAATGGCACCCAACTGGACTCCCACTTGCCTTCTTCTGATGGCAGTCTTGCAAACACCAACACAGTATTCTCCCAGGGGATACCATTGTCTCTCTGCCTCTGGTTTTATTTCATGGGTGATAAATCCTGAAACCTTTTTTTGATCTATAAATAAATCTCTAAGCAGTCGGTGCATTTGTGCATATTGGGGATATTAGTGCACTTGGCTGCAAACGAAAGTTTCTGCCATCTGTACGAGACGTTGGAAAGTCCGCCAGTAGCTCGGCGTGACAACACCATAAACTTGCTCATAAAACACAGCGTCTATGAATCTATGCAAATGAATGCAGTCTCTTGAACATGATATTAATGTTAAAATTTCAGATGACTCACCTAAGAGACAGTATCCAGCCGTAGTTCATTTTCAGCTGAATAGATAATCCTTCTTTCTCCTTATCTCTGTGCATAATGATATACATACGCTGTACAAAGTAGACTTCTTCTCTTGGGGTATGTACCCATGGGCGTTAACGGTTGTTAGTCTGCCCTGCACCCACGGTAAGAGACATCAACCCAGGATACAGAATAAATTGTTCATTGTTGATGTCTGCTCCCATAGGTGAAATGTCTAAGAAGTCTACTCCACAAACGTTAACATGCCCATGGGTTCATAGTGTGCCATAAGGCAAAGGAGCAGAACCCACCCAGGTGCCTAGTGGACGTGTATTGGTAATACAGAGAACTTCATGACCATATATTTTTGGCATATTGGACATTAATGCTTTCAGAAGATACAGATACCCCTGCTAATTGTAGATAGTAGACAGTCAGGAGAAGAGATGGACTTGATAATGTTTGGCTTGACCCCCTCACTCAACCCAAAACTCAAAGACTGAAAATCAGGATCCAAACACTGTTGCTCAACTGCACGTTAGTCAACTGTTTCTAGTCTACAAATTCTAGCATGCTTTAACATATTATCAATAGTAGCTGCAGTCCAATAACGTCAACCTTGGGTTCTTAAAGCACTATTGCTTAGGCGTTTTCACTGAGGATTTCGATGTGTAAATGTATGACCGCCATCAAAGTTACTTGGCTTGCTACTGCAGATATGGAATCCGTTATCCGGAAACCTGTTAACCAGAAAGCTCCGAATTACGGTAAGGCCAGCTCCCATAGACTTCATTATATTGAAAGGTACAAAAAAGTACCTTGTAGTGATGTGTGGGCCGGCGCGGTATTTGCAGGTGGCGGGCAGGGAGAGCAGAAAGAAGAGTTCAACCTGGACCCACCCGCCCCGGCAAATGGCGGTGCAAGGTAAGCCCGAATCCGGCCGACCCTACACAAAATAGGTTGGGGACAGTAAAACTGTACCTATGGATAGTGATGGGCGAATTTGCGGCAAATTTTCGTATTTTGCCCCCAGCAAATAAATTCGCAAAATCGAGTGAAAATTTGCCAGCATCAAAATTTTAATGTGTGTCGGAATTGTCAAGAAAATGTTGGCGCAGGCATGAAAATTTGCCAAACTTTTCAACGTAGCAAAATGGGAGAAATTCACCCATCACTAACTATGGATTATAAAAGGAAGGTACTGAAGTGCAACCAGTTCCTCTGCTCCCCCTGCAATTAGTTTAAATTTAGAGAGAGAGAGTTAGGAGTAAGCTACACTATGAGGACAAAGTATCAATGTGTGGAAACAAGGGTATGGATGTGGCTTACGTTAATTTTTTTTTAGGTTAAACAGCAGGTCATCGGCAGAGTTTCCATCATCAATTCCACAGCCCAACTTTGATGGCAATTTAGGGAAACAACCACAGGAACTCCCGCACCTGAACATCCATCTCCACTTCAGAATGAAGACCTGCCTAAAGAAACCATGGAAACACCTATTGACCAGTGATTGAATGTGACAACCAGCCCAGCGAAATGTTACCTTATTTGATTTAATTAGAATTTCCTATGCAGCTTTGTTGTTAATTGTCTCCCTATCTGTGTTTATTGCCTATTTGGTACCTCTTAAATTGCTTTCCAACCAAGCCTTTGTAGTTTCTGGTGCTGGTGCAAGTGGTAGTTTTTTAGGGAAGCCCATTAACCAGGAGTCTGGTTGACCACATCCATCTTCAGCCACTACTTCCTATTGTCTTCTGCTGTTCAGCTGTGCTCCCACAGGAATACATATTTTCCAGTGGAATATCAGTATTACAATCCTTTGACTGTTCTTTCTAAAGTAATATTGTTATTAGTATGATTCTTAATAATAATGTTCATTAATCTCCTTTTTTGAAAAAAATTAAACCCAAAACAGACATTCTAAGATCTAAAACTAACTTTTAGCGCCTTCCTATTTTGATTTGTTGTTGTGACATTTAAATTTCAGTTAACGTTCCCAATATAATTGGAGGTTTGTTATGTTTCGGCTGCTGTCTAAGAGGCATAAGGGATGGGGAAAGTGGGAGACAAATTGCAAGGAGCTAACAACGCTGAGTCACAAAGACTAATAACGTACAATGGTTATGGAATACATTTCAGCTTTAGCAAAGATGCAGCTGACTCAGTAATTGACTCGTCCCTCTTGGATTTTACTCACTGGAAAAGTGATCGGTTTAAAGGTTCTTCGTGATTCTGCTGGGAGTATGTGTAATAATAATGTGGAATCCAGTAAATGCACATGATGGAAACTTAAAGTGGCATAAAAGGGTGGAGCAGCTGAGACATTGCAGGTTTCATTACTGCAAGATGAAGTGAAAGTACCATAAAGTGATTTGACTGTGGTCCCCAATAGTGATGGGCGAATTTGCGCCGTTTCGCCGGAAAATTTGTGAATTTCCCGTGAAATTCGTAAAACGGTGAAAAATTCACAAAACGGTTGGGGACTAGTGATGGGCGAATTTATTCGCCAGGCGCGAATTCGCGGCAAATTTGCGCGAATTTGTGCGAACAAATAAATTCGTGAAAATTCACCCGAAAAACTCGTTTTTGACACCGGCGCCCGTTTTTTTGACGCTGGTGCCCGTTTTTTGATGCCAGCGTCCGTTTTGGCGAAAAGAATTTATTCGCTGGCGGCGAATAAATTCGCCCATCACTAGTCCCCAACCTTTTTTTTTTTACCTGTGAGCAACATTCAGATATAAAAAGGGTTGGGGAGCAACACAAGCATAAAAATGCCCCTGGGTGGTGCCAAATAAGGGCTGTGATTGGCTATTTGGTAGACCCTATGTGGACTGGCAGCCTACAGGAGACTCTGGCAGTACATCTTGCTTTTATGCAACTAAAACTTGCCTCCAAGGCAGGAATTCAAAAATAATCAACTACTTTGAGGCCATTGGGAGCAACATCTAAGGGGTTGTGAGCAACATCTGGTTGGGGACTACAACTCCTGTAAAATACGTCCCTAATATTGTATATATCCTATACCTTGGCCTTCTGACTCTAGCCATTCACTATTAAGCATGTATACAAGTTAACCAATCACATTCCTGTCGGCTGGCTTCCTGTAAGACTACAGACCTGCCACTGTATGAAGCTTTGGTCCTGTGCTACTAAACCAAATATACTACAAATCCAACTAATTTGCCGTTGTTGTTTGCTTACTGCTGTGCCGACTGGCTTTTGGTCAAAGTCCCTGTGATATGGTTATATTTCATTTCATACGTAGGAGGATCACTGGACACTGATCTTAGCATGCACGTGGCCCTAGAGACCAGTGAGTGTATTGTAATGGAAGAATAGAGTATAGTATGTAGAGATAAAGAGGTTGAGTGAGTAGAGGAGGAATAATAGTTTAGAAAGTAGACCCACAGTCTAGGGTTTTGCTGGTGGGCCCCTGGTATCCCAGTGAGACACTGCTTACCACTAGGCTTGGGCGAATTTGACCCACTTCGTTTTGCCAAAAATTCAAAGCCGACAAAATGTCGCCGACGTCTTAAAGTCTATGGTCGTCAAAATTTTTTTTTGCCGATTGCCGAAATGTTTTTGGCGGCGTCATTCCTGCAGAGAAAAAAGCGGAAAAAATTTGCCCATCCCTACTTACCACCTGCCTCATGGACAGGGCTACCCTGTGCCTGTTTACAATGGTCTTAGCACCTTGAATTTTGTCTGGGTCAGTAATAAATGATTCGTAAGGGGTTATTTATTAAATTCCAAATGCCAAAAACTCAAAAAATTAAAGTTCTTTTGACTATAAAATCAAAATTTTTTGTGAAAAACAAACAAACACATTTTTCGGGATTTATTATACCCCGAGGATGAAGAAAAGTTAGAATCTGAAAATCAGTCGTCTCCGAAAATCAGGCATCTTAGACCTGCCGAGGTTGTATATAACTGTATATATACCTGTACATATTAATATATATCAATGGGAGAAGTCCTGAAGATATTGGAAGATGGATTTTTTTCAGGAACATGTATTGTTGAATAAGGGGAAATAACCCGGGTGGATTTGGTCGGAGTATATTTCAGAAAATAATTCGATATTTTTGGATTTTGATAAACATTGCCTCATTTGAGTTTATCACACATCATGCTCTTTAAGTAGATGAACAACTGTTTTTTTAGGAGATTTAGTTATTCTTTAAAGGGGACATAAACCTTCCTTAGCAGGTGTGTCTCCATTCAACAAACCTCCATCATTGTCCTGCATATTGTCAATTGCAAAATCAAGTAGTCCATCCTTTTACTGGCTTCATATTCATTATCTAGGCCTAAACAGCACTCTGTTTGCTCTATAGTGAACAAAAATAGCCAGCGCCGGATTTGCTGGGCGGGCACCCCTAGACCGCGTGGTCCTAGCGCCCGCCCACACAGACTCACTCAGGCGCAAGAACGCTGACGTGCAAGCGCCGGAGCACTGGGAAGCAGCGCGTCCCCAGTGCACCCCATAGAGCGACTGGGCGGCATGCCGCCCTGGAAAATTTGCTGCCCTAGGACCGGGCCTATGAAAATAGCACAGTTATCCCAATTTTGAATAATGCCAATAAGACTGGCAGGTTGCCGAATATTCCTGCGTCAGTGATTCTATACAGTGCAGGTTGAACACATTTAGGAAAAGTTAAGGCCCCTTTAAGTGACTGCAACCTTCCTACGGGGAAGGGCTAATTTGATTTCTCATCCGAACCTTCGTATTTCCAAGAAAAACTGATTATTGTAATATCGCATTTGCAGAGATAACTGGGCTGTTAAATGCCTTTTATATTAATACCAACGAAATTAAATCTGCGTGATGAATCACTCCTTAATTGTCACATTTACTGCACCGAGTCATGTCATTCTTAGAAACATGAAACATCTACATCTTCTCAGTGTGGCAGAGTAAAATGAACTTCTAATATTCCAATACATATGGTTTATATGTTAGAAACTGCCGGGTGCTTCAGACCCTGGCGCCGCCATGAGGTGACAGCAGCGATGCCGCCCCCTCTCTCACCCTCTGTTTTTAACTTAACAGCATTAGAGGGGGTTTCAAAATTTATTTTTTAAAAATTGGAATTTCAACTCTTGGAGGCACATTTATCAAAGGTCGAATTTCGAATTCAAGTGAGTTTTTAAAAAAACCCTAAACCCTACCCTAAACTCCCATAAATTCGAAATTCGACCAACCGAAATTTATTTAAAAAATCGAAACTCGGAACTACCCTAAACTCCCATAAAATCGGAATTTGACCAACCGAAATGTATTTAAAATAATCTAAACTCGTTTGGATTAAATCGACCCGAAAACGCGAATCGAACTCGGTTTGAGGTATTTCTCTGAAAAAAACTTGAACGTCAGGAAGGCTGCAAACAACTCCGAATTGATCGCTGGACATCTCCCATTGACTTAAACAGCAATTTGGCAGGTTTTAGGTGGCGAATAGTCTAATTCGAGTTCTTAAAGGGCCAGAGTATGATAAATCTTGAAAATCTAATTTTTTAAAAAACTCGAGTCGAATTTGAATAACTCCCTAGTCGAATTTGACAGTTTAGATTGTACACCTCCAGTGAAAAAAACAGACACCGTATTACAACTTCAGTTTCAGCAGAAACGACAGGGCTCATTCACTAACAGTGGGCAGATTATCCCTTTATGCAGTAACACATGGCAACCAATCACTTTTTTTCTTTAACTGGTCTTCTTGCAGCTGTGTGAACAAAGTGATTGCCTCCTGCATGTAGAGAGTCAGATTGCTGACGGGGGGAGTGTGCTGAAGAATGACTTGATTTGTTTTTAACTGATTATATTTTGTAAGTTCTTTATTTCCACATAAAGATAACTTTCATTTTCATGATAGTTCCCCTTTAAATGTATTGACACATGCCTCAAAAGAACGGAGAGCCAGTCCCATCCCCACACTGGGGATTTTTGTATTTGTACTTCGGCTAAAGAATTACTCCACTCCCAGGCCAGTGTGAATAACGGATTTTGCTAAAAATAGGTCCCACCGCTGAGAGTGGCTTGGGGGGGGAGTATACATTTTGCTCTCCTCCTTTACTAGCGATAGTGACTCGTTCCTCTAAATTGCAGCGCCGTGTCAGTGTGACTTTAAAAGAAATAAGAGCAAACTTGTACAGACTTCTACGCTGGAAGATTTGTGTCGTCTCCATGGCAATAGGAATTTACAACTTAGTTGCTTATAAATATTTTTTAAAAAGTGATCGTTAGTGTAATTAAAATGTTCTTTCTTCTTATAGAATCCTTTTCTTTATAAAATCCTTTTTTTTTTTTTGGGCTTTGTGAACATTCGCATTGAACCTATAGCATAGGGTTGTCACCGGTCTGGATTTCACCCAGACAGCCCAGTTTTTGGAAGGGTGAAAACTTCCTGTCCGGATTTCAAAATTAAGAAATCCGGACAAGATATTGAAATGAATGACATGGCAATCAGCCAATCGCTGATTGCCATGTCATCATTCCTACCCCTGATGTCACCGGTCCAACCCCCCAGGTGTCACTGGCCCACCTCCTACATCATCAGCCCGCCTCTACATCTCTGGCCCGCCCCCTGTCCATTTTGTCAAAAAAAAAAAAAGGTGGCAACTAGGAATACAAGTATAGGATCCCTTATCCGGAAACCCAATATCCAGAAAGCTCTGAATTACAGAATGGCTTTCTCTCCATTTTATCAAAATAATCCAAATTTTTAAAAAATTTTCTCTGTAATTTTTATTTTATTTTCTCTGTAATAATAAAACAGTCGCTTGTACTTGATCCCAACTAAGATATAATTAATCCTTATTGGGAGCAAAACCAGCCTATTGGGTTTATTTAATGTTTAAATTAACTTCTAGTAGACTAAGGCATGAAGACCGAAATTACGGAGAGATCCAGAAAACCCCAGGTCCCGAGCATTCTGGATAACAGGTCCCATACCTTTACAGTATTTACATAGCAGGTGCCCCTAGGCCCACTGCCGTTAATCACCCATGTCCCATCCCCCATTTTTAGCATTTGGTCCAGAATATTGGGGATGGGTGCACAGGTCAGGATTCAAATGAGGGGAATATTGAGAGGGTCGGTGACATCAGAAAGCTGGGTGACTCATGCTCCGGGTGCTTCATGACAGAGGGGAGAAATGGTCGTGTCACAATATTCTTCATTCTTTCTTTCTTCAAAATGACTAAACATAAACCGCATTCATGCACCGTTACATTACCAGCCGCCTAGAAACTTTCCCCGACGCTGGAAGAAGAATCGGTGCTTTTGTGCTTCTCTCCTGACATCTGCCATTGTCTCACTAAACAGTTTCATTTTGAAGAACTCAGCCTGATACATACAAATACAGTATTTAGAAATTCAAGAACAATTAGGAACCTGAAAGTGTGTAGAGAAAGAGAATGCCATATATAAGCCACAATGGCAACATTAGTATTATTATCAGCCGTTATATGGCACCGAAGCTTTAGTGCGTTAGCTACTACTGAAACATTCCCACCAGACCCAACACCCAGGGCCACCATCAGGGCTGTGCTGCACTTTTCGTAAGTCCCAAAGCTGCGAAAAGACCCGAAGTCACGAAAACAGCCGAAGTTGAAGTCCTGAATCGTCGAAAAGACCTGAAAACAAGAAAAAAGCCGAAGTTGGAGTCCTGAATCGGCGAAAAGACCTGAAAACACGAAAACAGCCGAAGTTGAAGTCCTGAAGTGGCGAAAAGACACGAAATCACGAAAACAGACAAAATTGAAGTCCTGAAGCGGCGTAAAGACCCTAAGTTATGAAAAAGCCGAAGTTGAAGCCCTGAAGTAGCGAAAAGACCCAAAATCATGAAAAAAGGCAAAATTGAAGTCCTGAAGTGGCGAAAAGACCAGAAGTCATGAAAACAGGCGAAATTGAAGTTCTAAAGCGGCGAAAAGACCTGAAATCACGAATGGTTAAGATGGTAAGGGTGGTGGAGGGGACCTGGAGACCTTTTTTTGTGGTTGAAACCCTCAAATTCGAATTGTGAATCATCCAAATCGAGTTTCTATCATTCAAATTCGCTTCGAGTTTTCGGGTCGTTTAAATTCGTTCGATTTAAAAAAAAATCAGTTTTATTAATAAATTTCAACTAGTTTAACTTTGAACGGATGGGAGTTTAGGGGAATTTAAAAAAAACTCACATGAATTCCAAATTCGACCCTTGATAAATGTGCCTCTGTGTACACAAAAAAGACAAAAATCAATTAAACAAGGAATAAATACAATAGCATTGTTTTGCCTCCAGTTATTATTATTTATATGTTAGTTAGGTTTAAATATAAGATACAGATTTATTATAAAAGAGAAAAAGTAAATCATTTAAAAAAAATGGAAATTATTGTATTAAAAAAATGATTATATTAAAATTGAGTCTATGGGAGTTGTCCTTCCTGTAAGTCTGATCTTTCTGATAACAGGTTTCCGGATAACGGATCCCATACCATTTCATATTTCCCATAATTTTGATTTTTCTTACCTTGCCCAATTCCCTTTAGGCTTTAGTTGGAGAATTATAACAAAATGTAAGGTCTATGGGTAGCAATAAGGAAGGATGTAACTAATAAGCGTAACAGGCAGTGGGTGCTTGGACAAGTATCAAACTGTACACTACCTGGATGGGAATAAGGAATAAATTTGGAATAATTTATTCTCCCCCACCTGTAATTCTTCACTTTAACACCTTGACTTACCCAGTGCCCCATCCCATACAAACAATAAGAGATTAATCACCTTTACAACTTTATCAAATAAATATTTCAAAACACTTTATGGATTGAATATTAATCCCATTGGGCAATAAAGAGCAAGAACAAAGGATGTTTAATTCTTTAGTCTGTAGATTTGTTAAGCATAAACTAAAAAGCAAATATTTGAGAAATAGATTAGAATTTGATTATCCCCCCTTTTTTGTCTCAAAAGCAGTGAATACAGGACAGATTATTGAATGAATCTCTAGGGACAAAAAAGTTGCCACAAGAAAAACACCCGTTGACTTTAATGCATTTGAAATGAGAAAAAATAGTTGCGTGTGTAAAAAGTTTCCGTGCGTAAAAAAATGTTGATGCCATTACCTTCAATGCGCTTCGCAAATTTTTCCGCAGTTGCACGAATTTTTCAGCAAAGCGAAACAGGACAGATTCGCTCATCACTAGTCATGAGATAAGATCCAGAAGTTCAAAGTGGGTTCAAAGAAAACGGTTGCATTCGATTCACTAGAAGAACATCTAGGGGAACATTTATTAAAGGTCGAATTTTTCTGGTCTGGCTTTTTGTCTCAAACAATCTGAAAAAGTATAGGAAAACGCAGCGCAATTCTTTCAGGATTTATTATGCGACAAAACAGTGACAAATCCGAATTCAAAGCACATTCAGGTTTCACTAGAAGTTATAGTTATAGTTAAAAGTGTTTAAAACCAACTTTAAAAATGACCCTGGTCAAGCCCCCCTAGTTGCTGGTTAGATATGCTGTTAGTTTAAGCATGGCCATATAGTGACCAAGCACAACATAATCTGCTCATTTGGCTTGTCTTTGCCCAACTTGACCACAGGTTGCGCCAAATCAGACTAATTCGATTGCATTATAATTAAGGCCGATGCAGATGAGACTGCATAGATGACCCAACGCAATGGTCACACCATGAAATTTCACACCAATGTGATTAACATGATGCTAATCCTTAGCTTGACATTGATCAGGAAAGCCATTGTTTTGGTCCAATTTACCAATCATTAAGCAACTGACTTAATCTCAATAGTCGCTTAAGTCAGCCCATCTAATGTATAGCCAGTTTTTCTAGATCGACTGGACAGATACTGTATGACTGGCTACACATGGAGCTGAATTCTGCTATTAATTGGGCCCAGTGGCCTAAACGATTGGCTTTGACAGGAGGAAAGAAGCTCCAGCACCATGCATCAACCAAGAAGCTGTTCTGGTCAGCGTTTAGAAATTTTAAGTGCCCCCTTGGGGCTCTTTGTAGCTACTATAAATGTATTGCAGCTATTTTGATAACGAGCAGAAAAAAACCTACAAAACAATAAATTGCATTGTTACAAGTAAAGCAAATAATAAAGCTAGCCTATATCATAATGTGATTTTCCCATATGTGTATCTGCTGTATAATTAGAATTTGTTAGCTATGGGCTTGTCTATGCATAGAGGGTTTCCTAGCACCTCCATGAACAATACACAAAAAAAAAAACAAGGCAGGGATCCCCAACCTTTTTTAGCCGTGAGCAACATTCAGATGTAAAAAGAGTTGGGGAGCAACACAAGCATGTCAAATTGTCAGGAAGTGCTCGATTTCTAATTCTGGACTTTGTACTACTTACCGGTGTACTTGCTTGTCATGCCACTGGAGGTCCTTTGTCTTACTTTGTTCATTTGTGTTCCTGACATACCTCAGTTTTCCACCTAACCTCTATGCCCATCTCATTATCCCCATCTGTTTTTCATGATCCAATCCTGATCCTTTATAAACCTGCCCTTGACCTCTGCCCAGTCCTGTTTCCAGTGACCTTGCTGTTCCTAAATTTGTCTGATCCTATTTCTAGTTCCAAGTTCCTGTGACCCACCTTGTTCCAAGTTCCATGCTGCCTTGTTCCTGTTCCCTAGTACCCCTCCTTGCTCTGCTTGTGGATTCCCCGGTTCTGACTCCTGGCCTGTCCCTCGACTTTGTTTGTCTGCCGCCTGCCTTTACTGTTTGGCCAGTTTATGGACTGTATCCCTGCCTGCTGCTTTCTACTACAAGTTTGTAAACAAGTTTGTAAACACCTCTTCAGGCTCCCAACTTCCTGGTACTCCACAATGTCTCCCCAAGGAAGACAAGAACACAAATATTTATGGCAGTTGCCAAATAAGGGCTGTGATTGGCTATTAGTAACCCCTATGTGGACTGGCAGCCTACAGGAGGCTCCATTTGGCATTATATCTGTTTTTTATAGAACCAAAACTTGCCTCCAAGCCTGGAATTCAAAAATGAGCACCTGCTTTGAGGCCACTGAGAGCAACATCCAAGGGGTGTGGGAGCAACATGGTACTCACAAGCTACTGGTTGGGGATCACTGAAACAAGGGATTATGTGCTATTCGCAGATTGGCTGCTACTTTGTTAGGGGTAGGCTAGAAACATGTGTTGGTCTTTCACATTTGGCCAGATCTTTGTTCCCTTCTCAGCATACAAAAAAACCTCAAACCTATTATAGAAAAGGTACTGCAGGAACTTGTAAGGACACACTAACTCAATCATGGCATGGAGTGTTAAAATTTGTAGTTACATTGGCATTTAAGTTCCGAATACTGAACTGAATCGCGAGTGCAGAATTAATACATTCACTATGGAGTTCAAAACCAATGAGAAGCTGAGTCACAGATTCCATGCGCAGAGAGAAAATGTCAAAGTCAATGAACCAGTCAGGGGTCAGAAACTGAAAATCAAACCGAGTAAAAACAATGATCTAGGTCAAGTCAGGATTAACCAAAATAGAAACAAACACAAATAAGACAAAGGACAGAAAAAAGGAAAAAGACTGTCTCCAGATAATCGTCATTGGCCTGACAACAACAAGGTACAGAAATGATTCATGGAACGAGTTAGAGCTTGGAATTCAGGGAAGGGTAGGACTGGTCTGGTCACTTCTAAACTTCGGAACAATAATCCACAACCTAGGTAGCCAGATAAAGATGTATGGAAGGTGTAGTGAACAGTACCTTTTCGGCAAACACTCAAGCCTTTCACTTTTCACTTTGAGAAAGGCTTGAGTGTTTGCCGAAACGTTAGTTGATTTTTTTCAATAAACACCTATTTTTTCATTATTAAGACCTGAGAGTGCAAGCTTGTTTTCCTTTTATATATATATATATATATATATATATATATATATATATATTGCACTTTTACATCTCTTGCCTTGAACCACCATTTCGTGATGGTCTGTGTGCTGCCTCAGAGATCACCTGACCAGAAATACTGCAGCTCTAACTGTAACAGAAAGAAGTGTGGAAGCAAAAGACAGAACTCTGTCTGTTAATTGGCTCATGTGATCTAACAAGTATAGTTTGTTTGGTATGTTTGTGTGCACCGTGAATCATACGATCCCAGGGGGCTGCCCTTATTTTTTAATTTAATAAAAATAACCATTACCCAATGGCAACTACTACTAAAAAAGTATATTATTATGAACATGGTTTATTTACATGAAGCAGGGTTTTACTTATAAGCTGTTTTATGCAATATATTTTTTTATAGAGACCTACATTGTTTGATGGGTATAGTTTCCCTTTAAGAAGAATGCTGAAATGAAAAGAGAACTCTTCAGTGTGGAAGGTACGTCATCTGAAGTGTGCTAATTCTCAGTATTGTTTCAATTTCAAGTATAGATTCTCATTTTGGAATCGCCCATGATGTGTAGGTTGCGTGGAAGACCCAATGATGGAAAAATGCTTGGGCAAGCTTTTTACATAAAAAACCTTGCATGCTTCAGGCCGAAGGTGAATTGGAGAAAGCAGAAGGAAAAAGTTATCTGAAGTTACCCAAGGTGTCCACTATATATAACATATTATAAATTAAGCAACAGTGCCTAATTAATCCTTTGTCCTCACCGGTGCCAGCAGCCCACTTCATGCATAAAGTTCTTCTAATGAGAAATCTTTTATGTGTCCCATGCTTCCTTTTCTTTTCACACAATTGACATTAAGGCCGTTATTAGGGATGCACCGAATCTAGGATTCGTTCGGAATTCGACCAGGATTCGGCCTTTTTCAGCAGAATTTGGATTCAGCTAATCTTTCTGCCCGGCCAAACCAAATCCCAACCCTAATCTGCATATGCAAATTAGGGGTGGGGATGGAAATCGCGTGACTTTTTGTATCAAAACAAGGAAGAAAAAACATGTTCCCCCTTCCCACCCCTAATTTGCATATGCAAATTAGGATGTGCATATGCAAATTAGGATTTGCATTTACAATTTTGGATTTGCATATGCAAATTGGGATATGCATATGCAAATTGGGAGTTGCATATGCAAATTGGGAGTTGCATATGCAAATTGGGGTTCGGTCTGGTATTCTGCCGAATCTTTCGCGAAGCATTCGACGGTTCGGCCGAATCCAAAATAGAGGATTCGGTGCATCCCTAGTCATTATATAAAAATAATATAATTAAGAGAATCAATTCATATTTTTAAACATACTCATAAGAAAACCTCAAGTTAAGTAGCTGAAAAACTGCTATCCCAAACTAATATTGCATTGCTCCATTTATTTTCAATTTGACTGGTAAAAATCCATAAACATCAAATGGCTTAAACGTTGAAAGTAGAACACCTACTGACTGCTATCGATCCTCAACATCGTCATCTGCTGAACTTTTTCATTCGAATTTTTAAGGTCTTTTTGGTTAGAAATCTTGAAAACTTGCATTGGCAAAACTCGAATTTGAAAAAGTTTGAGATCGTGATTTTTGATTAAAGTTTGCCTATATAGTTTACTATACATATCCTTCTGATGCCATTTGTAACTTGTGCTAATATGGACCTCGTGAAAATGGAAGAAAATGTATTTTCAGAAAAAACAATGTAGGAAAACACAAACATATTTCTTAAGTTATGAGGCGTTTGCAATGTCCATGTAAAGTATGTTTTGTCCTTCATACGTGTAAGGAACTCCAGATGGCGCTCCTTTCCTCTTCATTGCCGCAGGCAAGATGGTGGCACCCAGGGGCTGGACGCATCACCTCGTAATGTTTTGATGCATGAGTGTCAAAACGTGTGCGGCTTCAATGTGCAATGTCAGTACGTGACGCGTGACATCATTGCACCTGTTTTGGCTCGAAAACCCCCTTTAAATAGATGCCAAAGACTCCTGGACCTTGCCCAATTATAGGTTCTATTTTGTGTGTTCCTGGGTGCGCTATTTAATAATTATTACTGATTCCTGATCCTGACCTCGACCTGTTTCACTGACTATTGAATTCTTGCTGCCTTAAATGACGTTTGCCTAGACTTGACTACGCTGAACTTCTTAATCCCTTGGATACCACAAATTGTGTTTGGTGCCTGTTATTTCCTCCTTGGTCCATATTCCCAACTGGAGCCTTCAGGCCCTGACAATAAATTCAAGCTAATTTTTCCCCCAGGCTGCAACCAAAACCTCCATTCTGCTAATATTAGAACCCCCCTTCCCCATTGATTACAATTTCTTACCTGAAACCCCAGGCCAGTGCTCCTGTTGCAAACTGCATCAGCCCAGAGTACTTCTGAAGGAGCTTTTTTGCTTTTCTCTTCAGCTTCTGGCCAGTGTACATTTACTCTACTTCTCACTGGACTAGGGCTGAAGAGAAGAAGAAAGAAGCAGAAGAAGATGGTAGTGAATAAGCTTCTACAAAAGTACCCCGGCCCAGTGTGGCTTTATGCAACCAGGAGCACCAACTTGGGGTCTTAGGTAACATTTAGGCACCCCCTCAATGAGTATATCTTTCCTTCTCCTTTAACAAGGATCCCGAAAAGGGCATAACCTGATGCCATTTTTGATGTACTCAAATAAATGGGACTGGCGATTTGGTTTTATGATTTAAAAATATTTTTAAACGTCTATTTCAAATAATTGAATAGGTGCAATATATACTGGAAAGTTGCTTAGAATTAAATTTGTTTTGCTATTCAGTTGATTTTACATTGAAAAATGTTGAATATTTGAAAAATTTGGTTTCAGAATTTTTAAAATTCGCAATTTCTACCGGAGAATACATTTTGTTTTGACATTCAAATACTTTGCTATTTTAAATTCTATACAGTTGTGCGAGTAAACGATTTTATCCAATATATTTTTCACTTGGTATTTTTTTCATTTTGAGCCTCCCTTCTTCATCTTCATTTTGGTTTCCAATCCCCCTGGCTGGTAAGGAGCATCCGGCAATCAGATCTGATTACAAATTGCAGTGCCCATAAAGTAGAAATTAAAAAAAATTTAATAAGTGTACAAAAAACAGCAAACCGCCCCCACTAATTTTTCAGCAATTACAAAGGATCTGAAAACATAATCCAGAAAGTTATTTCTAAACTGAACTGGTTCTTATATTGCTGGCTGGTTGTGTATACTATACGGGAATGTTTAAACGCTAAAAGTGGCAGTTTTTAAGAGGTGTCTGATTACCGGCTTTAGACAAAAATGTGTTTACAAACAGACAATTACTCGCAGCAGATGTCTTTAGAAGTGGGTTTTTTCAAGCTGAATACCTTAAACAAGCAAAACAGAAGAATCCCGTGCAGCTGTTATACATTTCTGCCCATGCCGGAACCATTTTCATTGTCTGTGTGATTGAGCTTATTTTCTTTTCTTGTGCGGTAAATAACTATCGGTGTATGATTGTGCACCGTTTACTCAGCACGGTGGCCTAAGGGAGTTCCACAATGATACTACCAGGGTAACAAAAACGAAAAGCAGAAAGAAGAATTTCTCTTGTTTCAACATGAGACATTAAGTGGAGAGCAGTAATTCCAGCCTACTACCATGATAGCTGTCATAAATCAGATGGGTCACTCTGAACCCCTATATAAACAGTTTGTTTCTTCCAAGTTTTATAAAAGATACATGGATAAATCTTACCTTAACTATGAATAAATAGAACCCAGGGTTGGCCTACTCTGAATTCTACATAATGTCCGGGAATGGCAATAGAAGTATTTATGGGCTGCTCTGGCAAAGGAACAGCTACAAAAATGCCTATGTCATGCTTCAGATAAACTGGTCATTTTATGTGTTTACTGCTTCTTGTTTTTACCACTAGCAACATGTGATTTTATTTGGGTTGTGGATGTTACCAGGCCATATGGACCTAAGAAGTGGAGGCAAGATGGCGTCCCTTGTCTGTTGTCTTCCAAGGGAACCATGGGAAGGTAGATTTCCCAAGGGCCTCATATGTCGAGTAATAAGACTAAAACTGAACAAACTGCCCAGACAAAATAAAAAATGCAATTCATTATTTATAAAGTTTAATCTTCAAACCATTTTGAATCCATTTCTGATGGACTATTCTTCACCCTGCCCATGTCAATGGTTAGACCTACGTTTACTAAAGTCTATTCTAGAACTTCATCCATTTCGGATGTAAGTTCTTCCACAATGAGCCGGCCTATTCAGAGCTTATACTGATTTTGGAGGAATACCCAGTTCCCGAATGGTCGGCAGAACTGATAAAAGGTGGCAAAAAATTAAGTGAAAAAGTGCTTAGAAGAGTAATTTTAAATTGATTTGTTTTAACCATTCAAGATCCATTTTCGGGGACAGTTTACATTTGCAACTTGCAGAGTGACATAAGTCAAACACTGATATCTTACCTTTTGTTCCATCTCAAATATAAATGGGCAAACTTTTGGTCAATGGACGAGGTGCCCGACAAGAATTTTGAATTTTTAGAAGAGAAAGAGAAATTAATTTTAGTGAAGGGAAAAAGTGACTTAATTAGCAGCTGACTGGCACAATAACAGGGTTCTTAGGTGCCTGGGCCAGAGATAAATAATTATTAACGTTATTATCTTTAACTTCTAGGGGCAGATTTACATATGGTCGAATATCGAGGGTTAATTAACCCTCGATATTCGACTGCCGAATGTAAATCCTTCGACTTCGAATATCGAAGTCGAAGGATTTACCGCAATTAGTTTGATCGAACGAAAAATCGTTCAATCGAACGATTCGAAGGATTTTAATCCATCGATCAAACGATTTTTCTGCAACCAAAAAAACATAGGAAAGCCTATGGGGACCTTCCCCATAGGCTAACATTGCACCTCGGTAGGTGGCGAAGTAGGGGGTCGAAGTTTTTTTAAAGAGACAGTACTTCCACTATCGAATGGTCGAATATTCGAACGATTTTTAGTTTGAATCGTTCGATTAGAAGTCGAGGCCGTAGTCGAAGGTCGTAGTAGCCAATTCGATGGTCGAAGTAGCCAAAAAAAGCATTCGAAATTCGAAGTTTTTTTTTCTATTCCTTCACTCGAGCTACGTAAATGTGAGAGGCAAGGCCAAACTTTATCAGATTTGGTTATTGATATCCTGCAGCGAATTTCCACGGTTCACCACCGGCAAATAAAATCACGAAACTGCTGCAAAAATTTGCCAGCGAAAACTTGCCAGCGTCAAAATATATGGGACACACGTTGGAGAATTGACGCAGGTGTCAAAATTCGCTTGCCACTGAATTTTTGCAGTAATTTCACGAATGTATTCGCTGGCGTCAAAATGCAGAAATTGGCAGTAAATTCGTGCCTGCTGAATTTAATCGCCCATCACTATTCGTAGCTCTTCTAAGGTCTGAAAAATGGATTTTAATAAAAAAGTCTTTTAGTTAACTCAACGTCAGAATTAGAAGATCCCTGACCCTTAGGTAGCATGACCACCTCTCAATATTCATGGACTCAAGTAGCCAGAGAGACAGCTGTCTCTATCTTTCCTGATGCTTTTTTTGTTCCAGTTGTCCCATGCATCTCATGGTCTAGGTTTTGATCTATGTTTGCTCTTTGGTCCCCTGTCTGTTTCAGCACTGGGATGGAAAACTCTAAATAATAAAGAGCTTAAACAAAGCAACAAATATTTTATTCGCTCTGCCAACTCATTATTTGGTAAGAACGTCTTTGGAGCCTTTGAAGACGTACATATGAAATTGTTTTTCTTGAACATCTTTGCAAATGAGTTGAGCATTTGAATAGAACATTTGCATTTTGTTGAGCTGGAATTGTAGGCAAGTTTAAGGCCGATGCCAGGTTTCCTGCTATTTGCATTTTTTCTCCCTGGCCCGGTACAACCAGCTCGTTACAAAAATGACAAACTGTGTAATTTATGAGAGGACGGATGCTATTTAAGCATTAACTAATAACTATGATCTGCAGCTTGTTTATTAGAAAGGGTAAGCATTGTAGGGAAGAGCGCTATCCGCTCACCTGCTGAAAGCTGAAAGGTCACAGGTGAAATGAGTAAATTGCAGATTTTGACAGCATAAATGCCAGTATTTTAAATAAATGACAAACAACAGCTAAAGGGCTTAGTGCTTTGCTGCACTGATTGTTGTATTTGCATAAGCATCAAAAGAGCCAAATCCACTTCTGGAGGTGTTAGAGGAATCGGTGACTAATGTCTGCGGCACATCATTAATAAGCCGTTTTAAAGGGGAAAATATACCCTGGTTTTATGTAGGGTGGTCACCCGTCCATTCTGCCTCAGGAGAAAGGAATGTACTAGAGGGAAGATGTGCCAAATTATTTTACTCTTTGCTTAAGAGCCATCACACTGATATTTTTTTGCATGAGTTTGAGGGCAATTAAACACTTGTTGTACTAATTGATTCCATTTATTCTGCTGGGTTGTACCCGCAAGCAGTCAGATCTGCATTTTATAACAGCCACGTTGTGGTTTTTTTTGTTCCATTGCATATTTACACATATGTCACGGTTGCATTGCCTAAAGGATTATTTATCAAATTCTGATTTTATCTCAACATTTTCTGCTGCAAACTCCGATCAAATCCACTCAGGTTTTTTTTTACCCTTATTTATTATTACATTTTCCTGGAAAATTTGCTTTAAGGGAAAAAATCAGATTTTCATAGATTTTTCATCAAAAAACTCATCAAATTTTTTTTTAATTTTTCACTCGAAAACTCAGAATTGTTATGTTTTTTGCCCAAAAACTTTGTGCTATTGCACGAAACCCAGCGCACATCAAAAAATCATTGGGACTTCTCCCATTGACTTGTATGCAACCTCGACAGGTCTGAGATGCCGGATTTTCAGATTCTGACTTTTCCATCCTCAGGGATTAAAGGACCAGTAACATAACATTTTTGTTAGTAAACAATGAAAAAGACAAATGAAACTTTGAAATCGCTAAATCTTTATTAAGAAATAACTTACCAAAACTCTGATTGCGCTCCTCTTCAGAAAAGGTGATCCTGCGATCCATTGTGCGGTGCTCGATTTCTCCTCCCTGCCTTCCTTATAAGAGTTAGCCAGGGAGGAAAAATCGAGCGTCGCGCGATGGATCGTCGCCCTGTCACCTTTTCTGAAGAGGAGCACAAGCGGAGTTTGACTTCCGCGACAATTGGACACACGCATAAAAATTATTCTGGTGCCCATTGACTTTAATGCATTTGGACAAAATAGGCGCACGTCAAATTGTCGTGGGAGTCAAAATTGTCACAGGCGGCAAAATTCGTGTTTCGCTAATTTTTTGCCGTTTCGTGAATTTCACTGAAAATTTTTGAATTTTTCCGCAAAGCAAAATGGCACAAATTCGGCAATCACTACCCATGACACATGAGCATACTAGGATCTATAATAGGCAGTGCATAGTGGAATTACCATCACATCCAGGCTGTTTTTTTAAGGATTTTTTTTCAAGGAATTCGATTTGCTGTAAATATTTCTACATGCCCTGCTTTAATCTTAGACTAAGACTTCTGTTAAATAGCAGGAAGAATATGCATAATATCAATACAAATATTTAAAGGCCATCAGCATTACTTGGCTTTACAATTGGTTTCCAATGACAAATAAACATGCTCCTGTTTTGATCATTATGTCTCTTGGTAAGACAGTGGTCTGAGCAGGAAGAAAAGCAATACTGTTCAACTAGACATTTTTGAGTTGTGTTAATGGCATATTGATTTGTTTCCTTACAAAAGACCAAACTGATTGTAACCTATTCATCTATTCACAAGAGCTCAATCAGATGCAATGCCACCAATGGGAATTTGAATCCACTTGTGAAATAATCTTTCCAATTTTTGGTATGTTGTCAAATAAATAGAAAATGGTTACTAATGTGTCTTGTCAAGATTAAGGGATGGATGAATTTAAAGTGAAAAAAAAAAAGAATACACAGCCCCATGTTACAGATTATCACCCAATTTGACTTTGGATTTTTCAGGGATGACCTCTCCTGTGGTTCATCATGGTCTAGGTCCATGTAATAGAGATAATTTTCCTATTATTATTATAACTTATTGGCTGTATATTTGCTCTAGAGAGGTGCATCTAGTTTTCAGAGCTGGACAGCTTTTGTCACGGTCGGCACCCTAAACCAGAACTAATGCCAAGCTCCCTGGTCTCGGCTCGGCTTCACCAGTAGTGTGACCGCCTTTGGCTTTGGGAGGAGCCCTCAGCGTACTCAGATGCCACCTGGACTTTTCGAGAGGAGCAAGGCGAGGAGTTCTGGCAAGCAAAGGGGCACGACAATTAAAAGTCAGTTAGGCCGAAGGTCGCGGTACAACAGGATAAGGCAGAATCGTAGTCAGGCGGGCTGGGTCGAGGCAGGCAGAAAACTAGGATCGTCAGGCAGGCAAAGGGTCAAACCGGGGTAATCAATCAGAATAGGATCAGGCAGAAGGAGTAGTCAAAATACAGGCTGGGTCGGGGTACGGATATCAGGATGGTCAAAAACAGGCAGGGTCACAACAGGAGATCAATAACAAACAGGAATCAGATGCACAAGGCTCAAAAGGCACCAGGAAAACTAGTCCTATCACGGACAAACTGTCCCTTTAAATACATTTAAAATTCGCGCCATTGCGCGCTGACATCATACGTCAACGTACCTGCGCCTTTAAGACGCGGATGGAAGTGGCACGCGCGCCCTAGGCGCGGAAGATCCCTGCCGAACTCCACCACCCCTACCGGGGTAATTTATTACAGCTTTCAAGAGCAAACTCCTATGGTCCCTTGTGGTCTACTTCCACGTAACAGGGATAATTGTCCTATTATTACAATAACTCGTGGGCTGGCTGAGCACCATATACTTTCACTAGGGAAGTACATCTGGTTTTCAGAACTGGACAGCTTTCATCAAGAGCAAATTAAATTGGATTATTAGTGCAATAAATTTTACCAAGCATCTAATAATAGTGGTTAAAGTAATATATGATCATCTAAGGTCCTTCGTATTATTTCGAAAAATCAACTTAGAGAGATTTGTCATTTGATATAACATCAAGATGAAAGAGATGCAACAGTTCTAGAATTGCAAAGAGGGCATTTATCAAATATAGGAAATGTTCTGGTATTTATGATTCCTTTTTTTTTGTAGAGTAAAACAATTATTGGACTATCCTATAGTAATACATTTCCAGCAACCTGGAAACCTTTTTTCACCAAGAAACTTGGAATTTGTTGGGCCAATAGGATAAAATTGTTTACAACTGCTCATTCTTTTTAGCTTTTTGGGCAAAGCTTCCGTGAAGTGACCAATGGCGAAAATGCAAAAAAGTGAAAAACAATTTGACCTTTGATAAAGCTGCTACTTAAATTAGCAGGTTATAAATTATTAGACATGGAGCAAATGTGCACCTAATATTGCATACACTGGGAGATACACATAGGGGGTTATTTACTAAACTCTGAATGCAAAAATTACAAAAAACATCTTGATTTTTTTTTTTATAAAATCTGACTTTTAAAAAAATAACAAATTTTTCAGGAATTTATTAAACCCCGAGGATGGAAAAGTCTGAGTTCAAAAATCCGGCATCTCAGACCTGTTGAGGTTGCATATAAGTCAATGGGAGAAGTCCCAATGATTTTTTGATGTCCGCTGGGTTTCATGCAATACCCCGGTAAAAAATCCAAAAAAATTGTGAAAAAAACGTGAAAATCTGATTTTTTCTCGCAAATTTTCGGGAAAATGTAATAATAAATAAGGGTAAAAAATCTCTGCGGATTTGATCAGAGTTTGAAGCAGAAAATATTGAGAGACTTTGATAAATAACCCCTATAGACCCCTCCAATAGTTTTGGACCATAAGTAGCTATTATATACTGTAGCATTGATCAGGAAATAATCTTTTGAAAGATGTTGGATTTCCTTTTTAATGTGCAGCTAAACTGCTTTGTCCAGGATTCGTATACGATGAAGAAAAATGAATTAATTGAGAGTTGCGTGGCTGAAGCTACATATGCTATATCTACATGTGCTAGGAAAACCTGCTATTTCCATCATGGTTTACTGGGAAGCAGCCAATTGGAAATCTAGATAAAATGTGTGTTTACTCTCACTAATGGTCTTTCGCATTACTGCTCTTTCTTATTGATATACAGAATAAATTCTTGAGCTGTAGAAACTATGATCATTAGCACTAAATGTATTTGCCGTTCATATCTCCTCTCTACGGGTCTTCTGCGTCCTAAGCATGAGCATTTAAATGTTCATTTAAAGGTAGTTTAGATAAAGTGCTTACGCCAGAGATTAGCCAAGGAAGCTCTGTACCCATGAAGACACTGGGGAATCGATTTAAAAAGCAATGCAGATCTATCTATACCATAAAAATATCATGAAAAGCCTTTTTATTTCCTCCTAGAAGGTCCTGCAACTATTGTTGACTACTACAACCTCCAGTTCATCACAACTTCATCTACTGTGTGATGCTGAACATTAAGGGGCACATTTACTTAGGGTCGAATATCGAGGGTTAATTAACCCTCGATATTCGACCGTCAAAGTAAAATCCTTCGACTTCAAATATCGAAGTCGAAGGATTTACCGCATTTCCTTCGTTCGTACGATCGAAGGAAAAATCGGTTTTCTTGTATTTTTTAACCCCAGTACATGGTCATCACACACAATTTAGTGGTATTTTGTGAACCAGTTTTTAGAACTCAACGTTGAGTATTATTAGATTTCAGTATGCCCAGACATGAAAACTGGTTTGCCCTTGCATCCCATCAACAACATAAAAGTTGTGTACTAATAATTACTTGGCATTCGTGGTTTTGGAGTAAATTTTTTATTTGTGGTTTCTAAAACCACTAAAATTAGAATGTTGATAAATGGGCCTCACCATGTAAAGTGACCAGTAACTGGTCCCTCTATGGGTGCCGCCTACCCTGTATATCATTGGGAATGGCTAGGAATAGAGAATTAGAAGGAAATACTTAAAGATAACAACAATGAAAGTATAAATAAAAGTTAACATTTCTAAAGCCAGTTATGGATACAATTACCATTAAGTGGTCAGTCAAACATGCAGACCAAAGAGCTACTTGTCAACAGAGAAACAGAACAAAATGTACCAGCAGAAGGCAAAAAGAAAAGACATGATTAGACAGAGGGGCAGAGAACAACAGAATGTGGTTATATACAAGGTGACTGCGAGATGTATTGATGCTAAAATACAGGAGTGGGCAATTAGTAAGGTAGAAAGGAATTTTAAGCAGATGACAACACCATGTCTAGAGGATACAATGCTTCTCTATAAGTAGCAACGGAAAGAGTTTGCTGGCATCATTTAATATATATATATTTTAAAGAATATTTTAATTAATATAAAATTAGTTCCTGTCTAAAACATAGTCTGCTAGAAGTCCATTTGCCATTTGCTCTGGGCACGGGGGACCTTTGTGTCAATTCCAATCCAGCTTGAACAGAGAACTTACAGTTCTGTATATGTTGAAGGAGAGAAGGCTGTAAATGGAGGTAAACTGGGGATTGAGCTGGAATTTTAGATCCTGTAGACAAATATCCTATTTTAAGCAGTGTTTCTATCATATAAAAATCCTTGTTCATCCAGTCTGTCCTTCCCAACCGACATTTTCCACAGCCCTCCAAGAATACTAGAGACACAAACATCAAGAATACCATAGAAACAGAATCAATAAAAAATGAGAACAAACACAAACTAATACTTTCAATGAATGTCAAGTCTGATAGTCACCAAGGACTCCAACAGATGGAACCTTGTGATAGAGTTGATAAGAGATGAATGGTTTATCACAAAGGCCACTATAAGTGATGAATAATGAAAACGATGGAAGGTGAATAATAATGGAAAGATCAATAGTGCTGAATAGTGTATATTGATGGGGTATAATGATGATGTGCAGACATACACTCCATCCTAGAAAAGATTATTCAATTAACATCCAATCATTACAGGCTACTGCTTTGCTAAAGGGAAGATATTGGTGAATTTTGCTCCTTTAAGCCTAGTACATTCTTGTTATTAACATAAGATGTACCCACTGTTTTGTCACAATTCTAATCGTATGTGGTCATAAAAATGTTTATGGCAAACACCGTGAGCGGATAAAGTTTCAGGTGAGACAGATATCAGAGGACCATCTGTAGTAGCCCTAACAGTGCCTACATCAGTATGTCAGAGGCAATGATTTCCACATTGTGGGTGTTAGAGCTTTTACTGAAGGCCAGTCTAAAGGCACATATTAAGGAGGATGATTATTTAGCTCTTATAGATGCAAGCTCATCTTGAAGGTCAGTTAGGGCAACATTTTGGTTGAACACACTATATTTTCATGGGACTATGGCTGTTTGGCTGAAACAGCAATGTTTTCATGTATCTCTTAGCATTTTATGAGCTAAGTAGTGGCATTGACCAAAGGTTGGGCTTCATTGTGGTAACCTTGCATTAAAGAATCTAAGATAAAGCTGAACACATGGCCATTACATAGTAAAAGGTATGAAGTTTGACCTAGTTCCTACAACCAATCAGCAGGTAGCATCCATTTGTATTTTTTTTTTTAAACAAAACTTTGATTGGCTCCCAAGCTGGAACAAACTTCTGCCTGTGAATAAATGAATGGCACAGTGAATCATTTATACATGTATCCCTAGGTGCTCTGACCATATTTCTAGTGCAAAGTGCCAGGGAACTCCTGCAGGTGCCTCTCAGTAGATCAGAAGGTAACATACAAGCGTGGGTTGCCTGCACACATCAACAACTTCCATTGTGATTCATTCTTTGTGTGGTTTATGTTTCATACCTAGTTTGAGACTTGACTTGTGAGTTATTCATAAGAACAAAATAGGCCAGCACTGACTTCTATGGGCACTGGACAGTGGTCAGTTGACCTTGTGGCCTATCTAACCATGCCCTTTGTTATTTAAACAGCGGTTAGCAGAAGGCTGGAAAACTTTATTTGCAAATCATAAAATAATATTTTTGGTATGAGCATGAAACCAAGTAGTGGGAAAGTCAACGTGAGTCAGTCTGTTTTCTCTGGGACTTGGCTTGCATACTTGCAGCAAGTGGGTGGGAGGGTTTCAGTGACACGGCCTTCTGTTTAGTGGAACATCTTTCCAAGGAGCTATCTTTGCATTCAGTAGGAGTAGGACTGTGTTCTTCACTTTAGGCTGCCAATAAATGTTCCACAATAAAACATTTCAGTCTTTAGACGGGGGGATAGTGCAGACAGATTATGTAGACGTACAAAATTCTGCAGAACATGAAATAAATTGAATTAACACAGCTGAGCATGTTGAATGCGAAAACATAACCAAAGGCATCATTTTTGATGCGTCTCATATAATTTACCATAGCCTTGAAGGCAGCCCTATTTTCTGTCATTCTAATGGCAATGGAGAACTAGGAAGGAGTTTTTGTTTTGTTCAGGAACATACTTCACACGGATATTTATATTCCATAAACTCAGAAAATTCTAAAACAGTGCTAAAATTTTCCTTCTTTTCTTTACTTGAAGTGCCAAAGAGAGCACAGAGCCTGAAACCGAGGCTATTGATCCAAGGTCTCTGGTCTTATGTTGTATTAGGACATTTATAGCTTGTTATACTTTTTACCCTGTGTATGAAGACATGTTTTATTGCAACATGTTTGCAGTTCCAGTGGCTGCTCAAAGGGATTCTCATACATTCAGTGTATGGGTATAGCACCCTGGAGGATCAGAGGGTTTGGAGCAGTGATAGGGGGCTCAGCCTGAAGGCCAGTAGGTTTACTCTCCTAGATACATCTGAAAGCCAAGATTGAAGGTCAAATATGGTGACATTTTGGGGTAAAAACCTCTTTGTTGTCCTGGATACTCAAATGGCGCAATTAATGTAAGCTGGTTAAGTGCTAGGATGGCCCCTGATCAAAGGTTGGACTGAAAAAATCCAACAACCACTAGACCACTAGTCCAACCTAGGAGTTGAGGCAACTTTACACAATAAATATTCCCATCTTTAAATGCCCTGCTAAATAAACATTCCATTTCTAAAAATCAAGAAGTATCCCCAGCAGTTTGACCTTTTTTTTTTACAATAACAGACACATCTCAGATACTTTGTTCAAATGCAGGGAGGGGTTGAACGTATTCATTTTCAAAGGAATGTTAGTCTATCTGTACCGTCATGAGTGCAGTCACTGTGTCTGCGTTTGTGTACCTGTATCCATAGCCATAATAGAATGGTGAGAATGTGCAGAATTAAACCGAATAAATAGGATTAAATGTGAAAAATATGAAGGATAGAATGGTTAGGATAGAATACCCCTAATTAATTACATTGTTAAGTTGGGTTGAAAAAAGATCAAAGTTAATCAAGCTCAACCCCCTAAAATGATCCCCAGTGCACATATATAAGCATATTATACTAACCTATCTATACACTCACATATATAAACCATAGGTACCAATACCTATACCAACTGTAGATCTTAAGATCACAATAACCTTGAATGCTATGCTTGTTTAATATTCAACCAAAAAAACCCCCAGCAACCTAGGGCGACAAAATATTAGGGGCGGCATGCCGCCCAGCCACTTGCACAGGTACACTGGGGACGCACGCTCCGGTGCATGTGCTCAGAAGGGTGGTGTGGTCGGCGGGTGGTAGGACCGTGCAGTCCGGTGTTAGGACATCAAGGCCTAGAGGCCTTTTATTAATTCACTGGATAACAATTATTTTATTGTATATAATTATTTAATTATATATTATATTATATTATACTAGACTAAAGACATAGCATATATATTTATTTATGATTTTGGTTAAGGCATTCTTTCAAATTGTCTAATTTTGCTTGTGTAATGAAAAATTCGAATAATATTTTGGAAAGTTTCAACCAGAGGCATTACTAGATTCTGCCATTACAACATTTGCCAGAAGGGTAATCCACAGCCTCAATACCCTCACTGTGAAGAACTACCTACGCTGCTTCAAATGAAAGTTCTGTTCCTCTAGTCTAAAGGGGAGGCCTCTGGTGCATTGACCGTTTCTGTGTCTATAAGACCCTCTAATGTAACCATGTTCCCTCACTAGAAGCGATGGGCGAATTTCTTCGGTTTTGCTTTGCCAAAAATTTTATAAATTTCCCGTGATTTCAATTCTCAGCAACTTTGAGGGTCACGTCAATTTTGATACCGGTATTAAAGTCAATGGGCGTCCGAATAGTATTGACTCGTGGCGGTTTTGATGCAAGCGATTTTTTCAGAGGCGAATCCAAAAAATTTTGACGCCGCAAATTCGTGCCTGCTGAAATTATTCGCCCATCACTACTCACAAGTGCTGAATATCCATAAAACAACTCCAACTGTGATAGTCTACCCTTATATCCTTATACCCTATACCCTCTACCCTTTTACTGGTTTAGTTGCAAGTCTCTCCAGTACCTTTTCATAGGCCCATTTTCAGACTTCACATCAATATACAGAAAGCTGGCTCTTGCCATTACATTCTGGTTGCAAAACAGTGCAGCAAAACTTAACTGCAACCTACTATCCTTGTTATGATCCACTAGGCGTTTGTCAGGAGCACTCCGATTAGGAGCGCTCTGCTTATAAAAAGGTTGGGGTGCCCGTGGCCACAAAACTTTGACTACAGAGCGTTGCATCGCATAGTGCTGGTGTGTGACGTAGTCCTGCTTGGCGTAAAATTCAGAGTTAAAAGGATGCACGGATATATAGGTTCCGTTTCTAAGAGTTCCTGGGTGAGCAATAATTGCTACTGATTTCTGGTTCCTCCTTGGTCTCGTCCCCAATTTACTAGAGCCACTAGTCCTTGACAGCACTTTAGTTTAGGATTATGTGCTTTAAAATTAGAGGAAAACCTGATTTTAGTAACATTTACCAGTCCACCCAATCAATATATGAAGGTTTATGATGCTAGAGCTCAGTTTGTACAAGATATGCGATGGGGCAAGGCAATAGCTTGTTTTAGCAACACTTCTACAGCTGCCCATAGGGCTGCCACCTTTTCTGGAAAAAAATACCAGCCTTCTTATATCTTTATCTTTTTTCCTTATTAATAACATCGGGACCAGCCATAATTTTTACCATCCAGGCCGGTAAAGTACCAGGTGGCATCCCTAGCTGCCCACAATAAAATTTGTATGCACTTCTATGATTGCTGTGCTGAACATCTGTCCCCTGACCACCAACCATTCAGAACCTTCATGACGTAAGTTTTGTCTGAGCAGTTAGGCGGTAGGAATATATCATTCTGCCCTTCCTCTGGTTCTTCAGGGAAAATGTCTTCTTTGCCTTGATATAAAGCATATATTTATCCAAGGATGTATGCATCACACATATTTCAATATCTCCAAAGAGCTTGAATCTACACGTTTTCTTGGGTAGGCTGATGTGGTAAGCAGGACCTTGGTTTGACAATAGCAATACAGAAAATAACTGTATCACTATTATTTGATTGTATTTGTGTTTTCCTGCACCTGCTGACTCATCAAGTCAAGGGCATAATCAAATTGCAATTAGCAAGTCATTATCTATTAAAGCATGTTTACTTCACTTGATATTGTTATAGTTAAAAGCAGTTTTGGAGACGAGAGGGCAGGTGTGTTTACGAGAAAAAAAAATCAGTAGAAAACAGAAACAAAAGGTCGGTGGGTCCTCGTTAGATAGGGAAGGTAGCTGATAAAGATGAGGAAAAGGCAAAGCATGGATTCTATGAAGGTCAGGAAAATATGTTCTCCTGAACACGGTACAACCCCACAGTGCATTAGGTAAGCCTGCCAACTCCATGGAACAATATGTTTACTTGGACCAATGCCACCCTTATGTCTGCATCAGTAAATCTGTTGTTTTCAAAACAGGGAGATATTTTATTTATTTCATTATATTTTGGTGGGTTAAAAATATCGTTCTTCCACTGTGCTGTAAATGTTTCAAAAATTTATAGTGAGATCACATTCTGGGTATGATAAATAATAATAATAGTTTTTTAACCCAAGGGGTAGACTATCCAAGAAAGGTCTTCTTTAGTGATGGGCGAATTTGGGGCGTTTCGCTGAAAAATTTGCGAATTTCCCGTGAAATTTGTGAAACAACAAAAAATTTGCAAAGCGACAACGGCGTCTCTTTTTAGACGCCGGCGTCTCATTTTGACGCCGATGCTCATTCCGTTCCAAAAAAAGACGGACGTCGGCCTCCATTTTCGTAAATCGTGGGAATTCGCCGACAGGCGAATAAATTTGCCCATCACTAGTCTTCTTAGATATTTGGGAGAACTGGGGAATCCTTTGGGATTAGTCCAGTCTCTGCTGGGATTTATTCAGTTGGCCAGTACATTTGAGCGATTACCCAACAATAGATTTGTATTTTCCAATTGACAGTGTGAACATTCCAAAAAAAGATTGTGGCACAGACTTTTTAGTGATGGGCGAATTTGCGCCGTTTCGCCAAAAAATTTGTGAATTTTCGTGGTCTCGTTTGTGACGCCGGCGTTTTTTTTGACACCGGCGCCCATTTTTTTACGCCGGTGCCCGTTTTTGACGCCGGCGGCCGTTTTTCCGAAAAAAAATTTTTGACGCGGGCGAATTTTCACTGGCGTATCGCGAATATATTCGCTGGCGCCAAATTGCGCACATTAGACGCGAAATCGCGCCTGGTGAATAAATTCGCCCATCACTATTTTTAAATAAAAAATGCCTTTTTTCCTCTGGAATTTTCAACATCCTTTGCATCACCCATAAGTGAGGAAATGTGATAATATCCCGATTAATTATTTATTGCTGAGTCAAGCATCGAGATTGATATTAAAACAGCTAACAAAATCTGAGAAAAGTAGAAAGCTCCGGGATTGCTTCAGCTCGTTGATTTCCAGAAGCCAATAATTGTCATGTTTCCTTTGACTCATTCATATATTTTTCCGTGGCAAATAGCGTATTTTGAGTAATATGATTTCAGTAATGTTGCTTTCCCGTTGAAATTAAATAAAGCGGATATGACTGCTTTACTATTCAGAAAGCTTGCTGGTAATTCTTCCTTACTTTTCTCAAATCGTGCTTCAAGTATCTGTTACGGGTTTTTTTTAAAAAAAACTTTCTTTTTATGATTATTTCAATCTTTAACCCATTGCAGCTTTAACAAAAAGCCCAATAAATCAGTATTCATATTTTCAGTAGTAAGCACTGTGTTGCAAAAGTAAATTCACCAGTGTATTTTGCCCACAGAGTTAAAGTAGGGAATTTCTCCCATAAAAAATTACATTTATGGGGTATTACCGCAACGTGGATGACTTAGATAATGATCTTTATAATAGTCATTCGTCACCCTGGACAAACTACCATTCCTTGGCAAAAAATCATTCTTGTGCTCTTGGTAAATTGGCAAATATTCACCGGCAAACAATGTACCAAAAGATGTTTTTTTTGCTCCTTTTGCTAAAAAATAGAATCCAAAAATACTCCTGTTGGAGTCATGTAAAAATCAATGGCAGATGGCCCCTTTAACAATTGGAAGGTGTTTTTTGTCTTCCTGAATCTCGAGCGTCTCGGGCTGTTTGATGTTCTCGAGGTTTCGCTTGATAATCCAAAATAATTTGTGTTTTTCATTCGATAATCTGATAAATTCGAGTTTTTCAGGCGACAATTCAAACAAGTTACACAATTTTGTCGAGACTTTTCCTGCACATACAATTTAATACAGGTATAAGATCCGTTATCCGGAAAACTGTTATCCAGAAAGCTCTGAATTATGGAAAGGCCATCTCCCATAGACTCCATAATAATCAAATAATCCAAATTTTTCCAAAATTATTTATTTTTTCTCTGTAATAATAAAACAGTCGCTTGTACTTGATCCCAACTAAGATATAATTAATTCTTATTGGAAGCAAGACCAGACTATTGGGTTTACATGATTTCCTAGTAGACAATGTATGAAGATCCAAATTAAAGAAAGATCCCTTATCTGGAAACCCCCAGGTCCTGAGCATTCTGGATAACAGGTCGTATACCTGTATAAGGGAAAATTTTAGCGGGTTATTTATCAAAGTAAGAATTTATCTCAATATTTTCTGCTACAAACTCCGATCAAATCCGCTCTGGGGTTTTTGTGCTTATTTATTATTACATTTTCCCCATAATTTGCTTTGCGGGAAAAAATCAGATTTTCACGATTTTTCTGGATTTTTCATCCGATTTTCACGATTTTTTTGGATTTCTCACCCGAAAACTCAGATTTTTGGACAAAAACTCATTGGGACTTCTCCCATTGACTTATATGCAACATCGCCAGGTCTGAGATGCCGGATTTTCTGATTCGGTCTTTTCCATCCTCGGGGTTTAATAAATTCAGAACATTTTTATTTAATTTATAAAAAAAAATCACAAATTTTTCGTGATCTTTGCATTCGGAGTTTAGTAAATGACCACCTTAGTTTTAATAAAGAGCCCCGTAAGGGTCCGATTCGTATTAGGCTTTTACAAGGGTTGGGTTTGCTTGTCAGCCATGCACCTCATTGTAGAAGCACCACCACCAACTGTACCCTAGGATATGTCATTATATTGTGCTCCACCCTTTAACTCAGGAGAGAGTATACACAATTCACAATGGGCAATGCAGTTTTCATGTCCCAACACACATCTTAACTTTAACCATAATGAATGTCAGTTTTAAGATTCAGTATTGGGAACAATGAGAGGTGCTTCATTCAGATGTAAATGTTGACACATTTTTGGAGGTGTGTGTCCTTTAGCGGGGGTCTCTATTAACAAATCTGTGTTGGGTTAACTGAATATGATATCTCCCCTTTAAGGAATGGTTTGAGGCTGTCTGCTGTTTTTTTAATCCAAATTATAAAAGCATGTGAATTAAATTAGTTTAATCCCACTAGTTACACACTTCACCGCACCAGATTCTCATCATGACTCATTAGTTATGACTCATTATATTTCTTTTCTGTTCTATCTATTTTTTTAAATGTTTTTTATGGGTAGATCTTCCACTTGTGCTAATTATCCATAGTCGGCATTGGCTCTCAACCCAGCCAACCACAGACACAGTCAGAAACTTACTGGCATGTGCTTCCAATGTCCAACGCAAAGTCCAACGCATTTTACTTACATTTGGTCATCTACACACACAATCAGCACATGAAATATCCCTTTCAACAATCAACAATGCCAATACAGTTTCTGTTGGATAAAGTATGTTGAGGACCAGTCACACAGTATTATAAATCTAACGCGCTTACTTCATATGGTGATCTACACACACAATCAGCACATGAAATATCCCCTTTAACCATCAACAATGCCAACACAGTTTCTGTTGGATAAAGTATGTTGAGGACCAGTCACACAGTATTATAAATCCAACGCGTTTCGCTTACTTCATATGGTGACACGATCAGCACATGATATATTCCATTTATCAACAATACTGATGCAGTTTTTTGATGGATAAAGTATGTTGGAGACCATTCACACAGTATTGTAAATCCAACGCGTTTCGCTTACGTCACATGGTGATCGAAACACACAAACAACACATGATATATCCCATTTAACCATCAATATTTCTACTACAGTTTTCTGCTGAATAAAGTTTGTTGGAGACCAGTCACACAGTATCACGCATTTCACTTTCTTCATATGGTGATTCACCGCAACTAATTTACTACACATTCTGGGTGGAGTTCAGAATGCCGAGCACATGTCACATGTTTTGAGTTGACATCAATATATTTTTCTGCTATTTTTGATTACTCTTTAAAAGAAGAAACACAGTCATGTGTATAGGCTAGGAATCAATCTTATATTATAACACCAAGGGGCCCATTTAATTAGCTCGAATGAAGGAATAGAGGAAAAAAAACTTTGAATTTCGAATGTTTTTTTTGGCTACTTCGACCATCGAATGGGCTACTTCGACCTTCGAATCGAACGATTCGAACTAAAAATCGTTCAACTATTCGATCATTCTATAATCGAAGTACTGTCTCTTTAAACAAAACTTCGACCCCCTAGTTCGCCACCGAAAACCTACCGAAGTCAATGTTAGCCTATGGGGAAGGTCCCCATAGGCTTTTCTATCTTTTTTTGGTAGAAGAAAAATCGTTCGATCGATGGATTAAAATTGCGGTAAATCCTTCGACTTCGATATTCGAAGTCGAAGGATTTCAATTCGGCAGTCGAATATCGAGGGTTAATTAACCCTCGATATTTGACCTTAAGTAAATTTCCCCCCAAGTGTCTATGAAGGGCTGAGCCTTGTGCTCATCATGGAATTAGTCACCTTCATATCAGGGTTATTGCACCTGAAGGAGATTACCAATCATTATTGTTTCTGGATGATTCTATTTATATAATGTTTTAGAAGCAATTTATTTATAAATTCATGTGTTGCTTCCCTTGAGAAAGAGAGAGGTAGACATCAACTCGTTTTCTAATTATATCATCTCTTAGTGCGTCACACACATATTGTATAAACTCCAAGGACATGTACATTTTCTCATAAGCCTAATAATTGCTATGCTCATAAACAGTGGCTACGGGTATCTGATGGTTTTTTTGCACTGCAAAATCATTTTTTCTGCAGCTCAAGAAACATGTTGCAAACTCTTGACCCATACAATAAGCATATGTTGCGTTCATTAGCAGTAGTGATGGGCAAATTCCGAGAAATTAGCGAATTTCCTGCGAAATTTGTGAAACGTAAATTTTGACGTCCTAGTCAATTTTGACACCTGCCTATTTTGACGCTTGTGTCAATTTTGACTCCGGTGGTAAAGTTAATGGGCGTCTGAATAGTGATGACGCGCAACGATTTTTTACTTTTCCAGCATGCGCTCAAAATTTTTTTACCCTGACGAAATTTTCATGGCAGTTTCTCTAATTTATTCGAAACTCGGAGATTCGTCGCAAGTTCGCTCCTGGCGAATTTATTCGCCCATCACTAATTAGCAGAAATAGTCAGTGAAACAGTTTTAGGCAAGCACGGAGAACATCCCCAAGAGCTGATGATATGGTTAGAAAGAGATCCCTGAGTTGCTGTTATAGAATGAGATTATGTCCTACAATTTACATAACGGACAATAGAGCTCAAAGTATTTAATCTGATGGTTGAATATTAGTCTTTTGAGGTTTGTAGCCACATCAGATCTTTGGTTGATATTCATGGAGAGTCCTCCAGCAGGTACCTGCACTGTAATTCGGGTATTATGTACTTGAAGACAGGTTCTGGTTTACAATATACTGTATAATAAAAAGAATAACTGCTTAGTGATGTCATCAGCTACAATAGGTACTTAGTGATGTTAAACTTATTTATGTAGAAAAGAAGTATACCCTGCGCTGTGAAATATATAGTGAATAAAGTACCCCCTCTTGTAAAATATAAGGATATTATAAGTTACCGAGGAGTTTTATGACCATATAAAAGCACGAGGCCGAAGGTCGAGTGTTTTTATACAGGTCATGGAACTCCGAGGTAACTTCTAATATCCTCATATTTTGCAACAGGGGAACTTCATTTATTATAATACACAAGTTTCAGTGTGTCATGTGACAGAAATGACATCAGAACTCACCGTTTATAACTGATGACATCAGAACTCACCGTTTATAAGGATATAATTTACAAGATATTTATGGCTTTTGTGTGTTATATGGCTATTACTTCAGTCTTGTGCAAGGTCATGGAACTGGCCAGTTACGACTACAAAAATTTTGTCATTGGAAAAAAAGCTGCATGCCAGCGAGAATCTTATTGTCCCATTAATTTTCAATGAGGCTAAAAATCGCTAATGTTTTCGTAAACTGGGAAAATAAATGAATAAATAACATTGTTAGAGAACATTTTCAGTGGGGGTCGTTTATAAACTCTGGGCAAATTTGCCCTTGGGCAGTAACCCATGGCAACCAATTAGGTCAACCATTATTGTAAAGCTGTCTTTTACCTAACAGGTGTGTAACACTGATCCATCTATCGGTGTTGGATCTTCTGTCTGGTTTCTTTGACTCTAATTCTTGCTGCCTGCCCTAAATCTAATTGACCTTTCAGCCCATGGTTTGACCAAGTCCTTCTATCTTGTCTGGCCTTATCACCCACTCTTGCCCCATCTCTGTTAGCTTTAGCTTTGTTTCACCATCAGAGTTTTTGAATTCGAATTTAAAATTTTTGAATTTCAAATTTGAATTTCAAATTTGAATTTTCAAGTTTATTTTAGTGTGATCGACTAGGGAATAGTTAAAATTCGATTCGAGTTTTTAAAAAAATTCAAATTCGAATTTCAAAACTTCAAAATGTATCATTTACTGGCCCTTTAAGAATTCAAATTTGACTATTGCCACTTTTAACCTGCCGAATTTGCTGTTTTAGGCTATGGGGGATGTCCTGGAATCAATTTGAAGTTGTTTGTGGCATCTGAAAATCGAGTTTTTTTCAGAGAACTTCGAATCGAATTTGAAGTCTTGATGAAGTTGATCCTATTCACCCAAATTTTAAAAATTCGATTTTTCGATTGGTCGTTTTTAACTCAAAATTTAATTTATGGGAGTTTATGGGAGTTTTTATAAGTGTGGGTTGTGAGGTGGAGGCAGCATCGGGAATGACGCCTCAGGCGACTTTATAACTGGGATCGCCCCTGGTGAGGATGCTCCTCTGCATCAGACCCTAGAAGGCTTGTGAGGATAGGGGGTAGAATAAATACAGCAAAATACAGTAACATTTTGGAGGAAAACCAGGTGCAGTCTGCCAGAACCTGACAATGAGCTTAAAAATAATGCACCCCCAGTGAATCTGCCTTTCTTTATCCTCTACGTTACGGCAGGTATTTAAGAATATTAAAGGAATAATTTATCGCATAATTACCCGTTTTCTTTAACAGTGCCCCCTTGAGACACCAAAGCTGGGTGGAATTATAAAGAAATTAAATTGTATTCAACTAAAATGGTTTATTACACAATGATCAAGTGGATTTGTAAAGCGCAGTTTGAATGTTAAAGTTTGGGGAAATATAATTTAAACTGCAAATAATGGAAGCCACAAGCTCTATATCTCTTGTGTCAGGATTAACCACAGATGTCATAGTAGCAGGCAATAGTTAAGTCATTGAGTAGACAAAAGGTCAGGACTGGTGGCATGTAAATAAGTCTGTGAAAAAGGTCAGGGGTTAGGACCAAGAGATAAGCAGAAGCAGGTTAAGATTGGGGCAGTAACATCTTCAGAACTCAGGACTGACCCCACAATAAGGAGAAACAATTGGCAGTAACACATGGACACAATGAAGTTTGTGTATTGATATTATCCAATAAAGGTACATGGGTCTTGACCCGATCATTGCATATTTGCTCTAAGCACCAATGCAACCATGCTGCCTCTTTTGATGAATAAAGCGCAATGCACCTATTGATGCAAGGGAACACTGGAATTACCACCACCCTGAATGTAGTGGTAATTCCAGGGTCTCCTCAGAGGATTTTGTCAGTAACAGACTTATAGACGCTAATGAATTTTTGTGTTGGTGACTCAATCCCCACTATGAAGTTGTCACCTGCACCCACACAATATACCTTTCAGTTCATAACCTTCCTTCAGCTTCAGATGTTTTTTTTTCCAAGCCCCTTTGTTCAAAAATTAAAACCAGGGTTTTTTTTTAAATCATAATGTCACCCTCAATACTAGCCAGAGGTTTCATCAGTTATGCCAGATGTCAGAACTTTGTGGGACCTTCAGTGTCTAGGCTGGTGCACTTCTGAGATGTTTTTGAAGGGCAAAGGAAATTTGGTCCAGTGGCCAAAATAACTAACTGTTTACTCTGGGCCTACACCATTTCTTTAAAAAATATCTGAGCTGGTTACTTCACTGCAGAACATGGCAGCATAATGCTTCATGTTTTTCTAGGTGTCCCTAATGGTGGCTTTAATCATAGCAAAAATGATGCCTGAATTATGGAATAGAAAAAAAATTACAAAGTCTTAAGGGAAATAAACACAGCTGAAATACGTTACATAACCAAAAATATTCCACTCTAAGTAAGGAGCCATCCTAATGTGGATGAACTCCCAAAGTTAAATATAAAAGTTTAATATGAAATATTAATAACAATAAACAAAGTCGGTTGAAAGGGGCCAACATTGGGGATCTTGTGAAACCCAGCACTTAGCCATAAAATACAATTTAAAAAGCCAAAATTTGCCCACTGTTTCCCAGCATGGAAAGCCAAAAATCTGAGCAAAGAGCATGACTTGGTATAGACTGTAAAAGGTCAGATTTGCTTGTCCTGATGGTGTTGAATACATCTGAGAGGTGCCCACAAATGATGAAAGATATTACGTCTCAGAAAAATCTATGGTCTAGAACAGACTTCACTCAGGCTCGGGATAAAGTTCTTACGCTGACAAAGGCTCATGCAAATTCATCAGTTATCTGACTCTCATTTTTTTCAGCTATTATTAGACATGGTAGAATAATTACCATCATTCATGTTCTTTATAATATAAAACAGCCCTGATGTCAAAAATCAGCCTTTTCTAATTTTATATAAAGAAGAAAAACTCTCTCAATGGTACTGATAACCTGACTTTCTCTCTATTCCAGAATATTCCGGGAGTTGACAAAATCTTTGAGATGCTTATGGAGTAATGGAATGCAAGGTTTGTTGGGGTCTAGTAGCCCATAGCAACCAGGTTACCAGTAAATGTAATCACTAAACTTCTAACTGGCAAAAAAACAGCATGAGTACAGATGTCAAAACCCAAACCTGGTGGGACATTCACTAAGATTCGTAGTTGCGCTGGCGTGCGATTCGCAGCACTTCGCCGCACTTCGCCAGGCGTATTTTCGCTAGCGCTCCGCAAATTCACTAAAAGTTGCTCTCAGGGGTAGCGTAAGGTTGCAAAGTTGCGCTAGCATTAATTTGCCAAGCGAAGCGAAGTTACGCTAGCGATGGTTAATTTGCATACAACGCCAAATTCAATTTCCAATGGAAGTATTCGTAGCAGAACTACACAAGCCAGGGAAACCTTCAAAACATCAAATAAAATTTTTATTTTGCCCTACACATGTGCCCACTGTATAGTTAAGGTGCCATGAGTTAGGAAATGTAGGGGGGAAGGAAGGGAGCCCCAAAAAAATTTTCGATCGTTTTCAGCCTAACACCCATAAAATAGAAAAAAGCGTTTTTTGGGACTTAGAAAAATACCTATCTACTCTATTGCGCTTCGCCTGGTCTGAGGTGGCGAAGGAAGTCTAGCGTAAAAGGTAGCGTTCAGAACAATGCGCGCGTTAGTGAATTTGCGTAGTTACGTCCGTTGCGCAAATTCGCCAGGCGTTAGGGTGCCAAGTAACACTAGCGAAGTTACGCCAGCGTCCATTAGTGAATTTGCAAAGTAAAGAAAATGCCCAACGCTAGCGAATTCACGATAGCGTTAGGCGCTTTGGCGCTTAGTGAATTTGGCCCCTGGAATCCTACTAAAAGGGCCAGTCTACAAAGCCAATGATTAGCAAGTCCATCAACTTCTACATCGTGGAGAAGCTTAGAGGTCCAGCTATAACATACTAAAAATCTAATTCAATGGTGGACTTCTTCTTTATCCTCATCATACGATGTTGTTGTACCAGGTGTCAGCGAGTATCAGCAAATCTTTGTACTGTATGCCCTGCTTGCACGTAGGCATTAAAACACAGGATCCGAAAACCAAGTTCCCTACTGAATGATCTAACTCATACTTCCCAGTGGTTCAGATTTTTCATGGGACAATGTGTAGGATCACTGAGCCCAAAGTGGTAGAGTTTATTAAAATTTGAAACTGGGGCAGATTGGGGCATTATTGGCTGTTGTAGAGGGATCAGGCGAGGTTTAAGTTGTCCTGCTGGGAGGTATGTTAATGGCACCCTACCTTCCTGCCAATGATACGTCTCCCAGTAAAATGGACACATTGTAGGCAGTTTCGTAAGTTCTGGGTTCTGATATCAATGCAATGGTGCACTTCTGGTTTTGGCACTTGATTAACTATGTTAACTCTTAAACAGTTTTTATCTACTAGAACTTTGCCAGTTTTAGGCTTCTCCTTGTGCGTTCGTTCATTTCGCTTCTGGCTCACTGACTCCTGGCCTGTTTATGACTATTACTACTTACTAGCTTATGAGTAAGTGCCCACCTCAGGCATGAAATGTGTCAGGCTTACAAAAAAGATTTTTTTACTTTTATAAAAACATCTTTGGCTACTGCTTTGCTACTGGATGACCTCTAACTACATCTGAATGCTTTGTATTACTGTTTACTGCCTGTCCTGGCTTGCACCTGGCTCTGCTGAAGTCCAGTGATCCACAATCCCCATGCTTCAACAGATATGTTATGCATCTATGTTATGCAGAGCTAAAATCTATGTTGTTTTAGCTCTTACCCTTTTCTCTGTGATTCTTCCTTGCCTAGATCTGCCTTGTCCTTCCCTGTCTTGCCTTGCTTATTTTGTCTGAACCCTTCCCTGTCTTGTCCTACCTTGTCCTGAACTTTGTCCTGTTTGCCTTGCCCCGTTCTGCCTTGCCTTCCCCTTCCAGTTCTGCTCCAGTCCTGCCTTTAACCGTTGCTTTCCTTGCTATTCAGTATCTTGATCTGCTTTCACTCCAAACCTTTCTGTGCTTTGACCTTGTGCTGCCCTTGCCTCGCCTGTTCCTGATTCTTTCTTTCTGACCCTACCTTGTACCTTGTACCCCCTCATCTCCCTCTGCATCTTGTCCTGCCTTTTCCAGTCCTCTCCTGCTATCCGCTCCAGTCCTCTCCTGTTATTCGCTCCAGTCCTCTCCTGTTATCCGTTCCAGTCCTCTCCTGCTATCCGCTCCAGTCCTCTCCTGTTATTCGCTCCAGTCCTCTCCTGTTATTCGCTCCTCTTGCTATTCTGCTCTAGTCTCCTTCTGCTCTAGTCTCCTTCCGCACTCTATCCCCAGTTTGATCTGATCTGATCTGATCCACTCCTGCTCCATCCAGTCTATTCCTGTCCTGAGTCGTCGCCCACTTCATCCTGCCTAGTCCAGTCCTGATCTTCGCCCTCTCCGTCCAGTTCTGCTCTGCACCTCTTCCAGTCTGACTCATCACCCTCATTAACCTGTTCCTGCCTTCCCTTTACGCGTTCCCTAGGCACATACAGCTCCTGCCTCAAGGACTCACCCTTCCTCCATCAGTCTCCACAGCGCCCCCTACCTAATTCTTGACACCATGTACAGTAGTTTCAGCACTACCATGTACAGCAATTTAACAACTACTGAGTACAGCAGTTTAAGCACTACTGTGTACAGCAGTTTAAACCATACTGTGTACAGCAGTTTAAGCACTACCGTGTACAGCAGTTTAAGCACTACCATTTACAGCAGTTTAGGCACTACCATGTACAATCATTAAAGGGTACCAAGTTCCATATGCTAAGGCTTCTGGTTATGCTGCTGTAATGGTTGTAAAATGAAATAAATGTTTCCATTTAGTGATGGGCGAATTTATTCGCCAGACGCAAATTTGCGGTGAATTTGCGCGATTCGCCGCCAGCGAATAAATTCGCGAAACGCCTGTGAAAATTCGCCGTCGTCAAAAAAAATTTCCGAAAAAACGGACACCGGCGTCAAAAACGGGCACCGGCGTCAAAAACGGGCACCGGCATCAAAAACGGGCGCCGACGTTTCGCAAATTTTTCGCCATTTCGTGAATTTCGCAGCAGCGAAACGGCGCAAATTTGCCCATCACTATTTCCATTTTATCCATTTAATGCGAATCTACACTCGTTCTGGCCCTGAATTAAACTCATCCGTGGATTCTATTTACAAGAGCATGTTACAGGAAATTTTCTCAGGATGCTTTAAAGGAATTACTCTGAGCTCACTTTGGTTTACCACCATGTTCACGGCTTAGTTTATTATTCAACAAGGAAGTATGATAATGCTTTTATCAGCCACTCATTCTATCGCTCTTGGGAATATTAGCCCAGTCAACAACCAATAAAAGCTTGTAGTGAGAAAGCGCTATTTACTGTAAACTGGTTGCTGGATGGTAATGGTGTTTCCCTTAGTCTGTTAGTATTCATACAAAAGGCTTCAAGTAGAGACAAAGGCATTTCCTACTCTACCGTCTTAAATGGACTCAGAAGGGAATTTATAGTTTAAATAAAGGCTTCTGTTCCTGTTCTTAACTGTATTCTTTAAAAAAATGCATAGATATTTATAAATTTTACCAAGCTTTAAATTTTTTTCTGAACTGTGCTCTTTGTGAAGAACATTGTTCAGATTACTTTCTTCAGAAAAGAAACTTGACCCTTTATTAATACTCTGCTGGAAATTATGGGGGAACCCAGAAGGGAATTTATATCTTAAATAAAGGCTTCTGTTCCTGTACTTAACTGTATTCTTTAAATACATGTATAGATATTTATAAATTTAACCAAGCTTTAACTTTTTTTCTGAACTATGCTCTTTGTGAAGCACATTGTTCAGTTTTCTTTCTTCAGCAAATAAACTACTTGACCCTTTATTAAACCTCTGCTGGAAAGTTTGGGGGAACCCATTAGGGAATTTATAGCTTAAATAAAGGCTTCTGTTCCTGTACTTAACTATATTCTTTAAAAATGTTATAGATATTCGTAAATTTGACCAATCGTTAACTTTTTTTTTCTGAACTGTGCTCTTTGTGAAACACATTGTTCAGATTACTTTCTTCAGAAAAGAAACTTGACCCTTTATTAAACCTCTGCTGGAAATTATGGGGGAACCCAGAAGGGAATTTATAGTTTAAATAAAGGCTTCTGTTCTTGTTCTTAACTGTATTCTTTAAATAAATGTATAGATATTTATAAATTTAACCAAGCTTTAAATTTTTTTCTGAACTGTGCTATTTGTGAAGCACATTGTTCAGTTTTCTTTCTTCAGCAAATAAACTACTTGACCCTTTATTAAACCTCTGCTGGAAAGTTTGGGGGAACCCATTAGGGAATTTATAGCTTAAATAAAGGCTTCTGTTCCTGTACTTAACTATATTCTTTAAAAAAAAATTATAGATATTAATAAATGTAACCAAGCTTTAACTTTTTTTCTGAACTATGCTCTTTGAGAAGCACATTGTTCAGATTACTTTATTGACAAAAGGAACTTGAACCTTTATTAATCCTCTCCTGGAGATTTTGGGGGGACTCAGTGGCAAATTATCAGAAGGGCAATATGGGTGGCTGTCCAGGGTCCATAGTTCCAATAGAGGATCTTTGTTGTTTTAAGGGGGCAGGGCTTAGGTGCAAAAACAAAAATAACAGTTTTATGTGGTGGAAAAAGAGAAAAAAACAGCCATTTACTCAAAGGAATTTGGTGCGAGAACAAAAATGCAAAAAAACACCCTCTGACTCCAATGCATTTGGCAAAATTTCAGCATTTTGCAATTTTTTTTTTCGGTGAAAAAGTAATTTCACTCATAAATAGCTATGGCACACTGAGCATTTTTCCTCTAAGACTAGAAACCCAATTTTAGTGGTTTGGGAACCTAGAACTTTTGGCTTGCGCAATGTAGAGGGAACTGTTACTTCCTAGTAACTTGAACCTTTATTAATCCTCTCCTGGAGATTTTGGGGGGATCCAGTGGCTAATTATCAGAAGTATCAGAAGGGCAATATGGGTGGCTGTCCAGGGTCCATAGTTCCAATAGAGGATCTTTGTAGTTTTAAGGGGGCAGGGCTTAGGTGGGTGGGGAAGGTGAGGACAGGGTGTGGCCTCAAAAATGTATGAATTCATTATACATCTAAATACTTTGTAGCACCCTTTGAAAATTGGTGCAATAAGTGCTTTGCACCTCTCCAGCATTCCTTACTCTATAAATCTTACTGGGTTTCATTTGGAGGGGTTGAACTTGATGGACTTTGGTCTTTTTTTCAACGCAACGTCACTATTTAAAATCATTTATGTAATGTCATGACTAGGGACAAGCAACATTTTTTTTCATGATACAGATTTGGGACAAAATTCACATTTTTACAAGTGGCAAAAATTTGTGAAAATCTGCACTAGAATTTCGCTATGCAAAAACAAAAATAACAGTTTTATGTGTTGGAAAAAGAGAAAAAAAACAGCCATTGACTCCAAGGAATTTGGTGCGAGAACAGAAATGCAAAAAAAAAACCACCCTCTGACTCCAATGCATTTGGCAAAATTTCCGCATTTCTTTTTTTTTGTGAAAAAGTAATTTCACTCATAAATAGCCATGGCACACTGAGAATTTTTCCTCTAAGACTAGAAACCCAATTTTAGTGGTTTGGGAACCTAAAACTTTTGGCTTGCGCAATGTAGAGGGAACTGTTACATCCTAGTAACCACAATGTAAAACCTATGAGCGATAGCACAATGTGTTGTAGATGCTGTAGAAACTGCCTGCATCTCTTGAGGAATTGTGACATCATATTTTCTGGAAATGTTAGAAAATAAGCCCCATTTTTTGGTAATCAGGCTTTTATTAATTCAAATGTATTTTTCATGTTGTTTTTGTTTCACCCTTCATAAATACCATCTGTGTACAATTGCATAGCTTATCTAAGCTTATATTTGTTTTTCGCACAGAATCGCTGCTTGAACTCCATTTCATTATTACTTCTGATTTCCCCAGAGCAGATATTCCTGCAGTTGCTTTTAGACTGAAGCAAGAACCAAAGATTAGATTTTTTCCCCTCACTTTTTGTACAAATCTGATGAGAGAATGATGAATTGAGTCATTGGAGAAATAAATCACACACACACACAAGGGGAAGATTCGCTAAAGCTCAATGTTTTCCAGCTCTTTACTAAAGCACTTCTGTGGGTTTTTCACTAAATCTGTTCTCCAGAGATGGTGAAATCCATTATAAACATTTTGCCAAATGTGTAAAATTTTATCCATGTGAAAAAAATAGAAAGGTTGTGCCAAAAGATTTTTTTTACTCTTTTTGCAGAAAAAAATACCCAGGAATTTTTTTTATAATTCGAACACCCCCATTGATCAGAATGGTGTTCGAAAACAGTCAAATACCTGAAGATCCGGCGCATTTATCGGCTGTGATAAATCGATCAACAACAGGTGAATTGAACCTTCCCCATTTAAAAGGTATGGGATCAGACAATATTTAATCATTAAGTAATAATTATTTAATAAGGTCATTTAGAAATTACTATTCCACACAAAGTGCAATCACCATGTTCTCCAAGGGAAGATGGGCCTGACACAAAGGTGTCTGATGCTCTCAAATTGACGCAATTTAGTTTGTGCCCACATCACTCGCCTTGTGCAACTGCATTGTGGTTATTGACTGGTGTGGGAGGCTCAGGGTCGCACTGGAACCTTGGGGGGCCACCAGGCCTGGATTTACTAACCGGCCACACATAGGCCAGCTCTACTCTTTGCCCCCTTCCCCTGCCGGTTCCATCCCCCTCTACTGTCCCCTCCCCTTCCGGTTTCATCCCCCCTCCGCTGTCCACTCCCCTTCCAGGCGCTGTCCTCTCCCCTCCCTCCTTTGACAGGCACCATCCGGTCCCCTCCCGTTCCCCGTGCCAGGTGATGTCCCCATCCTCTGCATGTGTTTCCTCTCAGGCACACACACACAAGTCTTGTTCAGTGTCGGACTGGCCCGGCGGGATACCGGGAAAATACCCGGTGGGCCCCGACCCTAGTGGGCCCCGCCGGGCCAGTCCCCCTCTCCCAAACAGTTTTTAAAAAAATAATAAAAAAAATTTCGGTGCATAGCAGCGCCGTTTGCGCATGCGCGCCGAGCGCCGTTTCCGTTTGCGCATGCGCGCCGTTTGCGCATGCGCGATGCGCCGCCTGGGCGCCGAGCAAGGATTCGCCTAACAAGTAGGTAGCGGGGGCCAGAGGGGGGCCCTGGACACCAGTCCCAGTGGGCCCTGGACCCCCCAGTCCGACCCTGGTCTTGTTAGTTGGGCACAGCACTGGAGACTAAATTTGAAGCAGCCCCTGAAATTCTGCCACCCTAGGCCCGAGCCTTTGTGGCCTCACCACAAATCCTCCTGGCAGTCCCCGGGGGACCCCCTCCCGACTTTTAAATTCACACATCGCTTATGCGAGAAAAAAAACTGAAACGTGTGCGCATGTGCGAAAAAGGCTGCAACGGGCGTATGCGCGTAAAACACTGCAGCAGCTGGTCAGCCGGTGGAGCAGGTCTGGTCCAGCCCAGTCCAACCTTAGGAAGGCTACCTCCTGCTTCAGAGGAGAGGGAGGGCTCCAGGGTTCCCACAGCAGCCTGTGTCAATAGGCGCAATGGCGCTCAATGTGGAACAGGAGGCAGGAGCAAGGCAGCGGCACTTAATGCAACGAAACAGAAGTGCATGTTGACACAAGTACCTTTAATGAGTGGGATTTTTCATGCAACTGTCTGTGGGGAAACAATGAATCTGTCTGGCAAGGCGCAATAAGAAAACACAACTATGTCAACATTGTAACTTGCTACAGAAAGTCCTGCAAACAGGAACGTGGTTGTCCATGATTCTCTTTAGGTTTCAATCAGACCAATAATAAAGTCAATGGGTGAAGTAAGTTTGTCTTGTGGCTGCCGGTACAGATGTATATGGGAACAGTGTTATAAAGCTAATGTTTTGCCAACATTTCTTCACACCATCTTCATTTGCTGCCTCTTACTCTTATTACTGCAGGACCCCTATCTATTTAGGTCATTGTTTTTTCTTTTAACATTCATGCTTCAATTAAACGGTCTTAAAACCTTTTCTTGGGACAACTTTAGACTCCCACATTCCCACTTACATGCCTAAATCCATGTTCACCTCTCCCCTTCCATAAAATGCCTTAAAGAGTCTCACTGCAGTTTTACCTTTGATAAGTGAGACACCTTCAACTCTGAGATAGTCATTCATCCTATGCAAATCGTTCCTAAATTCAGTGACCATCAATGACACAATCATCCACACTTGTCCAACATGCCCAGGGTTTGTCTCGTTATTGATCCATCCCTCACTGCTGGATTCAGTGTACATCACATTGGCTTCCCGGCTACTTAAATCTCTCAACTTCAGCTCATCTAGATTGTTGCTGTAGCGATGTCGGCATCCATCTTCATCAAGTCTTTCTTTCGAATTCATATTAAATTCCACATATAAACATCCAGCTCTGTCTTTCAAAGCCCTTCACTAGTTTAAACCCAACAACACTATACACGAAGCCACCCCCTTACTCTCCCACGCAGCCAAAAACTCAGCCGAGGCCTTTTCCTCCTTGTTTATCCTCTGTCAACACAGCAATATCAAGTAAGCAACTCTTGCTTCATACCTCACCCTGTCTCTGGAACCCCAATCCATCACCATATGTCGACACCCTGTCTCCAGACTCTCAAATTAGTAATAAAACATGGATGAGTCAGAGCATCATTTAATCCTCGGGAACATGCATCCCAATCAATGTCCAAATTGCTTCTCAACTGGTATTGACTTTAATTGATGCCACAATATTTTCTCTCGCCTTTCTTGTGTACGCAAATAAAATATAAGCTCTTTGATGTAGGGATATATTCAGTCTTATTTATTGTAAATGTTCTTGTATTTTATATCTATTGAATAGTGGTGGGCGAATAAATTCGCCAGGCACAAATTCGCGGTGAATTCCGCGTTTAGCCTCCGGGGAATAAATCCGTGAAACTGCAGGGAAAATTAGCCGGTGAAAACCCAGCCACGTCAAAAAAATTTGGCCACGCATCAGAATAGCCGCACGCATAAAAATGCGTGCGTCAAAATTATTCGGACAACCATTGACTTTAATGCATTTGGACAAAATAGGCGCACGCATAGAAATTGTCACGGGCGTCAAAATTTACGTGCATCAAAATAATTTTGACGCCCATTGACTTCAATGCGTTTTTCAAATTTTTCACTGCTGTGAAACGGGACAAATTCGCCCATACCTATTATTAAATGTATATGTCAGGGTGAAGGGATTAAGTTTACATTTTCTGTTTTTATCTGTAGCCTGGGTTTGTAAGATGTATGGGTGGCAGCTGGTGATCCGTGCATAGAGTTTGGTATGTTCTATGGGAAATGGGGATTTTCTTATTGGTCCGGGGGTGTCAGGTATATAAAGCTAGCAATACACTTATTTGTTAAGGTTGTGGTGGGCCAAGATGGTGGTCCAAATCAGGGTGATCAGAGCGTTTGGTCCCAAGGCTAATCTTTGGATCTTTACAGGGGACTATGCAGACATGTCTGGAGGGGATTGCACTAGTTCATACATTTATCAAGGGTCAAAGTGAAAATTCAAATTTTAAATTCAAATTTCGAGCTAATTTTAGTGTACTTCGACTAGTGAATAGTCCAAATTCGAAAGTTCGAATATCGAAATTTATCATGTACTGTGTCTTTAAAAATTCAACTTCGACTATTCGCCATCGAAAACCTGCCGAATTACTGTTCTAGCCTATGGGGGACCTCCTAGAACCAATTTGGAGTCGTTTGGTGGACTTTGAAAAATCAAAGGTTTTTTTTGGGAAAAACTCTAAATCTAATTGGATTGAATAAATTCCTGATTTGATTCGAATGATCCAATACAGCCTATTCACCCGAAGTTAAAAATTTGATTTTCTTAAATTTTGGTTGGTCTTTTTTATATTCTAATTTCGAGTTGATGGGAGTCTAAAATAACTAGAAATTCTACCATTGATAAATCTGTCCCTTTAGGTTGGCAATAACCCAAGCCTGGGACCTTAGTTATCATCAAGTTCGTGCATCAACACCCCAATGTGGTCCTCAGCCAACACGGAGGCTGCCAACTCGGTTTGGAATAGCCATCAGCAGCTAATATCAGCCCTACTAAAACACTTATTCGGTACGGTTGTGGTAGGCCAAGATTGTGGTCCAAATCGGGGTGATCAGAGCATTTGGTCCCCAGGCTAATGTTTGGATCTTTACAGGGGACTATGCAGACTTGTCTGGAGGGCATTGCACTAGTTTATACAGTTGAGGTTGACAATAACCCAAGCATGGGACCTTAGTTATCATCAAGTTTGTGCATCAACACCCCAATGTGGTACCCAGCCAATACAGAGGCTGATGTTTTGTCCTCATATGTGGACCAATAAGCTGCGAGCCAAGTCAGCAGCTAATATCAGCCCTTGTATGTACACATTTTATGGTAGTAATACCATTTTAGTCATCTTTGAATTCTTCTTCATGGAGAAGAGTGTATGTCATCCTCATCTCAAGTAAGAGATACACTTCAGTATAAGTAAAGGATGAGGGAACTCATTAACAAGGAGGGCTAATGGCTATGTGTTTCTTACTTCTGGAACATATCATAGATTAGGCGCAGTGATCCCCAACCAGTAGCTCGTGAGCAACATGTTGTTCTCCAACCCCTTGGATGTTGCTCCCAGTGGCCTCAAAGCAGGAGCTTATTTTTGAATTTCAGTCTTGGAGGCAATTTTTGGTTGTATAAAAACAGGTGTACTGCCAAACAGAGCCTCAATGTAGGTTGACAATCCACATAGGGGCTACCAAATGGCCAATCAAAGCACTTATATGGCACCCCAAGAACATTTTTCATGCAAGTGTTGCTTCCCAACCCCTTTAACTTCTGAATGTTGCTCACAGGTTCAAAAGGTTGGGGATCCCTGGATAAGGGTAACTAGTAAAGCAGTCAAAGGCTTTGCCATGGAAAGCAGAGGGGTTAGTACCCCTTTCTGGGAACTTCAGTGACACATTTTATACATTTAAGGTTGACAATGGGACCTAAGTTATCATCAAGTTAGTGAAGAACATATTGCATATTAGCTTTATCTACACCTCTGTGTAGCATCTTGGCCTTCCCATTCCATAGAAGGCAAGTCAATATTATGGTCCTGGAGGTGCACACAAAGGGCCCATTGAGAGGCCATAAAGTTGTACGGGCTCTGATCTAATGGTTGATATGTGTATCTTCACACGCAGCTCGATGGTCACCAGTGTGAGAACTTTGTTCTACTGTATCAGTGATTGTCACTATGAGCAAGATTTTGTAGCGCTGGTACATCTTTAAGACTTCAATTAGGAAAATCCCATCCAGGCCAGCAAAGACATCAGTATTCTTAGCTGTGTCCCTTAAATTGCTGAAGTCGTCATGCATGGTAAATAGCCAGTGCTATAGCGCTTTATGAATGGAGGTGTCAGCCAGTCAATTAGCCGCAGAAATAACATTCGCTCCCTCAGGGAGGATTCTCTCCTTCTCATTGATATCAGCTGAAATGTCAGACATGCTGTAAATGTCCCGAGAAAGGGGAGATTACTACTGGCAGCTCTTTGCTTTTTTTTCTTTGCTTTATAAAAGAGATGAAAAGAAAATAATGGAGCTCATTGTTTGGCATTTTCCCATATGCTTTGTTTTTTCTTTATGGGTAGAAAAATATATCTATTGATGTTCTGCTAAACAGTTATCAATTAAAATGATTTGTTGCCCTTGAATACATCTATTAACCAAGCACAAGCCCAGGCAATGTTTGTGGAGCTCCTCCAGCAGGTGGTGGTGGGATGAGGTGGGTTTCTCAGTGGAGATTCTTCTGCATTTGTAGCATTTTGCTGCTGGCCTTCGAGAGCTGAAGGAAAAGCTCATTGAGCAGTGTTGCTTTAAGAATAAAACTCATATGTTAATCTTTAGCTCCCAGATATGTAGCCATGCAACAGTTGAGAAGACTTAGGTTGAGCAGCTCTAGCTCATTATTCTGATGTCCCAACTACATGGACCCAAATCTGGTACACTTGCTATAGGGTCAGTTTTTTAGTAGGGATGCACGAATCCAGGATTTGGCCAGGATTCTGCCTTTTTCAGCAGGATTAGGATTCGGCCAAATCCTTCTGCCTGGCCAAACCGAATCTGAATCCTAATTTGCATATGCAAATTATCGACGGGGAGAGAAATCGCGTGACTTTTTGTCACAAAACAAAGAAGTAAAAAATGTTTTTCCCTTCCCACCCTTAATTTGCATATGCAAATGAGGGTTCGGATTCGGTTCGGTATTCGGCTGAATCTTTCGGGTTCGGCTGAATCCAAAATAGTGGATTCGGTGCATCCCTATTTTTTAGGAAACCAAATAACACACTTGTAAGGGCAAATTAACTAAAGAGCAAATTTTCATCTCGGAAAGCTCCACCACACTTCGTGCAATTTCGTCAGACATTTATTCGCAGCACATACACTTAGTTTCGCCAGCAAAAATTTGTCAGATCGGGCATTTCTAAGTGAACTTTTGTTTACACACATACTACATAAATTTGAATAGGGTGGGTTCATATAGGTCATATATATGTCTTTATTAATGATGTTGGTGGAAAATCCTTGAAGTGGCCACTTATTATTACAAATGTCCACCCTAAAACAAATGTGGCATGCCCCTCAAATGGTTAAAAAATTTAAATGGTTCTAAAAATTGTTAAAAAAAAATATTTAACAGTTGCAACTTTTAAACATAATCCCACTTTAAAATATGGAAAAACTTCAGCGTTTTGTCTTTTTTTTTATGACTTTTCTGCATACTGGATATGATGTCACTGACATAAGATTGTTGAGGATGTAGCGCTTCATCTTATCAGTTCACCAAGTATAATCTGGCGAAAAAGGTAACCAGGTAATTCGCCTGGTGAAAGGGCGTGAAACTTCGTTAGCGATGAGCTCGTTCACTAGCGAATTGTCCTCTATGCCTTTTAGTAAATTGGTGATTGTCAGGGAGCCGGGAGCTCCCTCCAGGGAGGTAGTCAGGATCTAGGAGGAAGCCCTCTTGAGGGAGCAAGGTCACGGTATCCAAAGGGTTAAGCAAGCGGATGGTCAGAGTCCAGGCAAGAGTTCAGGCAGATCAGGATCAATAAGCAAGAGTCCAGGCAAAGGTCAATAACAAAGGCAGGTAACAGGAAACAGGGCCAGGGAGCAGGAGTCAAGGCTGGAGCAAGGATCAAGGAAACACAAACAGGAACCCAGGATCTATGGCAGCAAATCCTATTCTTGGGCGCCATTCTGGCGTCCTGGGCGCCCTTTTATATTTGAATTTGGCGCCAAAACCAGCGTAGCACGCAGGTGACGTTGCACCCACGTGTCGGCCATGGGCGCCGCCATTTTGGGAGCGACGCTTGAAGGATCGGTGCGCCGCCCGGAGCTCCTGGGACTGCTCCGGGCGGCGATCGTGACAGTGATGTCCCTGTGGATGGGTTTTCAACATATACAACTCCCCATAGAGCCAAACCACCACTACTGAATCTGTTGTATAAAATGATCTTAACTGTGATCAGTAGTGATGGGTGAATCTGACCTGTTTCGCTTTGCCAAAAAAATTTGCAAAAAAGTGATCATTCGCTGAAATGCATTGAAGTCTATGGGTAACAATTTTTTGATGAGCAACATTTTTTTTCACCCATTAGAGTCTATATGGGTACAGGTATGGGACCTGTTATCCAGAATGCTCGGGACCTGGGGTTTTCCGGATAACGGATCTTTCCGTAATTTGGGTCTTCATGCCTTAAGTCTACTAGAAATTCATTTAAACATTAAATAAACCCAATAGGCTGGATTCATTATATTTTATTTGGGATCAAGTACAAGCTACTGTTTTATAATTACCGAGAAAAAGGAAATCATTTTTAAAAATTTGGATTATTAAAATGGAGTCTATGGGAGACAGCCATTCCGTAATTCAGAGCTTTCTGGATATCGGGTTTCCGGGTAAGGGATCCTGTATCATTTTTGCAGCAAAACTTGGTGAGAAATTTCTTTCATCACTAGTGATCAGTGGTTGACTGTCTTAAAAATTACTCTTGGCCCTAGTGTCTTCTGCTTCCATAGGCTCCTTGTTGACTAGGGAAAAGACACAAGGGATCATTGACAAAGACCCTCGACAGACGTGCAAGAGCCTTTCTGTCCAAGGTCTGTCCGTATCATTGGCCGGTGCTGCCCATTCCTGTCCTTACCTCCTTTGATGTTCCAAGCAACATGCAGAACACAGGAGCACTGTATTTGTGGGGCACATGCAGGTCTCTGCTCTGCTCTGGAGCATTTGAGGGAAGTGCACATCAGGGAGCAAAGTGAGAAAAACATGGCGGCCTGACTAATTATTGGACAGGAAAGGGACGCGCCATTAATTCTTGAAGTAGGTTTTTTTTAAGTTGTTCTTTTAAACAAGTCACCAGTAGAGATGGGCGAATCTGCTGCGTTTCACTTCACTGAATAATTTGCGAATTGCTGGAGAAATTCGTGAAACGGCGAGAAATCTGGGAAACTGGCGCGCATTTAGATTTTGTCACACGCCAATTTTTTTCACACGTTTCTGACACACCATTTTCTGACACACTTTTTCTTTTGACGCACGGCGAAACGAGTTGAGGTTTTGCGAACAAATTCACAAACAGCCAAATTCGCCTCAAATTCAACAATGGAGAAATTTTTCGCCCATCACTGGTCTCAAGTATAACATGATTGGCCTATATTAGGAGGTTTAGGAGGAAAATATTTTCCTTTATCACTTGTATGATTTGTTCAGCGTATTTGAACCTCAGAAATGGCCTCAGCTGCCCAATCTGTATCCCACGCCGCAAACAACTGTTAAAAATAGACCTTCTAAAAGGATATGCTGGGTTTGAGCTTAAATCCCTTGCTGTCATTTAGCATGATAAAGTCAATGTAAAGGTTACATTATTGACCTGTTTTGTCAGTGTCACCATATAATATAATTCAGGGGGCACTAAAAATGACCGATATATTCTGTCCCCCGCTAAGCCTGCGCTACATGTTCTACATTTTACTTTCTTGTGATAAATACCGTATCCTGAATCCCTCGCATTCAGTCTGTCCATATATACTTCTACTTATATACTGTATATATACACACACACACACAGGTATAGGAATTGTTGTCCAGAATGCTCGGGATCTGGGAAATTCCTAAACCCAATAGGATTGTTTTGTCCCCAATAAGTATTAATTATGTCTTAGTCGGGATCAAGTACAAGCTACTGTTTTATTAATTACAGAGGAAAAAGGAAATCAGTTTTAAAAATTTGAATTATTTGATTAAAATGGAATGTATGGCAGACGGCTTATGCTCCGCCACACTACGCGCAATGTCGTCAGACATATACACTTCATTTACACACTTACGCTTACGTCAGTTTGAATAGGGCGGATACATATAGGTCGTATATATGTCTTTATTAGAGATGCAAATGCTTGAGGTGGCCACTTATTATTAAAATGTCCAAGGATTCAAAATAAAGACAATAGAGATCCTCTAATGCCCTCGACATGAGCCCACCATAAACAAATGTGGCATGCCCCTGAAATGGTTAAAACATATGAATGGTTATAAATGGTTAAAAAAATCTATATGTAACAGTTACAACTTTTAAACATAATTCCACTTTAAGGAAAAACGCCAGCGTTTTGTCTTTCTTTTATGACTTTTCAGCATACAGGAGCCATGTTCAAAAATAAAAAGAGTTGGGGGGCAACACAGGCATGCAAAAAGTTACTGGGGTGACAAATAAGGGCCGAGGTTGGCTATTTGGTAGCCACTATGTGGACTGGCAACCTACAGGAGGCTCTGTTTGCAACCAAAACTTGCCTCCAAGCCTGGAATTCAAAAATAAGCACCTACTTTAAGGCCACTGGGAGCAAAATCCAAAGTGTTGATGACCAACATGTTGCTCATGAGTGACTAGTTGGGGACCACTGGCTTAGACCATAATCAGGAGTTATCACTGACAGTTTAGTTTTTTTTAAATACCATGGTTTTCCCTAAGAGGACTGTGGCAAAGTGCTCCATGAGCAAAAGGCTATAGTGATCTGAACACTGGGCTCCACTGAGGATATTTAATATCTCAAACAAAATGCTCTATTAGCTTTGTGTCCCAATTGGGACATTATTACTTGACTAATCATGTCCCTATTTGAGGTGGGTTTTTCATCGTCTACCAATAGTGATGGGCAAATAAATCCATCAAGCATGGATGCGCGTCAATTTTCTGTGTTTTGCAGTCCGCGAATGTTTTTGTTTTGTCAAAAAGTCACCAGTGAAAAATCCACCACGGTAAAAGAAATTGTTGCTCGTCAAAATTATTCAGACGCCCATTGACTTTAATGCATTTGGACAAAATAGTCGCGTGTATAATAATTGGCTATAATGCCCAAAATTGTCGTGCGTCAAAATTATTTTGACGCCCATTGACTTGCGAATTGCAAATTTTCGCCCTTTCGCGGGAGAGATTTGCCCATCACTAGCTACCAACAGAAAACAAAGTCTCACCAGTGCAGTAACTAGTGATGGGCGATTGATGATAAATCAGCAAAACCCAAATTTTGAAAGTCAATGGGAACCCCGAATAATTTTGACGCGCAACAGTTTTTATGCTCGCGACATTCTGATATGTGTCAAATTTCCTTTTTTTTTTTTTAATTTATTCACCGACGGCGAAACACGGAAATTCTTCGCCCACCACTAGCAGTTAACCATAGTACAATCAAAGCTAATAAATGATTGTTTACAATATGTTACAGCACACATTCACATATAAATAATCTTCAGTTAGAATCTAATGGCACATGAACTTTGTTTATTACACTGGAAACCCCACTGCTGGAGGAAATTATACTAAACAAACCATGACAGCGTCTCTCCTTGTAAGAGAGAAGAATACAATGAACCAGTGGGTTGGGAGTTAAATTCTAAACTGCAGGATATTTTGTAGAACATATGGTTTCCTATTTGACTTATATCAGTAAATGGTTATTCAAATGAAGTTAACTATTCCTTTAATATTAATCCATGCATTTCCTCGTTAGTCTCAATTTACTTCCGTAATTGAGATATTAGCCTTTGCTTTTATGTATCAACGTAAACTACCTGCTTAATATTTTGTTCATGTCAAGGTAATCACAGTGCAAACTAATTCTGTTGCATATCATAAGGTCAGAATTTCATTATAGGAACCCTTAAATCATTGCCCTGGAATGACAGAGAACAGGAAAGGGAATTGTTACAAGATACCCATTTGGTCCCCGTACCAATCTTCTCCAGACTAACATGTTTTATTGCGCACTCATCATTCAATTATAAAGGACTTTCTTTATAGAATTCAGTAAATCATCAACCTCAACTAGTGAACTATGTGGGTCTGATTGAATGGGCTCAACTTCAGATCTTAGTGAATTTGCCCCATAAAGTTGCAACACTGGTGCCAGTATTATCTGGTCAGTAGCCTAAAAACTTACAAGAGGCCTCAAATAGCAATACGTTGAGAGTGACACCCCAATGTCAATAAAGTTATGTGTCAATAAAAGAGTATTGAGAAAAGTCCTGCTGTAGTGAATGTGGTCACCATGACCTGGAATGCTTAACAGATATTAGAGATTCCAAGTAGACCTAGAAGTTAGTCCTCAGAGTGGAAGTAGAAACTATTGTTAAGCTGTTCATAAATATCAAAGATTGCTTCAATCAAAGATGTTTCCATCTCGTCCAAAATAAGAGTGTAGAGTGGCAGTAAGTATTTACCTCCCTATGCATAGGGCCTTCAGCTCCTCTTTGGACTGTCTGTTCCCACTCTATGCCCTGCCAACCTAGAATATCATTAGGAAAATGATTTCACTGTCAATACAGATGGGACATTTGTAACTAGGGGCAGCCAAAAAAAAAACTGCAAGGAGAAGAAAAGAACCTATTAGAAGCCAGAGTTCCTCAAAGTCAAACAGGTACCACCAGATAATGTAGAGGGCCCCCACAAGGAGGGATGGAACCAGCCAAGCCAATACAAGGACAGGCCTGGATTTGTGGAGAGGCCACCAAGGCCCGGGCCTAGGGTGTCAGGATTTTATGGGGCGGCATGCTTCCCAACCACACCAATATTGGTTCAGAAACACTGGGGACGCACAGGAGATAAAAAATTTTTTTTAAATTTCCCGTGTGCCAATCCCCAATGCTCCGGTCCTGAGGGTAGACATTTACTCGACTAAAAGGGAGGTGACGACAAAAATCAGGCCTAGGGGTGCCCGCTATGTAAATCTGGCCCTGGGCAAGGAGGTAATCATACTAATGCTGAGAATGCCAGAACAGTGGAGGAGTCCCTAGGTATTGGATTTAAGGACGGCTACATGGGAGATGCTGCTTTTCTTCAAGGAAAGAGCTCTTGTAAAGACATTTGTAAGTCATTGATAGAAAAAAATAGGAAAAACAAATAATTTTTGTTTAAGCAATTTTATTCCTGTTTCCAGTTTTAAATACATCTCCACATAAGTGTAACCAATCCTTGACTTCAACCTGCGCCATAATTCCTGTATTGGTTTGTAAATATTTTAATTCCTCCCTAAGGCGGATCCCCTGGAATCTGTTTTTGAAGGCGAAACCCATCTACTTGTACAAGGTTTCCCAATCTCTTCCTCTAATACCTGTAAAGGGCTTTATGGTTTGCCATGACGGTCAGCAGGTAAATGCCCATAGAACTGCAGTATAAATGTCTCAGTAAAGATAGTGCCAGTTATGACTTATAAATAATAATGAAAGCAAACATCTGGCTTGTTGCTATGGGTTACTTTGTTACAGTATAAAAAGTATTTATAGTGTTTCAAGACATAAGAATCAGTTTATGATCATAATGTTGGCAAGCCTCCATATCACGTCAAGGTAACCCCTCATGGTGAGTCTAACTTTTTTCTTTTGGGCATGGAAAAAGTGCAAAATCTGTTGATTAATTGGCAATACTTATTTCACAATATTGCACAAAACAAAGAATACAGTATTTTTAAAACGTATATGAATTAGGGTATGTATCTCAAGCTGGGCTATACCTCAATGCAGTGTCTCAAGACACCTATGGGCTTATTTATCAAAAATCGAATTTGTGAGGTTTTTGTTCTACTTTGAACAAAATCACAATTAAAATTTTTTTTGAAAGTTTGCTTATTTGTGAAAAAATCTGAATGTAAAAACTGGAATATAATCATGATAAAAAATCGAATAACCAGAATTTTTTGAGTTTATAGGCTTAAAAAACTTGAATTTGTGAGTTTTAGTGATGAGCGAAATATTTTGCCAGGTTTCACCATGAAAAAGACATCATATACTCCAATGCGCGAGAAAAATTGTCATGCAGCAAAAAAAAAAAAATTGTTACCCATAGACTTTTCACAGTTTAAGAATTTTTGGGGAAGCTAAACGGATCTGATTCGCCTAGTAAGTGAAAATATAATTACAATTTTTGAGTTTTTGTGCAAAAAAAATTTGAATTGTGGCAAAAATTTAAATTCGAACGTTGATAAATCAACAAGGCAGTTTTTATTAATATTCTACTTTTAACAAGTGGGAGTATGCCTTTCACTGTCCTATTTTTATGTACATTCTCCTGGAAACACCATGTTTTCCCTCATATGACTTTTTCCTAATACAGAATAGTGGACATCCCCATATTGTATGCATGAACATAAACATTTGGGTCCTTCACACATGTTTTCCTTTCCTCTGGACTAATATGCAGTTGGTGTTTACATTTACATTGAAATTTGAGACTAGGAAGTTGTATAAACCCTCTTCCCAGTCACCAAGGTGATGGAATATGGTCTGGTTACTTCTGTTGGGCTTTTTTGAATAAAGCCAGGAGAGTGAAGACTAGCGACTTAGAGAGCCATTTGACCAGATTCCCTTTCTTAAAAGTTCTCCTGAATTCTGGAGTGTCATATTTGATCTCTAAAGAGGAACATTATGCTTCAAATTCTAGTATTTAGGTTGGTCAAGGGTGAGGACTTTTTTGTCCATTACCGTGTCTTTCAGGAACCGTATTCTTAACTGTATAGACCAGGGATCCCCAACCTTTTGAACCCGTGAGCAACATGCAGAAGTAAAAGGAGTTGGGGAGCAACACCAGCATGAAAAATGTTATTGGGGTGCCAAATAAGTGCTGTTATTGGCCATTTGGTAGCCACTATGTTGACTGTCAACCTACATTGAGGCTCTGTTTAGCAGTACATCTGGTTTTTATACAACCAAAACTTGCCTTCAAGCCTGGAATTCAAAAATAAACACCTGCTTTGAGGCCACTGGGAGCAACATCCAAGGGGTTGGAGAGCAACATGTTACTCACGAGCTACTGGTTGGGGATCACAGGTATAGACCCTGTGTTGCCTCTACCCAGTCATCTAGGTGATGGTTTCAGGAACCTTATTCTTAACTGTATAGGCTCTTCATTGCCTCTACACTGTCATCTAGGTGTTAGAATATTGTCTGTCCATTTCTGTTTGGCTTTTTTGAATAGAGCCAGGAGAGTGAAGACTAGTAACTTAGAGAGCCATTAGACCAGCTTCCCTTTCTTAAAGGTTCTCCTGAAATCTGGAGTGTCACATTTGAACTTTAAACAGGAACATTATGCTTAAAATTCTAGTATTTAGGTTGGCCAGGCTTGAGGACTTAATTGTCCATTAGGGTGACTTTCCTTTCATGAACCTTATTTCCTAACTGTATAGGCCATTTGTTGCCTTTTCCCAGTCATCTAGGTGATAGAATATTGTCTGTCCATTTCTGTTGGGCTTTGTTGAAGAGGGCCGGGAGAGGGACTAATGACTTAATAACCATAAGACATGCTTCTCTCTTAGAGGTTCTCCTCAAATCTTGGAGTGTTGTATTTGATCTCTAGAGATGAATACTGTGCTTTAAATTCTAGTATTTAGGATGGTCAATTGTGAGGACTTTTTATGTTCATTAGGATGTCTTTCAGGTAATCTAGTAAAAGAAGTCTCACAAGTGGGTTAAGTGCACTTCCAATATTTTCATTATAATTGGAACGCTCCCACAGCTTCTAAAACCTTTTGTCATCAGTTCTCTGGTACACAGAAAGATAAAAAGTGAGGGTAACTTTATGTATAAAGGCCTTCAGAATATTACTACCTATGGAATAACAAAACATGTCATTTTGACCCTTATTCTATTTACCATACTTAAGGTAAAAAAAAACAAAAAACAACCATTACAGCAGCTGGTAACCCAGTAATATGACACATCGCAAATCAAACCCTTCAAAGGCAGAAGAAGTGAGGGAAAATCCTTGATTAACTGCATTATTACATATATAGCTTTTATTTAAATAGACCTTGTCTTGTGCGAATATTACCTGACAAACTCCTCTCAGAAAGTGAAATTGTTATTGCTTTGTGTTGTTGCACCAGACTGAAAATATTTCGCTACCACAAGATCAATTACATTGTCAACTGTCCACCCACACCTTTTCCTTCCCCAGTGAAGTTAGAAACTGCAAGAAATGGCTTTTTGTTTTGTTTACTTCGATGATAATACCAAAGATATTTCACCTGTTCCTGCAGTGCCTGTTTTTAAATGCTAACACGCATATCCTATGTTGATAAACAGAGGAGGCTTGAGTATTTGTTTGATAATTCAGTTGCACTTAACATGTTTGTATGGAATTTGTTTTTTTGTCAACAGAAGGCTGTGTTAGTGAGATATTGTCAGGAGGTAGGAATCTGATTAATTGGGGGATACAGTATATGCTTAATGGCAGGAGGATAGCTGGAGGTGGATCAACAGAGGAGATGTTTCAAAATGGAGTTGGACGTTAGTTGAAAGGAGGCAGCCTCTGTATGTAAAGATGTTATAATAATGGGATCAAATCCAATGGTTGCTGAAAAGCCTGGTTTCAACTGTTTCAATGGGTTGGGTGTCAGGGTAGAAGGAAATCAATATTATACTTCTACATAGAAGACAGAGGTACAGATGTTGCTCCAGACTTTCTGATTTATTGCACATCAACAAACAGGCAGCATCAAATATATTCATAGCTACTCATGCCAAGACTGTTGGCCTCCTAAGGTTCCCTTTGACAAATGAATCAAATTAACACTACACTGCTCCTGCTTTCACAACACCCTACTCCTAAACCTACCATGACTTATTGTCACTAGCGATGGTGGAATAAATCTGGCAGGTGCAAAAACTGCGGCGATTTTCTGCATTTCGCTGGCGGAGAATACCTTTGTAAAACTGCGGCGAAAATTCATCAGCGTCCAAAAAAATGTGGGTCAGAATTATCCAGACACCCATTAACTTTAATGCGGGCGTCAGAATTGACGCTGGTGACAAAATTGATGCAAGTGTTAAAATGTGCGTTTTGTCAAAGCATAACGGGACAAATTTGCCCATCACTACAACTCCCTTAGGCTGTCTAGCTTCCTAGCCCACTGTATCCTAGGTTACAATTGCTCCTGCAACAGAACTCCATCTTTTATTTTACATTCACTCATGGGGTTGTCTTCTTAGCTGAAATTCTAGACTGTATGGCCAAATCATCCCTCCATGACCAGGGAGTAGTACAGTTATCTCCTACCTGCCCTGTGAGACCACTGAGGGTCAGCTGATTACAGTTACAGGGTGAACTAATGCTTGTTTAGCTCCCTAACTCTCTCTGTCTGCAGAGAGAACCTACAACAAAACTGCATCCTATAGCTTACTTTCACTCATAGGGTCACCTTCTTAGTTCATCTTCTAAACTCCAGATTGAGGGAGAACCTCAGTAATCTCCTACCCACCCTTTAATACCACTGAGGGTCTCTTAACTTCATTCTTTCTCCATAACCAGTCCTAGAGACCTAGTGAAACTATCCAGAAGAGTCCACCAACCAGAAGATCCTTTGCATATGCAAATTAGGGGTGGAAAGGGGAAAAAATTACTTCCTTGTTTTGTGTCAAAAAGACACGTAGTTTCCGTCCCCGCCCCTAATTTGCATATGCAAATTCAGATTCGGTTCGGCTGGGCAGAAGGATTCGGCCGAATCCGAATCCTGCTGAAAAAGGCCAAATCCTGGCCAAATACCTAACCGAATCCTGGATTCGGTGCATCCCTACTAGGAATCATTTAATCCTGGTAGGATGTATACCTCTTTCTCAGGTTTGAGGGGCTAACAGGTGATTTATTTTTGTTGCGTAATTTTGATCTTAACTGGAATAGCATAAGGCAGACACAGGACCCAGTAGGGACATTTGACGTATACCATTAAAACCACAAGAGCCATAGTTAAAAGTTCAAAGGGCATAGTATATCCTGTGATATTAGTAAGATATTTTCAGTAGATACTTCACTTATGTCTAAACCATATCTCCAGCAGCTCAGAAAAATTCCGAGGCACAACAGGAAAACTTTTGCATAATGCAGTGTTGTGAAATAAATAAGATCTAAGAATTAAAATTCTATAATGTAGTAAGAATTTAAAGGGCCATTATAAGTCACAACACAGAATAATACGATTCTAACGGCCTTCATTTCTCAAAAGGCTCACAAGGAATTTCATTTGCTTTTTTTCCCCTTTTGAATATGAAGAAAGTGCCGTTCATTAGATTATGAGTCATCTTCAAAATCTCATAGCTATGAATCAGATGACCTGTTTCTGGCAGAAAAAAACTATGTTTAGAAAAATTCAAGACACCAACAACAACAATAGACCCCTATCTACCTTTATTAGATGATGTTTCGAAATAATGGCTGACGTACGGACACAGCTATGCCAATCAAACATTTTGGGGTCTAAAGCCAAAAAAAAAAAATTGAGATGGAAGACGAGAGTACTTTTTTAAAAGCCTATGAAATTAGAAGGTCTTCACACAAATAGCATCACATGGTGGGTTTACTTTCATCAGCAAGGGCTAGGCATTTTGTTAAAACAAAAGGAAAAATGGTGCAAAATACGGGGAAAAAGTGCCAGAGAACCTGTCATTCTTCAGCAACAATGATCCCAAACACATGACCAATGGTCAAATCAAAAACCAGAGGTCTCTGTACTCCGTTTTGAGCCCAAGGCAGTTCTACCAACTGATTTTGTTTGTTTTTTAAAGGTACCAAAGCTTTTGTGGGGTGACACTAATAAATAGGCTTTGTTGAGAATGGATAAATTCAGTGCAGAATGTAACATTTTGCTTTTGTTAAGACCAGGGGTGCCCAAAAGGTAGATTGGGATCTACCAGAAGACCTTTAGCTGGTGATCTCAAGACACTGTCAACAAAAAGCTTGTCTAAATCTCCCTCCTATTTCATTCTTTTCATTCAGATATTTATTATGTTGAGATTACATAAGAAATAGTTGTTTGTCCCATAAATCAGTATTTAAGTAATATTTTCCATGGAACAGAATGCAAACAATGCTTTTATGGATGTAGATCATAATGGGACAACATCACTAAAAGTAGACCTCACATTAGTAAAGTATGGACACTTCTGGTTTAGACTAAGGCAAATTGATGAAAGCACAATTTGATTCTAAAGCTACATAGCAGAAAATATTGTAGCAGTGCACCAGTATGGGGATGTAGTGGATTTTGAAGCAATGGCCCTTGTGCAGAAGGACTTTGTGCCAAAGCAGAGATCTGTTTTCTTATAAAGGATGCTAACAAGCTTCTGATTGGTTATCCTGTAGGGATGATTTATAAGCACTAGAGCAAAATGCTGGACAAATAAGGAATAAGAAAAACAGTTTATGCCTTTAATAACTCCACTGAGGGATAAATGATATATGGTCTCATAAATGGATCATTTTCCTGCTGTGACAGATTGGGGCACCAAGTGCCGACCAGAGACCTGATATCAACGGCCCACCAACCATTAGCAAGGTCTTGCTCTCCAATTAACACCGTTGATATTCTTCTTGAGATAATCACCCTAGAGGCCTTATATAATGAACAGCCTCTGTGGATTCACCTACTTTTGTTTGGCAGTAGTTTTGCCACAAAATGAGCGGGTCTTTCACCAATATTCCCATCTTGCTGATCCGATCGTTTGGCCCTCTGGCCAACAATTGGATTATAATTGCTGTAAACTGGGTGTTGGATCAAGGACCACATCAATGTGCAGAAGCATTCCTTGATCCAACAGTAAAATCACTCAGATATTATTAGGAAGGGCTCCGCTGAATCGCTCTACATGGGCAGAATCTGCAGCTGAAATCTGCTTGTGCATGGCCACCTTTACTCGTTTCTATCTTTCTCACGTGGTTTTCTTTCATGATTTGGATTTGGAAAACAGAATCAGAATAAGATACTAAAAAGTTAATCCTTCAAACTCCAGAAAGGAAAAAGGGCTCACCCTGACCAAAACTCACTGGGGAAGATACCCTCATCCCTGCAGGCTAATCCGATTCTCTGCATGTATTGTGTATTACAGATATGAGACCTGTTATCCAGAATACTTGTGACCTAGAGCTTTCTGGATAACAGATCTTTCCTTAATTTGGATCTTCACACCTTTAGTCTACAAGAAAATCATGTATACATTAAATAAACCCAATAGGCTGGGTTTGCCTACAATTAGAATAATTGTATCTTAGTTTGGACCAAGTACAAGCTACTGTTTTATTATTACACTAAAAATGTGGATTATCTGGATAAAATTGAGTCAATGGGAGACAGCCTTTCCATAAGTTGTAGCTTAAAGGATAACGGGTTTCCAGATAATGGATCTCATACCAGTACAACTCTCCAAATTTCTAGATTGCCAAAGTTCAACAAGAACCAGTGGTAAGACCAAACCATTGTAAACAAGGAATTGCAACCTATGCTTCTTGGTTTATATCCCTTTCGATTTATGAGCGTTGTTGGACTTGAAATAGGTGGAAGTTCAACAGGAAATCCTCATCAAGAATGTAAAGTGTCTGGGCCCTGTGATGGTAAAAATGAAGCCAAATGCCATTCAGTAGGTTACAGGGTAATGGCATTCTTGCAGGCGCTACTCATACAAAGGCAGCAGGGCTCAAACCTGTCTCAGCTATGGCCCAACGTCAGCGGCGTATGATATGTTTCTCCCCACAACACAGGTTCACTCATAAACATTTCCCATTCACTTTCCAATGGCATTAATTGAAACATTGATGATATAGTGAACTGCATTAAGTCTTACCAGGGTGCTATCAGCATGGGGTTTGTATATTCTTTCTGTGGTGGTTTAGTTTTCTATCTACAGATTGGTATGCTTGATACACTGGTTTCAAAACCCAGGCAAGGGGTCCAACTCCCAGTAGGCACACTATAAATAGACTCTTTATCTTCAGTGGGGCCCCCGCTTAAGGGATGGAGGAAGGGATTACCACTCTGGTATAAGCACACAGTATTCACTCTTGATCAAATAACTTTGGGAGCCAGTGGTTCTTTAAAAACTGTCAAACAATTTATTGAACTGTTTGTACACTTCTTAATGGTCAATCACATATCCAATGTGCATGCTCAGATGGTACACTCCACGAGCAAGTAGTGATAGCAGGTAATTTACAAAAATGTATTATTCACGGATCCTCACTAACCTGGCGGCCTTGTCAACGCAGGGTGCTAACCCTTCACTAAACTCCCGTTGGAGCTTTAGCTGCTCACTAACTATCTGTCACTCCAATAGTGACCTATTACAGTTTGCGACCTGACACTTGCTTGCTCCTATACTGAGGTCTACCTCCAGCTCTGGCCCTCCCACCCACACACTACCTCCTCCAGTGAGTGGATGCACCAGAACACATGGGAGCATCTCTTTTTATAACCTCTGGGAACTACTCCACCTCCCCTCTGGGAAAAATGACCCAGCCTAGCTGGCTAACTAAATCCATGGGGCATAGGAAAACCTCACACTCCTACATGTGCCTATGTCAAGAAAATTTGATTGTAAGCTCCACTCAGCCAGCGGCTCATGTGTATAACCAAACCTATTCTAACAAATCCTGTAGAAACATCAGTGCTCTGTAAAGAAAATATTAAAAGACCAAGGTCTTTCACACACAGGTATTTTCACACGTAGGAGAAGAAACATAACACAAAATGTTCCCTGGTGGTTTTTATGTTTTAATTCACTTGACTTTTCTATTTTCTTCTTTTTCTTCAAAAATAAATGAGATTGCTTAGATGCAGTCCTTAACTGGCCAATCAATATCTTGCAGATTTTTAGCCAGATATCTCTCTAGGCAGGTAAATCAACAGGCTCCTTACATAGGCTGATAAAATGCCATCTCGTTCTGGAGGGGCTGAGTCAGGAGTTTTTATCATGTATGGCTAGCTGCAGGCTAATGGCAAAAACCAATGACAGCCCAGTACTGCCCCTGCCTCCAGTCAGTTTGTTTTTATATACCGTATATACTCGAGTATAAGCCGAGTTTTTCAGCCCCAAAAATATGCTGAAAAACTCTACCTCGGCTTATACTCGGGTCAAGCGCAAAAACAGTCACAAGCGTCTAAGAATAGTCGCCAGCGTCCAAGAATAGTCTCCAAGAATATTCGCCGGCGTCCAAGAATGGTCGCCGGCATCCAAAAACGAGACGCTGGCACCTTCAATGGGAGCAGAAACCCTCAACTTTTTGATTGAAACTTATTAGAAGCTGCTGCATTTCTCACCCTAGGCTTATACTCGAGTCAATAAGCTTTCCCAGTTTTTGGAGGTAAAATTAGGTACCTCGGCTTATACTCGGGACGGCTTATACTCAAGTATACAGTTCTTTAATGTTACAAAATGTAGTTTCATAATGGATCAATATGTATTTTAGGCTTTAATTTAAGTTGGGCAACAGATGGCTCTGTTTGAGTGGGGTCTTTGGGTGAGGTGTACTCTTTAGCGCAACTATGGCCCCACCAATTCATGTCTACATGCAAAAATATCCCTTGGGCACTGCTACTAGCATGTACTAGCATACATTACATTCATTGCTTTCTAGATAGAAGAATGTTAAATAAAGACGAGGTTTTGCTTTTTTTTTTAAGGAGAGAGCAAATATTTACAGCTAATATTTATAAATATCAGATATATAAAATATATAATATAAGATGCAATGCTTTCAAATGCCTTAAGGGGAAAAAAAAATCTTCTTACTTTGATTCAAAAAATGTTCTCAAGTTCCTACAAGAGATATATAGTACAGGTATGGGACCTGTTATCCAGAATGCTAGGGACCTGGGGTTTTCCGGATAATGGATCCGTAATTTGAGTCTTCATGCCTTAAGTCTACTAGAGATTAATTTAAACATTAAATAAACGCAATAGGCTGGTTTTGCTTCCAATAAGGATTAATGATATTTTAGTTGGGATCAAGTACAAGCTACTGTTTTATTATTACGGAGAAAAAATAAATCATTTTTAAAAATTTGGATTATTTGGATAAAATGGAGTCTATGGGAGGCAGCCATTCCGTAATTCGGAGCTTTCTGGATATCGGGTTTCTGGATAAGGGATCATATACCTGTACTATTAGGTTATTCTTGGCCCATTGCACACATAGAGGCAGCAGATAAACCCCTGAATGTGACTGCACCATGGCATCTACTTCAATTATTTTCAACTAAATGATAGGATGCATGGACCTATTTGGGTGCTGCTCTGTCAGTGTACAATACATGTGTCATATGTTCTCAATAACTACAGTATACTTGGATGCTACCATGTTGTATTTCCCACACTGGGAGGGGGCAGCCCATCTTAAAAATAAATGGATGGGGAGAGATTAAAGGTGAGCCAGGGCCAGGCCAAGCCAACTGGGTGGCCACCATGTGCCGTACCAGAGGGGTGTGATGGGTAATCAGCAGAGGGGAGAGCAGGGGCGAGCAACAGAGGGTAGAATGACATAGGGGAGTGAATTCACTGGGGCAGGCAGAAGACCCTCTAACAGGTACCTGCCCAGCGGCCTCCCTCCCATCATTGCGCCCTAGACAGGTACCTCTTCTACTTACCCATAGTTCCGGCCCTGAGGTAAATGTGTATTTGCTTTATGAACAAAGAACAGGTGTAAGAAAACTACCTGTGCGGGTGGGTCGTCCGCCGCGCCATCGGCGGGGATGCCCGCCGCATGGTACTTAGCTCCGGTGCCATGTTGGTTCTAGGGCGCGCGCGTCGCGCCTCTTAAAGGTGCAGTCGCAGTGGCGTGTTTGCGCCAGCGCGTTTTTGTGCTAATTTTGAAAGCTATTTAAGGCCCATTCAGTGTACAGCCCCTTGCCTGTGATAGAACTTATTTCTAGTGGTTCCTGAGCCTTGTGCATCCGATCTGTTCTGTATCTTGTCTGTTTGATTACCCGTGTTTGACCCAGCCTGTTCCTGACTATTCTGCATTCTGTATCTTGACCCTTGCCTGCCTATGACAACTCTTCCTGTTTAACCCCTTGATTGACAACCCGGTTTGACCCCAGCCTGCCTGATGATTCTTGATATCTGCCTGCCTTGACCCAGCCTGTCTGAGGATTCTCTTGCCTGCTCCATTTGTACCGTGACCTTCGGCCCAAAAGACTCAACAACATCTCAACAAAGACTCAACAACATTTCGCCTTGCACCTCTCATTAAGTCCAGGTGGCACCCAAGTAAGCTGAGGGCTCCTCCTGAAGCCCAACGGTGGTCACACTACTGGTGAAGCCGAGCTGAGACCAGGGTGCTTGGCACTTGTTCTGGTATTGGGTGCCGGTCGTGACAACAGGTTGCTGGTTATAAAGGTAGGATTCCCATATGGGAATTGAATCCACTGGCCTTGGAGAGCTGGAGAAAAGTGTTAGCAGGCAGAGTGGCTTCAGACTACAGCTATCAGAATGCTTCAAACTTTCATAATTTACTGTATTACCTAAGTGTTTTGGGCCTAGTTTAGGTAAAGTGTGGTTGCATGGATGATCATCACTGTTTATAAGGTTTGGATGGAAAATTGGGTTGACAATGGGAGGGATCACTTTCTTCATAAAGCTAATGTACTTTCACTCAACTGCTACTAAGACACATGACCAACATCCAGAGCCCTTAAGCTCAACTAATGCTCTTACTGAAACAGTTTAATGTCCCCTGATTAATGTTGGAACTGTCTGGAACAAGGGCTCACAATAGCACTCCAAAGTTGCAAGGACCATGAATTTCTGACACATACAACTGAGTCACCAAAGTTGAAGCTTACCTCCTCCCCTTTACCCCATCCCTACCTTTTTTTGCTGTTCCCTATGGGGCTACCTCTTCAGTCCTAACCCTTTCCTCTTAAGCTTTCCACTAATTTGATGTTTGTTAAAATTAAAAAAAAAACAGTTGCCACTTATCAGTTTGGTGTTAATTTTGGATAAGGAACAATAGTTCTGTTTGGGCTGTCCTTGCATATGCACCTTAGATATTCATAAATATCCCAAATAGTTTCAAAAGGTTTAGTTGAGGACAACGGTATTAAAAAAACATTTTAAAGTTATTGTGAAACATTCAAAAACTCTACCCCCCCCATATGGCTTTTGGTGAAGCGAGTAACAATCAGGGCCAAGCATATTGTGTCAAAATAATTTCCAAACCCAAACTGTCTGTTTGCTCAGAACATGAACATATATCATCAAGACAATTTAAACTTTGCAATCTAAGAAGATCTGAATGGTGAGTAGATCCATCTTTAAAGTTCTCCCTTCAGACTTGGAACTATAAACAATTATTCATAAACAAGAAATTTGTGGCTCCCCTCATTGGATGCATTTTACTTAACTGTGGATTTTATTCCCAGTGTCTGGTGTTATTTATATGTTAAAATATAACAGACCTCTCACGCTGCTACCTGTCCACCCACACAAACGCTGCAAGGGAAATTTATTGAATAACAAATATAGGGGAAGAGTAATCCGTTCTTCGAATTACATGAGTTGCCACTTAAATGCTAACGCACGTTGAGTGTTAATTTACAGTTGCCTTGACGTGGGTCCCTTGGAATTAGATTTAAAATAGGGGATTTTTAATTTGAGCCAAAAAGAGATGTTTTAATTCTTTTCAAACTAAAGCAGATACAATATTAAGGGCTGGAAATGCTTGGCTGGGAAGAGTCAGGCCTGTGTCGTGGGAGAAAAGACTCAGCTGCAGGGGAAACGGAATGAAATAAATCAGGCGTGTCAAAGTTGTGGCCCTGAAGTGGCTAAAATAAAAACCCCAGCATCCTGTTAAAACCCTTACTGATCAGTAATATGCTGTTTTAGATAAAACTCTTGCATTACCTTAACATACGGTAACCATACACATTCTTCCATAGATACCAGTATCCTGCTTCCTTGTGGATGCACAGAGGAGGCTTGAAGGACCAATAACCATCCCACCTAAATCCCATACACCAGCTTCCTAACCCATTCCCATATTTCTGAGATCATTGGTGGCTTATGTGACATATCAATTTGGCAGCAAGTTTTTACCGGGGTATCCCCAAATTGCACTCATTGACCTCAGGATGTGAATGTGATAATGTAGCTCATGAGTGCCCTGCAAGAGAACCAGAGATTCTACTGGTGGGCCATGGCCATAGTGGGCCACAGACCAGTAACATTGCCTTAAGCCAGTGATCCACAACCAGTTTCTCCTGAGCAACATGTTGCTCATCAACCACTTTGATGTTGCTCTCAGTGGCCTTGGAGCAGGGTCTTATTTTTGAATTCCAGCTTCCAAAGCATGTAGACCAAACGGGAAAGGAACCACGTGGCAGTTTCCAATTTATTTTGTAAGGTCCAAAGGCAAAACAGCAGATACAAATCCTACAAAACAACAAATGCAGTTCCGGAGTCTCACACAAGTCCATTCAAAGTCCCAAGAAGACTCCAAGTAAATAATGGCTGAACAGTAGTACAGCAGTAGGTCTGACATGCAGGAGTCCTTTCCTCTGTCCATGAAGACTGTCTTCTAAGTCTCTTCTGGTGGCTCCTTTTATGCCCCTATTGACCCAACCTCCTAGGGTATCAGCACTTAATCTAATTTCTTTGTAGAAACTCAAGTTTTTGTTTAGAAAGAGATCAAATCATTAGAAGTGTTCAAATAACCATAACAGAGGCAAGTTTTGGTTGCATAAAAACCAGGTGTACTGCCAAACAGAGTCAGTCCATATAGGTGCCACCAAATGGCCAATCACAGCCCTTATTTTGCATACTCCGGGGACTTTTTCAAGCTTCTGTTGCTCCCGACTCTTTTTTACATTTGAATGTGGTTAACTTAAAAAAAAGGTTGGGTACCCCTGCCATACGCCCTTCCTTATTCCCACCGCAGGGCTACATAACACCTACAGTATATATAATTCAGTTCTTATTAAGATGAGCCAAGTCCCACACTGTGTGAGTCTTTTCTTTATTATAAACTACAGTTGCCAGAGCTATAAGTCACACCTCCCTATGCTAAGAAACAATAAAGCTAGAGAACTGTACTTTCCAATTCTAAATATGGCAGATCGTAGCACATGGGACGAAGAAAGACAAAGCGTCTCTGGAAATTACAGTTTATATAATGAAGGCTGTTCCTGAAGCACATTAACAAGGACAGAAACTGGATAGCTTCACTGTGTCTAAAATAGGAACTATCGAATGTTAAGGTGTAGTAACTGATAACTAACACCTGTAACTCGATGACCATGTAATGAAATCCATGGGGCTCAATCTGATAAAAAAAAGCACTTTAATAACAAGCCTGAGAGAAAAGGCATATTTTTGTGAGAAACAGTGGAGTGGAGTCTTCTATTTAAAAACTTACCAATCAATAGAAGAATGAATTAAATATGCTACAACTGGACTCAAAAAATAGAGATACGCAGTCTGCCGTGGTCATTCCTGTGGCTCCAGTGGGTTTAACATTCAGAATGGCGTTCAGTTTATTATTGGGGACTTCAGAGATGTCCTTAAGGTGATAATCATAGACCCGGGTCTCAGCTCAAGGTGTGGCTGTAATTACACTAGAATTATGGGTTAACAATGTATTATTTGTAAAAGAAGATGGTGAGTTGCATCTGAAACTTGCACCCTACACTTGTGTTCATAATTGACCCCTCCTGACGTCTAAAAAGTGTTTCTAAGAATGTAAAGTTTGGCATTTCAGATGAATTAGATTATACATGGGCGTCTGGGGATGTGAATGAGAAACCTCTCAACTCTCCTGCTTATGGAGTAAAATGGTGCTTACTTTCATTGCTCATTTTATTTTATCTAGAAGGGAGAAACAAGCGAGCTGAGAGGACTGGCTTCATCTGAAACATTTGCAACAATGCCGTTCTTCAAGGATTTTGGACATTTTCTATATTATCCGTTTTCAGTTGATGCTCCATCTACAGGTAGAACACAGAATATATAAATGCATATTTTATGGCTTGTATTTAAAATATCTAAATAAATCAGCTAAATTCTAAATACCCTGTAGCAGAGGTCTTTTTTTGGAGCATGGCCCCCTTTTAGGTCCATCATTTGTTTAGGGCCCCCCATTGGATAATAACTAGGTTGTAGACCAAAACAATATTCCATCAGTCATCCAGTCATAGTTCTAAGAATATCTGACAAATTAAATCTCAACACAAAAGTTCACCCTAACTAACCTTCTTGCTGGGCTTCTAGGAGCATCTTGGAGAACATATAGACATTGTCAACAAATGTCACCTTAACAGCCCTTCAGGCTTGGCCTCATAGTTTTTTTAACTACTGGCACTGAGACAGAAAATACTTTAAGAAATACAAGGGGCCATCCTGCAATATCAGGGGGTTCTGATGGTCTAATGAGCCTTGGCTGAGAAGTCCTACAAAAGTCCCATGCATGTTTCTTGAGCATTGAGATTGGCTGTGGAAACCAGCTGGCCTTGACATTTTCAAATCTCCATTTGATTTTGTTAGACTCCAGAGGTTTCCAGTGAGGCTGATATAATATATTTGAATTTCACTTGACTTAATGACGGTCTGTGTTTTACAATTGGCTGCCACCTGAATTCTTACACCAGTCCACATGTAGCTCATCACTCGGTTAGTGCGAATATTGCAGTTGTTGTGAGAAACATTTCTCTTTCTGGTTTCAGAATTAGATATTATGCGTGTGTGTCGCATGTGCAAATAATTATATTTTTGAATACATTTCAGTGATATATATTTTATTTTTGCATAACCATTATTGAAATCTGCAACTTCTTAACGAAGAAAAACTTACGTTGATAAGGAGTTTGATGGAATCCTTAAGGAGGAATTCAGTTACATAAAATCAAGTGGAAACATTAATGGGTGTTTGAGGTTTGGCAGCCGGGGGTTTTGTTGTGTCCTATCATCTAATGCAACAAGAGTTTTTTAGTTAGAAATGGACATGCAAAATAGAAGAGCCAGGGGAGTTCTATAGTGTGGGATGGCCCACCAGTAAACCCATGGCTGAGGCAGGTTTGGGCTTCAGCCTTCACATCCAGATTGGGTCAGTAGTTAATGCCTACTTCAAGCTGTAGGACAGAATAACTCGTTTCCAGATCTCTGCCTCCCTGTCACAATTTGTTGGTGGAACAGTGTCATGATGGGCATGTCCTCCCATGTGATATCATAACCATAGGGGGCAGCAGGTCCAGACTGAAAATTAAAATAGGCCCTGGCATTTCAGGTACACAGAGGCCCAATCAGCCCACATAGAGACCCAAACAGCCCCCACCAGCCCACTAAATACTGACTTTCTATGGGACCTTATAGCAGCCACTCTGGCATTTGCCAGAACCCACAGATTGCCAGTCCAGGCCTGGGGGCAGGATGATGTAGGTATAACAGTCCCCTCAAAAGCTTGGGTAAGGTTGAATAAGAGCAGTTTTGGGTTGGGTATTTGCTGTCCTGTGCACCACTAGACCCTTGTATTTAATACCTGCTTAAGGTAGGCATGGAGTACTTGGTCCCCTTTGTGAGTTGTAGTCTGTCTTCCATGCAGGATGAGTACAGGGGCAATTGATCACTATGGGCCGTAAGCGGTGCAGTTTAATGTATGAGCCCACTAATGTCATTTAACAGTAGGAACCTATATTTTCCATCTTAATGTGGACAAGACCAAGGAAATGTTCACATGCAAAAGTAACTATGGACACTATAAGGCTTTGCCATGATAAAGTTGAGGAATGTTCCATTCCATGGTTTAATTAATTAAAAACACAGCATCTGATTTTGGCACCAGGATTCTGACACCTAAATAATGAATATTAAAATGATCTGATAAAGCCAAACAACAGAACAAATGGCTTTGTACTAAAGAGCCTCTAGTGATATGTTGAAACAAATAACCAGTCAGTGTCTTCAGCTGGGTTACAGATGGGGGAAAACATAGGCAGGAAGTAGTAAGGGCATTTACACAAGATCTAGAGAGCCTATAGCACAACAACATGTTAATTTTCACTTCTACATGAAGGTGCAGAGCCTCCTGGGTCTATGATACTCCTAAACCAGGTCAATGCAACCTGGGCTACCGATCTCAAAATGAAAAGAGTAGGGGATCACAGAAGCAATTAAACAGTACAAATAGGCTCAGAGACACAAGAAGTGTAATGATATTTTGGATTCCCACTTTGTTACAGTTTGCAAAGCTGTCTTACATTAGGAATGCTGGGGACTCCTAATAAATCATTACTACCACCCCCAGGACACATGAGAACTTGTGGTGTAGGCTCTGCTGAGATGAAAAATTAGGAAGTTTGGATACTGTTAAAATTCTTTTCATTCTATAATCTTCACAATAAACAGCTTCTCCTGTTAACAGTTTTACTAGAAGTGTTTTTTTGTACTCTTTATACTCTTGAGTACTCTTTATATTCTGGGGACTATGAAACATGTATGTTGGACATTTCTTTAGATACACATCAGTTTGGTTAAGAATATTTGGCCTGACAGAGTTGGTCTTGCATAGGAACCCAAAAGTGCTGAAGATCCTTAAAATGTCTACTTCTGAAGGTAGCAGTGTTCGTCTTTCTAGAAGTCATGGTTGTATCTTGTCAGTACCACTCTTTATGGCCACTCCTACACCCTTAATGATTTAATGTGGGTAGGCTTCCGTACACAAGGGACAAACTGTAGAGCAAAAACATCACCAATACAAACCTTGCACTTCTGCTTCTTGCCACCTAATACTCTCTGTATTTCTTGCCCAACCAAATACATTGACTCTTGCATCTCTCCACCCATCTGCCTCTGCACTCCCTCGTTCAATCACCATATTTGCCTCTCTTATGATTCTACTTTCTGCACATCTTTGGTAATCACTCCAATCTCCAATCTCTCTCGATGCTTTTATTGAGTTCCACTTCCATGACTCCACATATGCTGATTGGTAAACTCTTTCATTCAAACCAGTGTATGGTTGTTAAGGCCAGTCATAACTTGGCAACCAGGTAACAATATAAATTGTAGACTGCAGAACTATTTTTCTTACTTACTATTCTTATTATGGCTGCCCCCATGGCTACACAGCAGCTTGTTTATATAAACTATAGTAGTACTTATCTGTTATCTACTGTGTATCCTGTGCTTGAATGGCTGCCCCCATGGCTACACAGCAGCTTGTTTATATAAACTATAGTAGTACTTATCTGTTATCTACTGTGTATCCTGTGCTTGAATGGCTGCCCCCATGGCTACACAGCAGCTTGTTTATATAAACTATAGTAGTACTTATCTGTTATCTACTGTGTATCCTGTGCTTGAATGGCTGCCCCCATGGCTACACAGCAGCTTGTTTATTTAAACTATAGTAGTGTTTCTAAAGCAAACAAGCCAGTTTTGCCAGTACATAATACTGTCTTTTTCTTTACAACACTTGTAAGGTCTGTAAGACTCTGCATCTGTCCATACCTTCCAACACTCCCTACTGACTAACATACTTTGGGGCCAATTCATTAACTTCGAGTGAAGGATTCGAAGTAAAAAAACTTCGTATTTCGAAGTGTTTTTTTGGCTACTTCGACCATTGAATGGGCTACTTCGACCTTCGACTATGACTTCGAATCGAATAATTCGAACTAAAAATCATTCGACTATTCGACCATTCGATAGTCGAAGTACTGTCTCTTTAAGAAAAAACTTCAACCCCCTAGTTCGCCACCTAAAAGCTACCGAACCCAATGTTAGCCTATGGGGAAGGTCCCCATAGGCTTGCCTACGTTTTTTTGGTCGAACGATAATCCTTCGATCGTTGGATTGAAATCCTTCGAATCGTTCGATTCGAAGGATTTAATCGTTCGATTGAACGATTATTCCTTCGATCCTACGATCGCAGTATTTGCGCAAAATCCTTCAACTTCGATATTCGAAGTAGAAGGATTTTCATTCCCAGTCGAATAACGAGGGTTATTTAACCCTCGATATTCGACCCTTGATCAATTTGCCCCTAAATGTCTGTGTAATTATCACTCTTACACTCTTATTGTTGTACATAATGATGCCCGATAAAAACAGAGACAAGAGGGTGGAAAATGGATCCAATAATTTGATTTTGATTTTTCAAAAGAACACCTGCAATCATCGTGAGATAGAAGCTCCCCACCCCAAGTATCGGCAATGCAATAAATAAGTCCTGAGAATACTGAGCCGGCATGACTCAAGCCGCAATATCTTTTTCAGTTGTAATTAAGTTAACTCTTGTTGACTCTGAAAAGGTCAGTTTTTCTCTCTGAACTTGTGTGGCTGGGAACAACTTGTTAGCTTGGTCATCCGTCCATACATAAGTGCATTTGTATTAACCTTTTCCCTCACAGGCTGCTGGGTTATTTGTACGGATTACATTCAGCAAATATAGCCCTTTTCCAGGCATGCGTGTCTTTATATGTATTTTAAAGTCAATGTCTTTTCTTTTTAAACATTTTTGAAGATTCTCTTTTGCACTTTTTTACCCTGAGAGAACCATGCTCGGTTGCATTTAATAAACCTTGGAAACAAGACGGTTAGATGTTACCCTGGTGGGACAGAAGAAGACAATAAGGGTAGTATATCTAAAGCTGAAAAGCTCGTTCCAAGTCTAGTAACTCATCGCTGGAGATTTTTGCCCTCAAACCAGTACATGCCACCTGCAGATGGGCTGCAATGGGCTAACAAAAAATGGGCAAATTGGCAACTTGTACCCCAACAGTAAGTAGCAATTGCTTATTCTGTAGTGGATAAATATGACCAAGTGGCTGCTGACACCGTCCAATGAACAGAACACAGAAGCACAAGGGAGTCCCTAGCTCCATAAATTGGAGACTCATTATAAATGCTGTGTCCAAACGGAATGTGAGGGTCTCCAAAAAATACGAAAACAAATGTAAAAAAGTAGAAAATTTATTAGGACATGATACCTAACGCGTTTCGGGCCTATTGGGGCACTTACTCATCCTATGATGAGGATGGAGCAGCACTCATTAACTGATTCATTTTGAAAATATTTTTTTTTCCCACGACAGTATCCCTTTAACTGTTCTGTATACCAGAACTGGGGCCTTGGAAAACACACAGCGTGTCTAATATTTAACCTTTTTAACATGACAGCTCAGAAATTTTGGAGGGAGTCCCAATTCCCAAACTCAGGCTAAAAAATCTAAAAGTAACCATTTTCACTCTACCGTGTTTTATTGTATTCCCTTTTTTATGACAGTGTTTTTGTGGTGTAGTAAATATTTTAACACGTACTCGGTTTGGAATTCTGTAATATGTCTCTTTCTTCTCTGAAGCTTTTCTTTTGATGTGAGACCTCTCGGCGGCTTTACATTCCTCTTATAGAAAGTGTAAGGTAACAATCCCGGCATACAGTGCGTAGATGGCTTTCGTATGTGCCATGCACTAGATAGACAACACATACATAACCCTTCATACAGCTGGGAAGCAGGTGATATGCAGACTAGTAAAGGTCATGAGAGGAGACAGAACAGGAAAGGGCAGAGTGAGGATTATTGAGTCTTAACGTCACTCAAACATGACTCTTATAGGCATTAAAATAAAATTATTTTTAATAAATGTGTAAAAGCAGTCTCTTCTTGGGAGTCTGTAGACCCTATCCATTATCCTTAAACAGTACTCTGGGAGATTATTTATTTCCATTCTGGTGTGCGGAATTTATACACGTGCAGCATTGACCTGAGCACATTCTGGTTCCTACAGCCAAAAAGTGCACATACAGGCTTTGCAACATACAGATTGTACATCAAATATTTGTATTTGCCCCATAGAACTATCTGGCGGGTATAATTACAGCATGTTCCCATTGCATCGTCTTCTACTGTATAAGAGTTGCCTCTCAAAAGCACTAAAAAGTCACTACTCTAAGCACTCCCCTCCAAGCAATGGCTGCCTCCCTTTCAATTTCAAAACAGAGTTCTATTCCGAGCAGATGGAGTTTGACATGGTGACACACACAGAGGGGCACAACTATTGCACCACAAATGGTCCGCTCAAGCTAACAAATAGGCAGATAAATGCTAGTTCCTTCCATGTTCTTGGTTGCTTTTGGCATCTTACACCCACAGCTACCAGTATTTGTACCAGATTCTTCTCCTCTGCTATTTAGTTCAGTAAAAAATGATGTGCAAGCTCCTGCATTGCTTCTAATACTTAATACTTCTAGCCATAAATAAAGGTGTTTTTGCTGTGGGAATGCCGACGATCGTTATAGATAAACATAGAAGGAAACCAAATAAATAACTCATCTGCCTTATTCACCAGCAGAACCTTTCAGAGGAGCTGGGTGCGTTGAGATTAGAAGATTCTAAGGTGCAAAAAGTTCGATGTACCAGCAGATACATTAGAATTGCAAGAAAATACAAGTTTACCATCTTAACCAGTATCTGTGCACTACTGTTGATCAATGGTCAAAGAATAAGGTTAGAAATGGTCTGATTGGAGTCAGAAAGGTTCTCCCTTGGAGATGGCTTCATATGGCTTACTTTCTCCTTCTTCTGTATCAACAAGAGAATAGGCAAGTGGATGGCATCACTTTATCTAATTCATGGCAGATATCCATGCGGTCTACAGTCAACTCTGAGCATCAACCAGATTATAAATGACTGTAGCAGAATACTCAACCTGATCAACCTCCAAAAGCTTTTCCATCACAATGGGCCATCGCTCCTTCCCACAAACAATCATATCATCATATACAGTAGGTTCTTGGGTGAATAAGTTGCTCAAGGGACCAATTGTTATGACGGCCATACTTCCAGTAAGACGGCTCTAAACCCATCACATCAGGGACTCACAGTCTGGCCAGTTAATAAAGATGTCATCTCCTTTACATAAACAGGCGCATTAGCACGAGAAATGCTTAATAGATAAATGCTATACACAGTTATTAAAGGCAGGATACATTTCAGAAAACCTAAAACAACCTCCTTTATCCTTGTGTATAAATAGCACGGGTTTCAAGCAGTAAACAAAAGAAGGGAAACATATTTTAATCACAGCTAAATAAAACATTTATTTTTAAAACAATTTTCAAATTAGCAGACAATCTATTTACAAGACATTACGCTTTTGCACATTTAAAGTCCAAACGGATAATATATTAACACATTTACAATGTAAAAATAAAAGATCATTCATAACGACCATTCACAGAAACCATTAGCAGAGACCGAAGCTTACGGGAAACTCAAAGACATAGCTTTTCTTTTTTAGGTCGGTGCTGGTATTGCCGGCTGTAACATTCTTTTCTCGTTTTCTAACAACGTGTGGGGAACTCCTGCTTGCCAATATGAGAGTGCAGGAGATGAATGCCTCCAGCAGAACTAAAGGCATTTGCAGTAAAAGGAAAAGCAAAATGTTGTCAGATAAAATACATTAGGTTACATATTAAGGCTATATATATATATATTAGGAATAAAAGGGATTTGTTGCTGGTGCACAATACCCTTAAGCAAACTGAAATGCCAGTAAGTCACTAGGAAAACCAGCAACTGCTCGGGGAATTAGCTAAGGGGAACCCTAAGGGGATTAACTAAGCCGTTGGCCAACATGCACTTTTTTAAAAATGGCAACCAATTTAAAATGCAAATAAAAAATAGGCAAGGATTACAGAGATATATAAATATATGCTTTAGTGACTAAAGAGCAAGCCAATGTATCGACACAGTGTTGAACATTTTATGGACACGCATCCAGAAGGATCAGTTTCACCTCCTTGGGGCTCTTTATATTTTGGTACCTTTGACATTTTAAAACAACTGTAAGAAGGAATTGTATGATAAATGGCGATAGGATACCACAAGGGTAATCAATACCCAATTAAACTCTGTATTCCATAGAGACTTCCTTATGGTAAGTTGTATTTTTGGAAAAAAAAATGCATTCCATGAATGGTGCAAACACATGGTGCAAGATGGTTGGTGTTTTGGGGAAAAAATTGGCAAAGCCTTGTTCCATGGGTATGCTCAAGCTCAGTAGTTGAGAGCTATAAACACTTGATCAAAAGTGTTCAAAAATTCAACTGGCTAATAGGAGGAGTCCCACCTGCCGCACAATGGCTCAAGGGCCCAATTGTAGGAACAGGAGCAATTGGTCATCTAAGGGGCACATTTACTAAGCTCCAGTGAAGGATTCAAAGTAAAAAAACTTCGAATTTGGAAGGTTTTTTTTGGGTACTTCGTCCGTCGAATAGGCTACTTCGACCTTTGACTACGACTCGAACGATTCGAAGTAAAAATCGCTCGACTATTTGACCATTCGATAGTTTCTAGTACTGTCTCTTTAAAAAAAACTTTGACTACCTACTTCGCCACTTTAAACCTACCGAGCTACAATGTTAGCCTATGGGGACCTTCCCCATAAATTTTCTAAGCTATTTCTGATCAAAAAAAAATCTTTCGATTGATGGATTAAAATCCTTCAAATCGTTTGATTTGAACGATTTTTACTTCAATCGATCGAAGTATTTGCTATAAATCCTTCGACTTTGATATTTTTCTATAGGATTCTACTTCAAGGGTCGAATATCGAGGGTTAATTAACCCTTGATATTCAACCCTTAGTAAATGTGCCCCTAAGCGTATGACAATAGTCTCTGGCCCACTACGGCACATCAATCTGCCTGGATGTAGGCACCTTCATAATATATCCACAGAGCACACTGTAATGCAATGAAGGCTACAAGTTAGATGTCGGAGTGTGGTGTTACCTTGCAGAGATAACAAAAAACTACTGATAGGTATCAAGATCTTCTAAACCGTGTTTACTTTATATATTATCTATTATTTCACCTAGAACGTGGCTCTCCGTGTTATTGTGGCTTCCAGCCGGCACATGGGCTCAATTGTACTTATTTGTTTGACATCATTAATCTTACAATTATATATTGCAGAAAATGCTCACTGTTGATAAAAAGGAAGATCCCTGATCCAGAATAAAAGCATTACTCAGCATTTTTTTGTGGGACCAATCGGTACAGTCACTCAGTAGAAGACATAATTGGTCCATGCTCCTACAACTGTGCATTATTCTACAAACATACTTGAATTGCCATTACTTGTAGAAAGCAAAATTATGTTTGTGCCATCTTCAAGAAGGTTTCCTTTGCACCCACTGTGGTTCATTCTTTTATGTTTAAACAGAGGATTCTAGTACAACAGATTCCTGCAGGAGACTTCCTGAATGTCAAAACACCATGGAATCCTACAGGAGACTTCCTGAATGTCAAAACACAATGGAATCCTGCAGGAGACTTCCTGAATGTCAAAACACCATGGAATCCTGCAGGAGACTTCCTGAATGTCAAAACACCATGGAATCCTGCAGGAGACTTCCTGAATGTCAAAACACCATGGAATCCTGCAGGAGACTTCCTGAATGTCAAAACACCATGGAATCCTGCAGGAGACTTCCTGAATGTCAAAACACCATGGAATCCTGCAGGAGACTTCCTGAATATCAAAACACAATGGAACCCTGGACAGAAATGTTTTATCCTGCCAGATATGTACCTTATGTTTAGATGAATTTAATCTCAAAGTAGAACAGGAATGGCACACCATGTTAACTCTGGGATAGATCTCAGAGTTGGCATAGCTTAATTTGTACAACACAATTGTTCTTTTCTAGTTTAATATTAAACCCAATTTTACACTGTTTGTTATTCTGGGAATTCTGCCCCACTCTCATGGATCTTTAGGGGCTGTTCTTTTCTTCCCACCTTGGTTTTCACGCCCAAGGCGCCTGCCAAAACACTTTTGGGTAGAGGTCTCCAAACTCAATTATCTTCGCTTCTTGTAGTCCCTGCTGGAAGGAGATGGAAATACTTTCTGTGTAAATTTGCAAGCCTTTATGAAAATGGAAAATGAATTGTACGTTTGGCCGCGTCAATAACCAAAACCAAACATATTTGGCACATTAAGAAAGAAGAGATCACTTTTAATGTGATGTAGGAATCGCAATGAAGCCTTCTATTTCTGTTTTCTGTGGTTTTGAATCATTTACCTATTATTATCATGTTTATCACATTATATAAAGCACCAACATATTCTGCAGAGCTGTACAATAAAAGGGCATTTGCATTGAAAGTATATACAAATAGTAATTTATGCAGCATTTTATATGTTTGATTTGACATGTTTAAGGAAAACTAAACACATTTTTTTACAAAATAGGGTCCCTGAAAAGGCCTTCATCCACACCGACTTCATCCAGACTGCCAAAAAGGTGCCACTGTTCCTTGTATGTGAAGAGCAGAAGTACACAACAGATTTAGAAGATGGCACATAAGGCTATCACATCCTACTTGAGGCTCCAAAGAACTGGGTGCACTGAAAGATACCTTGGTCTTGCCTTTCAGTGCTCCAGCCTGGGATCACCAAGATGGAGCCTCTAACAGGATGCGCAGGAATGAGGGCCCCTTCTGGGAGTCTAGGGACTGTGGTTGGAGTCTGTGCAGAGGCTTTGTGTGAAAATGGGGATAGTTCTCTTTTAAGGGATATAAAGTTCCATCTGTGCAGTTCATGGTGCCCAAAAGAGATGTGATTGAGTAATAATTTACTACTTGAACCTTACCTGCCACTCTCTGCACTCTTGGTGCTTTGCAGTCGAGGGAGATATCCTGCCGCACGCGTTTCGCAGTTGGAAGCGTAACGCTATCTTCTTTCATGGCTCTGTTACCTGCAAGGCTAAGTGCATGTAAAGTACATTTACTTTAGGTTACAACATGATTAGCTTAAACATGGCAGCAATAAATAAATAGATCACAAACAACATTACATATAAACACACACACAGACGCTTTCAACATTTTAAAGTGACAATTATTGTACATTTATGTCAATAAAACTGTTCGGGTATGGGATCTATTATCCTGAAAGTGTTTCTGATGATGATTTGTATACTTGTACTGTTACTGTCCATTATTTATGGTTTAGCTAATGGCTGCCAAGGCTGACTACATTCTCTAGCATTGTGTATATTTATACATATGAATTCCTAGATATACATTACAAATAGACAATAACAGAAGGCTTATCCAGGGACTTGTTATGATTGTCACATTGCAATTAGGAGGAAATTTTCCTCCGGCTGAGATATATTATGCTGCCCACACTTGTCCTCTTAGGTTAACTTGTAAAGTGAAGTGCAGAGTGTTTGAGCCTCCAACACAACCGGCCTCTGGAGTGATTGGATCAAACTCAATCAGCCAAAATGAAAACCCACATAATGCAATGTTGCAGTTTGGGATGTATGGAGTCATCCACTTCAAACAACTGTCAGATCTGCCGTCTACTTCTGTAGACGGTTATCTACTCCGCTTGGGCAGTTGGCCTGAACTTAAAAATATCTGTGGGAGTAATTAATTTTTATAAAACCAACATGGCAACAAATGAATGGTGAAATCCTTTTTTCAACCAAGCGCTGGCTTTGTAAACTTTAGAGAACATTTAAGAGATCCGTTGTTTAATGGGTAACTAAATCTATGCACGTCGTCTACGAAGCTTCTCATTCTTTCAAGTCTTGATTATACAGAATCTAATGGAGAGAAGTCTAAAGCAACTGGACTTCTTCTTGAAAATGTTTCACTACTTGTCCGAGAGTACTTCAGTTCAAGTCCAGTTGTTTTAGACTTTTCTTCCCTAGATTCTGTAAATTTTGATGAAAATGACCTAGAAGCAATAGAAAATATGATTGATATGAGGCCATTTGCTCAGCATGAGAACAAGTTTCATATTTAAGAGATTGTACTGGTAACACCCCACCTTGCACAATGTTGAGGAGAAGCCTCATAAGGTTTCTCCTTTTCTTGGCTCCATGTTTCTATGGAAACATGGAAGCTTTCTCCTTTTGTTGGCTCCATGTCTCCATGGTAATGGTCCATCTATAGGCTGCTCATTACATATGTAACTGACAAATCGATTATTAATGCTCAGCCTTATGTCAAATCCAGGGAATCCCTGTCTTAATCTTAGGATTCCTTGCCCTTCTGAGTGATGTATTTCTATGGTTACCAGCCCACACCGGCTGCTCATTAACTGGACAATGATGAAACAGACTATCAATGTGTTGACGTCATGCACGGGGGACCCTTACACTATCGTAGTCTTTCATGAATTCCCTTGATACAGCTGCCTGTGTTTTATCTTAGTCTCTTGACAACAAAAATCCTCTTGAATTCTCCTACAGGGGTGAGTACAAGTCTAAGTGATACTTTATTTAACTTGTGTTGATTAGTATGGTCTAGGAGCATTCACTATGCTTTGTTTAATGATACCAGGGCACGGAAATGTATGGATCATACATCACCGCATTCATTGCAAAAAGCCAGAGCACAGCTCATGCATAAAAATACTACTGCATAGCGCATGTTATCTATGTCCTTATGTTTTCAGGGAAATCCTACATACACAAATGTAATCATCTAGCTTTCCTTATTTAACATTCGTGTCCCAGAAGTCTCGGATGTTCCTTATTTTCCACTTAGTTAGTAAATAGAACAGCTACAGCTTCTTAAAGCTAAAATACACATTCTAGAATGTTAACTTTCACCACTTGCCTCCCAGCATTGAGTAACCCTGAACAGAAACATCTCCAGGCTTACACGTCTAACTAAGTGGGCAGCTGACTGCACTATGCATGAGGCCAACAACCTCCTTCACCTTATACCTGGTTGGGTATTATCTATACAACAGAACCCCCATTTTACTTTTCAGGGGACCAGAAAAAAATGGTGTAAAATTCAGGAAAATGTAAAATCAGTGAAATGTATAATGCAGAATATATAGGTGGCACCACAAAACAACAAAACGAGGGAAAACTTAAAATCAGGGGGATGTAAAATGGGGGTTCTACTGTATATAACTTGAATATCCCTTCAGGCACAGACCAAATTGAATATCAACCACTGCTCTAAATTAATGCAGCTACAATACTAGACATTACGGGGCAAATTCACTAAAGCGCGAAGTGGCTAACGCTAGCGCAAATTCACCAGCGTGACGTTACTTCGCCGATTTACTAACGGATGCTGACGTAAATTCGCTAGCGAAGTGGACCTACTCTAGCGCTACTTCGCACCCTTACGCCAGGCGAAGTTGCGCTATGGTGAAGGATTGTGACTACGCTAATTCACTAACTTGCGGATTTTCATGAACGTCAACTCTTGCGCCAGACTTGCCTTTGCCAACTGAGACCAGGCGAAGTGCAATAGAGTAGATAGGGCTTGCTTCAAAAAAAGTTGAAATTTTTTCTAAGTCCCAAAAAACGCTGGCATCTTTTACTTTTTTAAGGGTGATAGGCTGAAAAAGATTGTACATTTTTTTGGGGGTACCCTCCTCCCCCCCTACATTTCCTAACATATGGCACCTAAACTATACAGTGGGCACATGTATAGGGCAAAATAACAACTTTATTTTATTTTATGAAGCTTTCCCGGGCTTGTGTAGTGTAATGTATTTGCTGCTACATATTCGTCCATTCAACTTTAACTTGGCGCCATATGCAAATTAGGCATCGCTAGCATAACTTCGCTTTGCTTGATGAATTAACGCTAGCGCAAATTCGCTACTGTTCGCCTCCCTGAGCGCAACTTCGGATTTTAGTGAATTTGCGGCCCCCTGGCGAAACTTTGCTAGCGCATATTGGCTGCTTAGTGAATTTGCCCCTAAGGTTGGTTAAAACTGCCCTCAAACCTCCTCCTGTCCTCTTTTGCCTTAATTATCTACAAGAGTGTCCGTTATGTTGTTATGGGCACCACAAGTATTGGCGGGATTTACTGGAATACCAGAACGAATTATATCAGCATTTGAACTCTTGTTAGCCTAGTTTGAGTTTGAGCATGCTCCTTTGATTGGCTGGGTTTAAAATTGACATATCCTCATTAAAGTCAATCTCACCAAAACTCTCTTGAACATGAAAGGGACAAAAACATAACAAACAAACATAAAAAAGGATAAGAATTTGATTTTTATTTTCCTGATCCCAACATGGCATAAGCACTCCCATGAGTTTGAATGACTTCTACTGCCCCGTTATTCCAAGCCTTTTCAATGGACTCATCCCTGTTCCCCTCAACAGGAAATAATGTCAGTGCCTTACAGTAGGGAAACCCTTCTATTCATGGCGATATCTACTCCATTGTGGCACTTCATAATATTCTTACAGTCCTACCTTAACAACTTCCTTTTTCTTTCAGCTGCCGTTGTCATTGCCATATAGGATGGTTTTGAAGAGGGTTTACTCAGCATAGGCTAAAGCCCAAGTCTACAGAGAGAAACAAAAATAACAGGAGACCGTAAGACCTTGCAAGATGGGTTACAGTCTAAAGCTCCAGAACTGCATTATAGTGCAAAATGCAATTTAAATAAAGGGTCTGCTATGAATAGATTTCAAACTGCGTACGTATTGGTGAGAGAATGTAATGTGCTTGTCATTTTTTAAGACTGTAGCCTGTACCCCTACATACAGGGTTACCAACAACCACCATTAATAATAGATGTTCGTGCACTGAAACCTATGTAGTTTTTCCTTAGGTGGCATATTAGATAACTAAACAGTGGTAACTGGCAGCCCTACCTACATATTTATTGAAATATGGCAGTGCAGTATTAAAAATGGCTTCTTTTGTAAAGGGAACAGCGATGGTAGCCTGAAGTCTTGACTAAAGATGCTAACAAAAGCCAAGGAGTAGTAACATTGGCTGCAGAGTGATGTTAATTAGAAATTGCATCAAGGTGTCTCAACCTTGGTAAGATCAGAATGCCAGTTGCCCATTGGAGTTCATCACACAAATATACTGGATATCTGCCCAGTTAACCCTGCACACATTTAGACTGATAGATTTATGGAACAGCCAATGACCATTACACATACACAGCACTGGGTCTACTTTTTTACTCTGAATGTTCAAATTTAGTTCAAGAGGTTAGACAAAGCTGGCCATACAGGGCAAGACTTGGTCATCTGGGGAGGTCACCAATGGGATGAATCTATTGTGCAATCTGCACATCCAAATTCTGGGTCATATTGATCAGCCCTGAGTGTTCTGCCCTCTGCCGACAACAAAAATGATGTGCCAAGCTCTTGCTTAACCTGGTCCAGGTTCATAATTTGAGCCAATAAGTAGAAAAAACTGTCCCAAGTGAGAGAATGACAGTTGAGTTCATGTTTGTTTCTCTAGACTTTTTGAAGCAATCCCTATCTACTCTATTGCGCTTCGCCTGGTCTAAGGTGGCGAAGGAAGTTTATCGTAAAAGGTAGCGTTCAGTACACTGTGCGCGTTAGTGAATTTGCGTAGTTACGTCACTAGCGAAACTTCGCCAGGCGTAAGGGTGCGAACGAACACTAGTGAAACTACGCCAGCGTTCGTTAGTGAATTTGCGCAGTAACGAAAATGCCAAACACTAGCGAAGTAACGCTAGCGTTCGGCGCTTCGGCGCTTAGTGAATTTGCCCCAGAGTCCTTTCTTGCTCCTACACACGGGATTTTGGCCACTTGCTTAAGAATGGTGACTGTATTATGACTGATTTCTGGAGTATATACGATTGGAGAAAGTTCATCACTGATCGAATCATCTTGCTGAAGACTTTTCGTAGACAAGGGCGAATCCATTAACTTCCGCCGGGTTCTTTTATGAGGTGGCACAACGTTTCAGGGTTTCTGTGGATCATTGTCTTTAAACTCCTCTTACTGCGAACCTACAAAAAAATAAATAAATACATAAATAGCAATTTACTTTGCAGAAGAAAATGATTTTGAAAAACAACGGGGAGAAACACGCATAGAATTTTGCATAGGGTGGGATGTAAATATCAATCCTGAGCAGGCACAGAATCTGCACGATAGAAAACACGTGTGGAAAAATGAATTGGCCAAGAAATAAGCCAGTAGGGTTAAACTGTAGAACGATCAAGTACAAAAAGTATAGTATTACGTTCAGTTATCAGGCCACATTTCACTGACTAAATCAAGATGATCAAAACCAGACTTTGTGGCTTTCAATGTAACACTTTTCAAGTGATCCCTATAGGTTTTGTTACAGGGTCGCGCATGAGGCTGCACGAAACTTGGCGACAACGATATCATTTGAACACTATGAAAATATCAACTGGTGGTTACAGGTATAAGAAGGCTTGTCCTATGTCTGGAGTATGACAATAGCATCGCTAGGTGGAGGCTGATGAAAGTGAAGGTCAAATCAAAGCACTTTAGCAGCAAAGCACCATTTGGCCAACATTGGCAAGATCCCCTTTTACAGTTTGGCTTCATGGATGTAGGGTTGGTTTCAGAACACCAATAGGTAAGTATACAGTGGCCAACATTGCCTCCCTAGAAATCCTATAGACATTGATGGTCCCATTGAACGGCAACAACACATCTGCCCAACCCTGCCACTTGTCTGCCAGGCCACACCTTCTTCTGACTACATGAGATGAATTATAACAAAACCCTGTAGCTTAATATCTGCAGTGCAAACATGGGAGTGTTAGTGGCAGCCACATTAAAGGACCAGTAACCAACATTTTTTTTTTAAAAAAAAACTGTGTTAGTATACATTGCAAAAAAAACCCCCCCAAATCGCAAAGTCTTTATTAAGAAATAACTTACCAAAACTCCGCTTGTGCTCCTCTTCAGAAAACGCTGTTGGTTTCTCCTCCCTGGCTATCTCTTATAAGGAAGGCAGGGAGGAGAAATTGAGCGCTGCATGATGGATCACCCGATCAAACTATAGCAGTACTTATCTGTTATCTACTGTGTATCCTGTGCTTGAATGGCTGCCCCCATGGCTACACAGCAGCTTGTTTATATAAACTATAGTAGTACTTATCTGTTATCTACTGTGTATCCTGTGCTTGAATGGCTGCCCCCATGGCTACACAGCAGCTTGTTTATATAAACTATAGTAGTACTTATCTGTTATCTACTGTGTATCCTGTGCTTGAATGGCTGCCCCCATGGCTACACAGCAGCTTGTTTATATAAACTATAGTAGTACTTATCTGTTATCTACTGTGTATCCTGTGCTTGAATGGCTGCCCCCATGGCTACACAGCAGCTTGTTTATATAAACTATAGTAGTACTTATCTGTTATCTACTGTGTATCCTGTGCTTGAATGGCTGCCCCCATGGCTACACAGCAGCTTGTTTATTTAAACTATAGTAGTACTTATCTGTTATCTACTGTGTGTCCTGTGCTTGAATGGCTGTCCCCATGGCTACACAGCAGCTTGTTTATATAAACTATAGTAGTACTTATCTGTTATCTACTGTGTATCCTGTGCTTGAATGGCTGCCCCCATGGCTACACAGCAGCTTGTTTATATAAACTATAGTAGTACTTATCTGTTATCTACTGTGTATCCTGTGCTGAATGGCTGCCCCCATGGCTACACAGCAGCTTGTTTATATAAACTATAGTAGTACTTATCTGTTATCTACTGTGTATCCTGTGCTTGAATGGCTGCCCCCATGGCTACACAGCAGCTTGTTTATATAAACTATAGTAGTACTTATCTGTTATCTACTGTGTATCCTGTGCTTGAATGGCTGCCCCCATGGCTACACAGCAGCTTGTTTAGATAAACTATAGTAGTAGGTATCTGTTATCTACTGTGTATCCTGTGCTTGAATGGCTGCCCCCATGGCTACACAGCAGCTTGTTTATATGAACTATAGTAGTACTTATCTGTTATCTACTGTGTATCCTGTGCTTGAATGGCTGCCCCCATGGCTACACAGCAGCTTGTTTATATAAACTATAGTAGTACTTATCTGTTATCTACTGTGTATCCTGTGCTTGAATGGCTGCCCCCATGGCTACACATCAGCTTGTTTATATAAACTATAGTAGTACTTATCTGTTATCTACTGTGTATCCTGTGCTTGAATGGCTGCCCCCATGGCTACACAGCAGCTTGTTTATATAAACTATAGTAGTACTTATCTGTTATCTACTGTGTATCCTGTGCTTGAATGGCTGCCCCCATGGCTACACAGCAGCTTGTTTATATAAACTATAGTAGTACTTATCTGTTATCTACTGTGTATCCTGTGCTTGAATGGCTGCCCCCATGGCTACACAGCAGCTTGTTTATATAAACTATAGTAGTACTTATCTGTTATCTACTGTGTATCCTGTGCTTGAATGGCTGCCCCCATGGCTACACAGCAGCTTGTTTATATAAACTATAGTAGTACTTATCTGTTATCTACTGTGTATCCTGTGCTTGAATGGCTGCCCCCATGGCTACACAGCAGCTTGTTTATATAAACTATAGTAGTACTTATCTGTTATCTACTGTGTATCCTGTGCTTGAATGGCTGCCCCCATGGCTACACAGCAGCTTGTTTATATAAACTATAGTAGTACTTATCTGTTATCTACTGTGTATCCTGTGCTTGAATGGCTGCCCCCATGGCTACACAGCAGCTTGTTTATATAAACTATAGTAGTACTTATCTGTTATCTACTGTGTATCCTGTGCTTGAATGGCTGCCCCCATGGCTACACAGCAGCTTGTTTATATAAACTATTGTAGAGTTCTGATGCAAACACACCAGTTTTACCAGTGCAGGGCAACACTACATTACATTTGCATTACTTTAAAAGCCTTACATTTTTTTTGGTGTTACTGTTCGTTTAAAATAATTAGGATGAGTGAGGAAAAACTGGGTAAGCAAGGCAGTTCCTTTCTTCTAAACAGCTGCACTCATTCTGTGCATAGTAACTTATGGTAAGAATCATATTATATATATATATATACACACACACTAATTTAATAGCAAAGGCCATTAATCACCAGCAGTCACATGCCAAGTATTACTCACATGTGCAGTGAAATCTTTGCAACAACACAACATAAAGTACTAGACCTGCACTGAGTAACTATGGCGACCCATCTCTAATGTCAAAGGGAGCAGTGTGGGTGATGAGCAAACTCACAGTCTCTGTGGTTACCTACATTTGTGCAACTAAATTAATATTAGGCCCATAAATATATTTTTTCACATTCTGAATGAGACGAATTTACTAAAAGCATGAAAGACGCAAAACATTTAATGGGCGAGGGGGGAGGCGGAACATACTGTATATTAAACATAACTTTAAGGAAATTATTCATGTATGCTGAACCTAATCTGTTCTTTGTTGCTGCCATTCTAAAAAAGAGCCAATACTTCTAAATACTTCTAAATGGGCCATCATGGTTCCACTATAGCTGCACTCAGGATTAGACTTGCAAGACATAGGCGAAACAACTATGGGGCAAATTTACTAAAGGACGAAGTGCCTAACGCTAGCGTTAATTCGCTAGCGTATCGCATTTTCGTTAATTCGCCGATTCACTAACGGACGCTGGCGTAAATTCGTTAGTGTTACTTCGCACCCTTACACCTGGCGAATTTGCGCAACGGACGTAACTACGCAAATTCACTGACGCGCGCATTTTTCTGAACGCTACCTTTTACGCCAGACTTCCTTCGCCACCTCAGACCAGGCGAAGTGCAATAGAGTAGATAGGGATTGCTTCAAAAAAAGTAAAAAAAATTTCTAAGTCCCAAAAAAAGTTGGCGTTTTTTCCTTTTTTATGGGTGATAGGCTGAAAAAGATCAAAAAATTTTTGGGGCCACCCTCCTTCCCCCCTACATTTCCTGACTCATGGCAACTTAACTATACAGTGGGCTCATGTGTAGGGCAAAATAAAAATTTTATTTGCTGTTTTGAAGGTTTCCCAGTCATTTGTAGTGATGCTACATATACCTCCATTGTAACTGCAATTTGGCGCCGTATGCAAATTAAGCATCGCTAGTGTAACTTCGCTTTGCTTGGCAAATTAACGCTAGTGCAACTTCGCAACTTTACGCTTCCCCTGAGCGCAACTTTGGATTTTAGTGAATTTGCGTAGCGCTGGCGAAAATACGCCTGGCGAAGTGCGGCGAATCGGATGCTGGCGCAACTACGAATATTAGTGAATTTGCCCCTATGAATGGACTAGGTACAGGTATGGGACTTGCTATCCAGAATGCTCGGGACCTGGGTTTTTCTGGATTATGAATCTTTCTGTAATTTGGATCTTCATACCTTAAGTCTACTTGGAAATCATTAAATAAAGCCAATAGGCTGGTTTTGCTTCCAATAAGGATTAATTATATCTGAGTTGGGATCAAATACAAGCTACTGTTTTATTATTACTAGGGATGTACCAAATCCACTATTTTGGATTCGCCTAAACCCCCGAATCCTTCGCAAAAGATTCACGCAAATGCTGAACCGAATTTGCATATGCAAATTAGGGGTGGGAACGGGAAACATTTTTACTTCCTTGTTTTGTGACAAAAAGTCACGTGATTTCCCTCCCATCCCTAATTTGCATATGCAAATTAGGATTCAGCTTCAGTTCGGCCGCCAGAAAGATCCTTGGATTCGGTGCATCCCTAATTATTACAGAGAAAAAGGAAATCATATTTATAAATGTGAATTCTTTGATTATAGCGGAGTCTATGGAAGACGGCCTTGATGTCATTCGGAGCTTTCTGGATAACTGGTTTCGTGATGTTTTGGTTATGATATATACTGTTGTTTAATTTCCACTAATTATTTTAAAGGAAAACTATACCCCCAAAATGAATACTTAAGCAACAGATAGTTTATATCAAATTGAATGACATATTAAAGAATCTTACCAAACTGGAATATATATTTACATAAATATTGCCCTTTTACATCTCTTGCCTTGAACCACCATTTCGTGACTCTATCTGTGCTGCCTCAGAGATCACCTGACCAGAAATACTACAACACTAACTGTAACAGGAAGAAGTGAGGAAGCAAAAGGCAGAACTCTGTCTGTTAATTGGCTCATGTGACCTTACATGTGGTTTGTATGTGTGCACAGTGAATCTTACGATCTCAGGGGGCGGCCCTTATTTTTTAAAATGGAAATTTTCTATTTATGATTACCCAATGGCACATACTACTAAAAAAGTATATTGTTATGATAATGGTTCATTTACATGAAGCAGGGTTTTACACATGAGCTGTTTTACTCAGTATCTTTTAATAGAGACCTACATTGTTTGGGGGGTATAGTTTTCCTTTAAACAATTGTTCACGGCTTTATTTCCATTGGTGCAACCAAGTGGCTTATGCTTCCTGTACCTTTTTACTGGTGCAACCAACTGGCATAGGCTTCCTTTTGTTTTCTGACTTGTGCGATCAACTGGTTTATGCCTCCTTCTTTTCCCCACCAGTCCAATCACCTGCCCTGTGCTTCCTTTATTTTTCCACCAGTGCAACCAACTGGCTTGTGCTTCCTTTATTTATCCACCAGTGCAACCAACTGGCTTGTGCTTCCTTTATTTATCCACCAGTGCAACCAACTGGCTTGTGCTTGCTCTATTTTTCCACCAGTGCAACCAACTGGCTTGTGCTTGCTTTATTTTTCCACCAGTGCAACCAACTGGCTTGTGCTTGCTTTATTTATCCACCAGTGCATCCAACTGGCTTGTGCTTGCTCTATTTTTCCACCAGTGCAACCAACTGGCTTGTGCTTCCTTTATTTATCCACCAGTGCAACCAACTGGCTTGTGCTTGCTCTATTTTTCCACCAGTGCAACCAACTGGCTTGTGCTTGCTCTATTTTTCCACCAGTGCAACCAACTGGCTTGTGCTTGCTTTATTTTTCCACCAGTGCAACCAACTGGCTTGTGCTTGCTTTATTTTTCCACCAGTGCAACCAACTGGCTTGTGCTTGCTTTATTTATCCACCAGTGCAACCAACTGGCTTGTGCTTGCTCTATTTTTCCACCAGTGCAACCAACTGGCTTGTGCTTCCTTTATTTATCCACCAGTGCAACCAACTGGCTTGTGCTTGCTCTATTTTTCCACCAGTGCAACCAACTGGCTTGTGCTTCCTTTATTTATCCACCGGTGCAACCAACTGGCTTGTGCATTTCATTTTTACACTGGTGCAAAGAATCTGTTTCCTTTTTTTCATTTATAAGAACTTCAGGAATGATTTCAGTAGTAGATATTGTGAATTGGTTAATTGCCCAACAAAGAAAGTTACATTAGAGAGGCACAGCAAAATAAAATTGCTCAAAACTATTCAAAAAAAGGTTTGACCGTGGAATAAATAACGCACACACTACAGGCTGTTGTATTCTTATTTGCATAAGGCTTTTAATCACATTGCTTCTGTCCTTTGAAAAGAAGTAAAAACAAATTTCCAATATTTTAAACCCTACGTTTGGTAGAACTAGGCTTCACTGTTTCTAAGGCAATTTCTATTCCCCTGGAGACTCCCACATTATGCAACATTGCAGGAATTAGCTTAATTACGTCACCAGTCAGTTGTTCACAGCAACACACAATGCGCAGCCAGGCAGATATTTATTGAAGAAGAGGGTGAGGAGATTAGAGATGTTAAACATTATTACACTAGTGACCATTCAGCTGTGTTTTTATATCTGTTGCTCGGGTTCAGGGATTTCAAATCACTATCCCAGAGGTGTAAAAGACAATTGCATGGGAGTAAAGGTGGCCATAGACGCAAGAGTTTCATATCTAATTTGGAAAGGACTTTTATTATACAGCTTTTTATGTCTGGGTAACAGGTCCGCTTTAATGCATCCTTTCAGCCTTAGCAAGTCCTTTCAGCATCTACACTATGGCAAATTTCTCAATTCCCATTTTGCAGCTCAGCAGGAAATTGTCATTGACTTCAGCGTTGATCACCTGGACCCTGTGGGAGCAGCCTTTGGTTAAAGGACAAGGAAAGTCTTCTTGCACTTGGGGGTGCCAAATGTTAGGCACCCCCAAGTAATTGTATTGACTTACCTGAAACCCCAGGCCGGTGCTCTTATCAGCAGAAAACTGCACCGGCCCGGGGTTATACCAGTGAGCACCACGGAGTGATCCTCTTCCGACTTCTTCTTAACATTTGGCACCCTCAAGTGCAAGAAGACTTTCCTTCTCCTTTAAAGGCAAAAGAGAGGCATTGGAATTCTGTAATAAATAGGGATGCACCGAATCCAGGATTTGATTCGAGATTCGGCCAGGATTCGGCCTTTTTCAGCAGGATTTGGATTCGCCCGAATCCTTCTGTCTGGCTGAACCAAATCCGAATCCTAATTTGCATATGCAAATGAGGGGCGGGAGGGAAATCACGTGATTTTTTGTCACAAAACAAGGAAGTAACATTTTTTCCCTCTTCCGAACACTAATTTGCATATGCAAATTAGGATTCGGACGAATCTTTCATGATGGATTCGGGGGTTTGGTCGAATCCAAAATAGTGGATTCGGTGCATCCCTAGTAATATACGTGGCGTTTAATCTACTACGTTAACATTGCTGTATAATAATCACACAAGGCATTTGCAAACAACTAATTGTAGCATTAACTAGGGATGCAACGAATCCACCGTTTTGGATTCAGCCGAACCACGAATCCTTTGCAAAAGATTTGGCGAATAACGAACCAGATCCTATTTTGCATATGCAAATTATAGGTGGGAAGGGGAAAATATTTTTTATTTCCTTGTTTTGTGACAAAAACTAACGGGATTTCCCTCCCTGCACCTAATTTGCATATGCAAATTAGGATTCGGATTTGATTCGACCAGGTAGAAGGATCCTGCTGAATCCTGCATTCGGTGCATCCCTAGTATTAACAAACGTCCCCGCTATGCGATAATTAAGATTAAAACCATAAAAACAATTAAAAACAATATAAATAAGCCAAAAAAAGGAAGGCATTCTCTTAATGTAAATGCTGAAGAAATGAGCCATGGTGTATTTGATGACAAGGGAGAATCCTTGCAATTACATTGCATCTGAATTATGGACCTTTAAATATGAAATAATGACCCACCGGGTAACAGGTGGTCGCAAGTTTTTGCAATTTCCGCTGAACTTTCGGCTTTGCTGTTCAGCATCTTGAAATGATTATAAAATGGCTCCTAAATAAATGCAACTGGATAAGCGGAAAAAAAAAAAAGCAGTCTTTAGTATTTAAAAAAAACTGTACATTTCACAACGTGCCAAATACAGTAGGAGGTTTTTATTCTGGAAAACATTAATGGTTTGAGAGCTGTTTATTCAGCCTTTTTCTTCTTAATTAGACTATGATTCCTCTTTCAGGATTATTTTTGTCAGCTCTTTAACATACTCTACCATCAATAAGGGTTTTATAGAAGTCTCAAGTCTGGTGAAGTCTGCCAAGTAAATATTATGTGGATCAGTTTTAGTAAATCCTATTCCCCAGGGTCCGAACTGTAATTTTGGAGTCACCATCTGTTCCTCAACTAGAGCTCCCAGTAAAACAAACTGAAGTGCCCTGGCTAGAAGCAATAAGCAATGCCTCCAAGTAGGGCACTGTGTGCTCCAAAAGGAACTAATGGACATGCAAAGCTCTAAAATAAAATAAACATTATTGCCTACAAATGCATGAATAACTGTCATAAATAGTCATGCAGGTGGGCCATACAGTAGAGTCCTGCAGCGGGTCGAGTTACCCGCAAAACCTGCGGTACCCTGCGGGTAGAAGTTCCGGATGCGGGTATAGATGCCGGTCTGCGGTTCGTGGGTCGGGCCACGGGTCTTCTCAATAGCGATTTTTACTCTTTTACTTTTACTCTTCTTTTTATTGATCACATCTACTTCTGATGATGTCACTTCCGGTTTACAATGACAGCACTTCCTGTTGTACTCCTTTTTTTCTGACCACACCTACTTCTAATGATGTCACTTCTGGGTTACAATGCCAGCACTTCCTGTTTCTTGATGGTCAGCCGGTCGCGGATCGGGTTGCAGATAAGGTACTTGCGGGCCGGGTAGCGGTTAAGCATGCGGGTTGTGGGTCGGGTTTAACAAATTGGTTCCGCACAGGACTCTACTCTGCTGTACCATCAGCAGCTTTAAACTCGTTTAAACCGTTTTATTAATTTTTTTTCCTGATCACGCCTACTTCCGATGATGTCACTTCCGGTTTACATGACAGCACTTTCTGATTCTTGATGGTCAGTGGGTCGCGGGTCCGGGTTGCGGATAAGGTATTTGCAGGTCGGGTAGCAGGTCCAAGCGGGTAAGAATGCGGGTTGCGGATTGCAGGTACGGGTCAGATACGGGTTCCAAAAAATGGACCCGCGCAGGACTCTACCATACAGCCATTCGAATTTTCTGCAATCAGGAGCAACTTGAGACAGCTACGCATATGCTCCTGCAATTTTAAATAAAGATGCACTAAATCCGGGATTTGGCCAAATTCCAGTTCTTTTTGCTGCAAGATTTCTAAGATTTTGCCCAAAGCAAAGTCACAAAGTTGTGGGACTTTAGACAGCGGAACATATTTTTCAA